>NC_133207.1:5182617-5340117 GCF_958299795.1 Porites lutea | reverse complement strand
TCTTTACTACAGGTTTCTAGTAAGATCTAATAAGGGCACGTGGTTAGCAAAACGTTTCGCGCTGGAAGCGCGAGCGAACTGCCAACATCAGTACTACGAATTTTGGCACAATGGCAAGAGAAAGATAGGGAAAGAGAGAGGAAGGGGCGAAGGTTGACCTTGGCGAAGTTTTCATGAGTCAGCTATGAGCAATAGAAACGTGTAATTCATGTATTAATAGAATAAAGTAATTACATTGGATGAACGTTCATTTTAGTTTGAACTTGATTCCTTGTTACTGTTGTCTTTAGTTCACGCCTTATTGTGCAGAGTTATGGCGTTTGTTTCACCCGCTCATGTCAGAGCCAAACATCGCTGTACATCCAAACAAACAGGTTAGTAATTCCATAATGCGATTAAGCTGCTGCGACACAGTTTGTAGGTATGGAGGCTTAGGCACTTTCTGGGTTCATTTGGGAAAAGAGTGGAAGTACTTATATGCTACTGGTTGCCTTACCCATTTATCAGCCAATCACAAACAACGTTTGTGTACCCTAGGGATTAGACTTGCTACAAAGCGAGCTTCAATGCATGAGGTTGCGCTGCGACCGAGCGAGCGACGAAGTCTCGAGGTCGACTTGTTTCGCGTGAATGAATCTGAATCATATTATAAGTTAAAAAAGTGATTGACATATGCTGTGTCGGAAGCGACGTGAAATATCACACACCGTCCTATTGGTCAACTGTCATGACGTCACCGGTAGGGTTTTCGACCGGTGTATTTCGCGCCAAACAGGTACTTCCAACCAGGAAACAAGGACTTTTAGATAGTCTACCAAGGGATCTGAGAAGCCGTTGTATCAAAGCTTGTGCCAATTCTCCATGTACATTTACGAGTGTTGAATTGTTTTCTTTCTGTTCTAGCAAATTGCGGTATTAACAAAACCGTAACGGTCCCTTAATCTTCTCTTTATTATTTGTTTTAAGTAAAATTTGTTATTATTCAGTTTAGCAATCACACTACAAATTTACTATATGAAGGCTATTTCTTGTCAGGCTGTCATTTTAAAGAAAAGGAGTAGAAAACTAAGTTGTACAAGTTGAATGTTTATACTTGCTAAACACGCGACGATATCTCAGTAAACCTACTGTTTCTGCTTACTGGTGTGGCTAATTTTTTCCCAAATAGATCACCTCTGCTTAATGCCCACGAATAGCCATTTGAAGTTGTGGGTTAAATTGTAAGGCATTATTATTTTTCTTTTTTTAGGCCCTGTTGATCTTTTGGTTTCACGCTTGCATTGGCTGTGAGGAAAATATCGACTTTATTACGGAAAATAACCACGTTGCCACCAACATTCCGCTCAACTACATTCTGTGAGTTGCCCTCTTAATTAATTCTGTGTATCCATTGTTCAAGTGCTTTGTTTATGTTACTCGTGTTGGGTCCTTCAAAATTCCTAGTCATAGTTTGTCTAGCAAAACCTGCCGGCACATAATAATGGCGTGGAGAGGTTTAAAACAACTTTCAGCACAAAACTTTTTTCATGTCGATTTTTTTTTCTTGCTTTGCGGATCAACGGGTCTTTACAATGTAGATGGAATTTGCTTTCTTTAAGTTGTTACCGACTTTTTAACCTGTTCATTTGAAACATGGAAAAATTAATTAAATTTAGATATCCAAGAGTTACAAGTGTGGTCCTGTGTATTGCGACTGGATCAGTTTGGTCCAACCGAAATAGTACTCTCCTACTGTGTAGACGGAAAATTCATGTTTGCGATCGATTGGTTTGCGTTTATCGTTAGTAAAGTTTTATGAACTAGTCGATTTGTGGACTTTTACTTTGGTTGCATTTGTGTTGTTATACGTTTTCCATTAATTTGACCCTTGTTTTCGCTCATGCAACCCTTTAACTGAATCTGCATTCATCTCAACACCACCATTACATTCTAACTATTTTGTTCACTGTGTTTTATTTTTTCAGCTCTAGTGACGAACCTGAAGTACTGACGTTTATCAGGAATGTTCTACCTGCTTATTATGGTCTACTGCGGTTGTGCTGTGAGCACTCTCCTTCGTTCACACGCCAGCTCTCCACTGATTCCACCATGAAGTGGGCTTTTGAGAATCTCACCACTCGCATGAACCAGTACCCACAGGTATTGATATCGTTAGAAGAAATTTGATGCCGGGTTAGGGGGGGGGTGGGGATGGGGAAGCCATATCACCCATATGAAAGGGGCGGGGATGCTCGTCGTCTCGCTTAGGGGAGTAAATTTCGGATTTTGGTCTCACTTCCTCAGTTCTGTAGGGCGCACTGGACAAAACGCCATTATATTTAGACATAAAGGGCCACGCCCAGATTGGCCTCCTTTCTGGTTTTACTTCAAACTTTTCTACGAGCATCCTTGCCCCTTTTATATCGGAGTCTCCCTCCCCTCCCCCCCCCCCCCCGCCCCTGTGATTTGATGTTGATCATTCTTGGGACCTAAAGGGTGGACCATTTCTTTCCCAAAATTTAAAACAAATTCAAATTTCATTTTGTAAAACGCTGAGAAACAAACACAACCATGCAAAAGTAATGCCAAAACTACCAAAGAGGTTTCGTTCGGATGGTCTCACTCGTGGATTTCATCCACAGACTCAGAGTTAAATGTGAGAAGTTACCTTTAAGTGTGAAAAGTTAGAAGTTATTAGAAGTAATAAGTCATATTTTTTTCTTTTTTTACAACATAGTAAAAAAACGCCATATGTGAAAGTACTGATAAAGAGGTTTCATTTGAATGGTCGCACATAGGACTTCTTCCCGCAGCCTCATAAGTTAGAACTACATACTAACTAAATACTGCCATGTGAAAGTGTGGAGATGATTCAAAGTTCTTTTGTTGTTTTCTTAAACACTTGATCAACTCAATCTTCGGAAGGAATTTTAAATGTTTTATATTTTTCCCTTTACAGGCAGTGGAAGAGCTGTTTGCTCTCCTGCGTTTATTTGCTGGTGTGACGTGTGACCCGTCGAGGGAGAAAACTAAAGAAGAAGAAGCGTTTGAGGCGGCCTTCAGAAAAGACACCATTGCACTGTATCAGAGCGTACTGGACCCTGGCGCACCGTGGGCAACGCTTATAAGGTATAAATACATTATCTTATATATTTCGACTCTGTTGAGATTCAGTCAACTCTCTCGTAACGAACACCTCCCTAAAATGGACACTTAGAGTTGGCCCCTGACTTTCTTGCTCCTTTTAGGGCCTGTTTACATGGAGGTGTTGGAGCCCAGGTAGGTTAGATAACCGGCCTGTCCATATAATCGCTCATTTTGATTTGATCACGTTCGCATGATAGTTGGGGTGACCATATGAGGGATTGAATGCCCAGGCGGGTTACCCCACCTATCTGCTCCCCCCCCCCCCCCCCCCCTTAATGTAAAGAGTCCCTTTGTTGACTCTCTGACATCTTTCTAAGACGGAACATAGTGCCGATCCCAAAGGTGTCCGTTTTAGAACGAGTTGACTGTAAAAGAGAACAGATTTTAAACCAGGGGTGAAATTCGATCACTGGATATGCGCAACGGCATGAACAGAGTGATTGTACAGCTAGTAACCGTTTTTTTGGTTCCCTTGTAGTGCCTACAAAATCTTGCTTCAGAAGCAAAAGCCACAAAAACATTTTTCTCCTAAAAATTTCAAACCAAGAGGCAGATAATTATGCAGGTTTATTGTATTAGTTTGACAGTCGTTAGACATTTAACCGGTATTTTTGCACTTACTAGTACATGGCAAAGTCAGGTGGAAGTTAAGATTCTTTCTTCCATCTTTAGATCGCAGAATGTCTTTACATTGGAAGAGTATTTCTTAGTTACCGTAACATCATTCCGTACTGTTATATAGCCGGAAACTGTTTTCCCAACAGCGCGCGCTGTCATTGGTTACTTCGAGGTCATATGACATCTAACAAAGAAACTCTTTCCGGCCAAAATCTCTTAGCGGCCAACATTGCAAAATCTAGGAAATGTAGGAAAATGTAGGAGTGCGAGAATGTTGACCGACGACCGCCGTTACAGTGAGGTGTAATGAATTTCCAGCTATATAAGAAATTACTGACTGACTGGTCCCGAGGGAAACAGTTAATTTTGTTTCCCGACGCGGGAGGCCAGTCATTAAGTGTTTATTATCAAACAGGCATTCACCACCCTTCACATGATGTACCACGAGGCCACGGCCTGTCACGTAACGGGAGACCTGACAGAAGTGCTTATGATATTACATAACTTGCTGGTGTGCTCCCGGCCGCATAGCAACAGACCAGGTACTATAGTTAAACAAGGTATGGTTTACTTTACAGTATACATGCCGCGTGTATCAAGCTACAAGTGCGTTTTCGTTTGTTTGTTTGTTTTTTTTTTGTTGTTGTTGTTATTTTTTTCAAACAAGGTAAACTCTTAAATTATGTCCCTCTGCCTAGCCAGCGAAGCTGGTGGGATTGTTATGCCACGAGGGAAAATCTCGAATTCAGTTTCACTAGCTCCCAAACTTCTTGTGGAGGCATGTGTGGCCAAGCGGTTAACACCTCGAACTCCGGATCTGGAGGTCCGGGTTCAAGCCTCGTCCGTCGCGTTGTTTCCTTAGACAAGGAACTTTAGTCCACTTTGACTCCCTTCACCCAGGTGTATAAATGTGTACCGGCGACATACTGCTGGGGGGTAACCCTGCGATGGACTAGCATCCTGTCCAAGGGGGGAGTAGCAATACTCCTGGGCATGTTTCATTCTAAGGAATCCGGGATGCTATCCTGCCGTTTGGGCCTTTGGCTCTAGTGCACCTTTATCAATTCTTTTTTTTTCTTACCAAACTTCTCCGTCGCCAAAAAGCAACAGCATCCCCCCCGCTTATTCTACTAACTACACAGGCTACGCTCTTCTCCCCAACAGCTGTCTCTAACTCCACCAATACCGCCGACTGGTTAGCCTGCGCTTTTTTCCAATAGTTTTTGTTGAAACACCAGCCCCTTCGTGCATGCTATTTAAAGCACTTGACTGATCTGGCTGGATAGTTTTGATTAAAATGAAATTCTCATTATGACTGGAATGGTCAGGCCGGTTAGTTCTGACAAATGGAAAGTGTCCTAAGAGAGCAAGCAAATGCTGTTCTCTTATCAAAGCTAAATGCTAGCGCTAGAAAACTTCGATGTTTCGTTCAGTGTGCATTTTCTATATTGTTTACGATTTATCTGTGTCTGTTTGTTGTATTTCAGATGTCCGCAATAGCCTTTCAACCTGGACAGAGAGATTGGATGTGGCACAAAACTCTTTCTTTGTTGAACTCTTATACTCCTAAGGAAGTGAGACAGTCTTGCCTAGGTGAGCACCTAATGTGTCGTTGGCATCTTATAAACTCGCTTAATTGCGTGCACAGTTATGAACACTGGAATATTTTGTCTTTATCCCACGATGGTGTTGACAAGAAAGCAATGATTTTGTTTCTTTGGCAGAGGTACTGAACGCCATGTTGATCCTGTACCCGAACGACTTCTCAGAAGCGATTATTCCTATCATCCATGGCTCCCATCAGCACTGGAACAAAACGTCTCCTCCAGGTCGGTGTCCTTACTCCAAAAAGGAGACGTTTATTTCGTCTGAGTTGATTTACGTTGAGTTCCGATTGCGAGCCTTTGCGCTGTTGTTAGAAACTTAATTACTCACGCTCTTTATATCTTAACTACGCGTTCAACCCCAAGAATTACCAATCACGCAAAATTTCCAAGCTCCTGCATTTGATAGTGGAGATAACGTGAGTTCCAATGGCAAAAAGTGGGTAAAACCCTAGACTGTGAGTAAGCTCTGTTTTGAAAATCGTGACCGCGTCGTAGGTTACGCTGGAGTTTTCCTCTAGCAACCGCGAGGTCACGCGCGAGCAAGCTGCGAAAGCGACTTTCAAATAAAGAGCTGGCTTACAGGCTAGTCAGCCAAACGAGGGCTGTACATTAATCAAACGTTGCCACATGATTTCAGGACTTCTCGGTCCATATTTTCCTCGTCGACACACTAAGGTGATCGTGAGCAGTAAGAGCGTACCACGGCCAGCTGTACCTGAACTTAACATGTTCCTACATCCTTCGTTCCTCGATTCACCAAAGGTAACGATCTTGAAATATTATTTGTTTTGCGTTCAATGAAATTGCATTGGGACAACTTTGATTTGTCTATAATTGCTGAAGGTAGGCTCTGGATGTCTTGATTTTTTCCATTCCTTGTTGGGAAGGACGTGCTTTATGTCCCATAGATGACCGCTACTTCGAGCTTGTGTTATGTTAGGGCTGGTTTTCACTACCAATGGAGTCGTAATCGGAGGAGAACAAGCTCGACGGAATCAGAATCGGAAGAATCAGGGCGTTTCCGTTTTCATCCGACTTCTCTTATGTCTCCGTCCCTTATGATCTGGTGAAAACCAGATTGTCGAGTCGGAGGCAGACGCGGAAGGATAAACCAATCACATTGTTGATATTTCCACGCTTGATTGGCTTAGTTCTTCCGCTTTTCCTTGCGACCCCGACGAGCTTCTTTGTGCCTCGGACGGGTGCAATGACCTGTGACGTGGTACAAAAGATTGGAAAGACACTTAGCAATACCCAGACTACATCACAAAAGCGAACTAACAATGGTTTCCGCAACACCAACAAACACCCCGTATTATAGCGAATAATCCAAGAATGGTCCACGGTTCCAACTCGTCTTTATTACAGTTATAACGAATTACGATTACGGTTGCTAAAAGCGAAACAAAAAATACAAATTACTAAGGAATACAAATTACAGCTATGAAACGACGAAAATACAGGAAACGGAAAGAAACTAAGCGAAAATACTTACAAACGTTGTGTGACTAGAAAGTTGAACGGAAAAAAGGTACGATGGCTAATAAGACTGGACGAAAAAAACTGCAATGATGTTGCCGTGAACGCTAAAGCGAAATGAATTAGAATAAACGATGAAACTTACAAAATGATCTAAGAACAAAGAAAGTTAGGCAGAGAAATATAACAGAATATGAATAGCGATAACTGAAAAGAATGTGAAAGGAATGTGCAGCTATACAAAGAACTAAACGCTAAACATATTGACGTGGAATGCGGCCGTAACACCCCGGAACCCCTACTATACTACCAGTAGGGTTTCTTAAACTTGCTATCTTCTATTTGAATCATTTGCTTCAATACCTCTGAAAAGCCCAATGGGGTTAAGGTAATTATCATTTATTTGTCATCAGTGTCATAAATTATTGAACTTGGTGGAGCAAAATATCTTGTCTGTTAATCTGCGATAATTGATCCCTTCGTCTCTGACAAGTCAAGATGCTTTCCTCAATCTCGCACAATAATAGACCCTTCCGGGGGTTTTTCTACCTTTTACATGGACCAGTTGACGAAACTCCTTCGACACCGCTACAAAAAGTGTCTTACAAACTAGTAGAGTTGCCGAGTTTGAAAGTTATTTGTTGACGTGTAACGAAGATGAACTTGGTGGAGCAGAACATCTTGATTTGATTATGTCTCTTGATCTGCGATAATTGATCTCTTCGACTCTGACAAATCAAGATGCTTTCCTCAACGTCGCGCAATAATAGACTCTTCCACGGGTTTTCAACTTTTGAAGTCGCGAATTTTTATAGACGTTTGTATGGTGTAGGGTAAGTTTGTGCTCCCCACCAGACAAATCTCTGTAACAATTCGCGGCTCCTGCAAAGGTATAACTTCGCTCGCTACAAATGTATCACTTTCACACTTGGCAAGTTCACTAATTTCAAGCGAGAAATGCCCTTTTTTTATTGGTTGTATGTTGTGTTAACAGGGAGTCGAGGAGTCCTACGACGCAGCTGTAACTGAATATTTTCAACCTTATCATTCGTTTGTGGATAAACTTCTTCGGTTTGGATTCAATCAGGATAAAGTACCCGATCATGTTATAGCTTGTAGTAAGTGCTGTAAATAATTGGCTGTTCTTACTACATGCCATCGAGAGCCATAATGGGATTATGGCTCTTGATGCCATGGCCCGTAGTTAGCACCGTAAATAATTAAGCCAATTCCCAGTTGCGCCAATCCTCTGTTTCATTGCGAGGCTAAGTGCGGAGCTCTTGATATGAAAAAGATTCTTTATTCTCGTGCAAATAAAAACTCATTTTCAGAAGAAAGGTTTTACACTTATCCTCGTATGCTTTTCCAGCAAGAAGCAGATACATATCTTATTGTAATTCTTTCAAAATATTTTCCGCTTCTCTTTGGCCTAAATCACCCGTCAAGTTTTTCATAGCCAACTGGCGCTAACCAAATTTGAAAAATTATGCAGGTCTCGGAGGGAGCTTTGCGACGAAACCGATGACTCTTTCTCGATCTCCAAAATTATTATTAACAGTTGTTCGCTGATAGCTTTTACATTGGATGGATAACCCTTAATCCCATTGATTTCTTCTATTCGCATAAATTAGAAGCTAATAAGGTCGCCTCAAACTATATGGTGGATAATTTTAAAGTTAAAAGGTTATTCTGATTTTTAAAAATCCGTGCTTTTTTAAATTATCATTGTAGATTGGATTCCCTTTTTTACCAATGTATTCACTTCCGTGTTTACATCTCTCAATTTTTTAAATCTATAGAATTTTGAAGAACCTTTTATTATAATCACTATTTGTAAATAGGCTTTTTATCATGATTGTTGTAATTTTATTATTATCAATTTTGTTTTTAGAGGGCCACTAGGGAGGGAGAATACTTGTTTAGAATTTTTAAGATCCTTTATTATAATTACTATTTGTTAATAGGCTTTTTATCACGACTGTTTTAATTTATTATTATCAATTTTGTTTTTAGAGGGCCACTAGGGAGAATACTTTTTATATTTATGTTGTAAAATCTTCTTTATCACACCCGGGTTTAGGTCCCATTGTGGGCGCAACTGTCCCAGCCCATCTCAGTTCAGTACTCTTTTTAAAACATGTCATATTGCGTTCGTGTTTTAGGCTGCCTTCTTGCGGTGGAAGCTATTTCGCTTCACTTCACTTACTTTAGCAAGCTCTGGATGGAAGTGTACCAGAAGGCTGGTGAGGTAAGTCGTGTCTTTTGTTCTAAATGAATGGTTACTTGGCAGGAATGGCGTTAATTGGCGGGCATGTCAAAAGCTGGGATGAACTTTTGGTTCAATTATCCATAAGTAGCCACGTGTTCATGCTCATATTAGCAGCGAGAAATCATCGGCCCGGGACCCCGTCTCTTCTTTTACAGCCCTGCTGCTTACTTTAAGTTCTATTTTCCATTGTTTCCATTGTTTCGATTGTGAAAGTAGCCACGGGGTCATGCTCATATTAGCAGGGAGAAATTTTCGGCCCGGGACCCGGAATTATACGTCTTTCTCATGAAGTTACATGGCACACAATAGAAACAACAAAGGAAACGTACCCATAAAATACCAAAAATGCGGCGAAAGAACCGCTTCCTGGCTTGCTCTGCAGTTTCATCCTGCTTTCTCGTGAATCTTTGAACGAGACGCGTGAGGCCCAAAGGACAAGTCTGAAAACTAATTGGCAAACATATTACGTTAACCAAACCAAAAATACTTACAATCTCCGAAACTAACGAAACTGTACCAAGGAAATTTACTAACCCGCTCTGTTTAAAGGCTTCATTGAGCTCATCAACTGCACGGTCCGCCGCCATTGCAATGCATGCCAGATAGAAATGAACATATCAAATAACACGACTTTACTCCAACAAGCTGTCAACAGGTCCGTCCATGGGGAGTTCGATCGCCAGATAAACATGTTTTGGACGCAGTATGGTGTCTTCTTTTTCGCGCGAAAACAGCCTTGGAAACGAAAATTCTCTCGCTCATATCTCGTTTAATTTTTGTTATATCGACCTTAAATTTGGCATGCAGATCCCTATTGCCATCGTCTTTGAACTGAGAAAAAATGACGGCGATCGGATATAGTCACTTTAGCCTCCAGGAATGCCTTAATTGACAGCCCTGCTGCTTACTTTTGGTTCTATTTTCCATTGTTCCATTGTGAAAGTAGCCACGGGGTCATTCTCATATTAGCAGGAAGAAATTTTCGGCCCGGGTCCCCGGCCCTTAATTGACAGCCCTGCTGCTTACTTTTGGTTCTATTTTCCATTGTTTCGATTGTGAAAGTAGCCATGGGGTCATGCTCATATTAGCAGGGAGAAATTTTCGGCCCGGGTCCCCGGCCCTTAATTGACAGCCCTGCTGCTTACTTTTGGTTCTATTTTCCATTGTTTTCATTGTGAAAGTAGCCATGGGGTCATGCTCATATTAGCAGGGAGAAATTTTCGGCCCGGGTCCCCGGCCCTTAATTGACAGCCCTGCTGCTTACTTTTGGTTCTATTTTCCATTGTTTCCGTTGTGAAAGTAGCCACGGGGTCATGCTCATATTAGCAGGGAGAAATCATCGGCCCCGGACCCCGGCCCTTAAATGAGAGCCTGCTGCTTACTTTTGGCTCTATTTTCCATTGTTTCCATTGTGAAAGTAGCCACGGGGTCATGCTCATATTAGCAGGGAGAAATCATCGGCCCCAGCCCGGGGCCCCGGCCCGGGCACCCCGGCCCTTAAATGAGAGCCCTGCTGCTTACTTTTGGCTCTATTTTCCTGTGTTTCTTATGAAAGTAGCCAGGAGGTCATGTTCATATAAGCTGCGGGAAATACCCGGCCCCCGACCCTTAATGACAGCCGTGCAGTGCTTACAGGTGCAACTTTTTCTTTGCAGAATACAAAATACAGCAGTTGTATAAAGCAGCTGTGTCAGCAGCCGGAATTCTTAGAGGTAAGATGAACGAATGATCAGTACGTGAAGTGACGTTTGAGAAGTGACCTTTGCAAGTTTAGTTCGCTAGAACCAGCTGCGTTACAGGAAAACACCTTTCATGCTTCAGTGAACCTCAGCGGAAACATTTTTTTATCTTGCAAGGGAGTTCCCCAACCCAGTTTTCTCCTTTAAAGTTGTCATTGCAAGTTTTGAGTACGATCTTGCAATCCCTATAATTTGGACGACGAGGGAGAGGGGCATAAATCACGTGACGTCCTATGATAAGGTCCAGTACCTCGAATCTTTTTGCAACTCTCATATGCAACTGGATGTAGC
This sequence comes from Porites lutea, assembly GCF_958299795.1. NCBI lineage: Eukaryota > Metazoa > Cnidaria > Anthozoa > Scleractinia > Poritidae > Porites > Porites lutea. The sequence goes on along the minus strand of NC_133207.1, from coordinate 5,328,988 downwards.
ATATGAGGGAACAATCAGTCTTTTACCTTTACAATGGAGCTTTTTCATTCACTTGGCCAAGAAAAAGGTTCCACTCCCACTGGCTTTGTTTGTACACCAATATGCTGGACGTGTGGTCACGGGAAAAAGGACTTATATACACATGTTAATTTACAAATTTTGCCCGCGCCGACCTCTATGTCACGCAGAGCATTTTGCTCAACTACTCAAACTGTTGACTTGGAGTTTTGCTTGACAATTATTTTGACGTCCAGTTTTGAAGAAGGGTTGTTAAGGAGAACTTGCCTGTAAAACTGTACACTTTTCATAGAGTTTACATATACTTGACGTAAACTGCAAAGAGAGCGAAAGTCCTTCGCAAAGCGCTTTGACACTGGCGTAAGTTTTCGCGTTCATCCAATACAAAACGAGAAAAGACATTTCTGTGAAAAGTCTATTGTAAATCGTTTTAAGTCTCTTAGAGCCTTTGTTAATATAACCTGATAAACAGATAGTCCAGTGTTCTTGTTGTACGATTGAGTCCCCTTGTCTATTCAGTACATAGAACTGATCTTACTAGATGAACGGGAAAGTCTGAATGTGCGGGATATTTACACGTTCCTTTGCTGTTTCTTTCCGAGGGTAAGCATAATGCATTTTCACTTTAGCATCAGGAATAGGTTGCTCCACCCTGTTACCTGCTTTCGTTTATCATGATTAATTGATCAACGAAAATGAATTTTAGTTAATGAGCAACACTTGTTTGTCCTATGTTCAGTGATTTTCACGTGCAACCTTTACGAACTCTTCATTGTTTATTTGACCAATCACATGGCACTCTTAACTTGCATTCCCATGTGCTTCGTCACTCTGTTTTTTCTTCACGGCCAGGCACAATGTCTTGAAGTTTCTTTTCAAATTCCCTCCCATCCCACCCTTCACTTTGTTTTATTTTATTTTAGTGGACATAGGACTTGCGAAACCTTAATTAAGTGCCATGTTGTCAAGTAGTAATCATTTTATGTATATAACTTATTGATTAGTTAAAGACAGTATTATTGTAAGCAACTTATCTATAGTCATAATCAATTTCTGCGTCGACACGTTGATGTCCCTTTCAGTTAAGAGTTTCAACTCGAGGCAATGATATGACATCTATTTAGTTACTTCTTACAATTTTTCTCTGAAGTCAGTAGTGTATTTTCAATAAAAATTGGGAATGGGGATGAAGTGCTCCTCGCGTCACACTTTTCAGACTTTTGCCCCCATAGACTCGACATTTTGTACTCCTGGGATGTACATATAGGTTAGTGGGGGCCTCAGGGAGGCCCACGATTGGTCACAGCCGACCCTGAGGGGAAGACCAACTCCCTCCCCTATATCGGTCTGTGCATATTTACCCAAGAACGGTCACAGTCGGCCCTGGGAGGAGGCCCAACTCCCTCCTCGATGCCGTCGGTGTACCACCCTGGTGGTAGGTTTTCTTTAGCTCACAAAAATCCAGGAGTACATAGGGCTGACCTTTTAAGTTTCAGTGGAGCACTTTGTCACCCACTTCCCCTTTTTGAGCCACACCAAGTTGCTGTTCAGTATAATAATTTTGGGTCCCCAAACATGAGGAAGTTTATTAACTAAAGAGTAGTCAGTTCAGGTTGCAGTTTTCAAACCTGTTGTTCACCTTCCTTTTGCCTCCCTCACAGGTGTCTAAGCAGGTGTTGGTAAATCAGTGGACTAACTTAGTCAAGACACTTGTAACGACAGTAATTGCCGACAGACCTGCAGCGGAGAAGGCGAGTGACGCGGATCTGTGTGTTATAGCCAAGAGACTTACTGCGGTAAGTTGTTCGGATAGATTGGTTTTAACCTGAAACTTCAGTGCCTAAATGCTCTCAATCTGGCCTCTTAATCTGGATAGCGCTATTGGCCTGCCTCGTAGATCAGTCGGTTAGAGCGCTGGTACATCTACTTCTGTGCACTACTTATCCCTTACTCAGTACTTAAATTGCTTTTATGGCTGTGTCTATGATTGAAACTCAATATAATAATAATAATAATAGTAATAATAGTTCCGTTATTTAGCCTCGGCACTATTTATAGCGCTAATTCTAGTGGGGCCGAGCAAATGCCTTAAACAAATAATCCAAAATAAAACTTAGCAGGGTTAAGAATCCCAACTGGCCGGAGGCAAACCAGCTGGCTAATTACAAACGCGGCCGAGGATTTGAACTCGGGACTACCGTGAACAAATCCAGTTAGCGGTTGAAGCGGGACTTGAACTCGGTGCCTCCGAATTGCAAGTCCAGCGCTCTAAACACTCGGCCACGCTGCCTTCCATACTTCAGCGTGCTCTGTCAAACAAAACCTAATGAGCAGTACTTTCACACAACAGGAGGTGTTTTTCATTATTACTATAGAGACGTTCCTAACAGCAAAAAAATTTCGCAGGAACTCCGAGCAATGTCTCTACTGTTCTCTGTTCGGGCGCCGCAGAAGTCCGACATCAGCCCACTACTACAGCCGAGTCTTGATGCACTTCTGTCAGTCTGTCGCAGGTATCAAAACAAAAAACAAGAAAATGCAAAGGCCACGCGCGCTGCGAGCGAGACTGAGCAACAGCAGAAAAACGAAGAGTCCGAGGACAAGAAGACAGGTGGAGAGGCGGAGCCGGTAAAAAAGCGAAGGAGAACGTTAGAAGGCGAAGAACAAACAAGTTCTAAAGGAGCATCCGCATCGTCTGATGTACCAGGACCTAGCAAGGATGATGACAAGGTTGCTGGTCGGAAAAGGGAGAAAGTCCAGAGTAGCTCCAAAAAACAATCCCCAAAGAGTGGATCGATTTGGGGCTCAAGGCCGCCAACTGATTGTGTGGACTCGCTAGTTAAAGCTATTCAAAGCGCCATCACCAAAATCCCTGTATAGGTAACAAACATGAGAGGAACAGTCTGGCATTCATTGAAGTACTGTTGTAAAAGACACTTTGGCCTTAGGAGTCTGTTTGCTGCCAGATGAGTCCTAAGCTACGGGAATCTTTGAGTGTTTTTGTGGACTGCTTTTGCAGCGTTTTAGTTTCCAGTGCACAGCGGGAAAAGCCAAGAAGTTTTCGTGTTTTTTTTTGTTTCCGAGAACTTGTGTATTTGGAATAATAAATGGAAATGAACTGTACCCCAGAAACGTTGGGAACCGGTTGGACAACAATCCAAAAACGATTTGATTTGAATCGTGGTGTTGACGTTTTTATACCCGTGAAAAAGCCTGCCTTGTACTTTGCTTCATTCCCTTCCACTGGGCTAAAATTTACATTATGCAGTGAAAGGAGGTTTTTGGAGAGTTAAAACAACCATGCACCTTTTCACCTTTCATAGCTTCCTGCCGGTGACAATGCAAGCCCCGGTAACTAAACATACAAGACTAAACAGGGAAGGCAGACAAGCCGGGTGGGAGTGGTTTCCTTTTCCCGGTTGATGCGTTCTCCGACATGGACAATCAGAACTCCAGTCTGGGTCTTCCAGTCTTCAAGACTTACTAAGTCTTTTCTTTCAACTTAAAGCCTGTCCATCAAGTACGGGTTTCTAATTTCGGCTTTTTTAAAAAATGGGAGTATGTAGGGAGGTGTATTTTATGGACTTTGTATCCCTATATTTGGAAAGATTGCAAGTTACATTGTACGTTCACAATTTTGCAAATCTACAAGAGAAAAGCGCTTTCACCGCCTTGTCTGACTTTGCGAAAAATAAACTGCTTTAAGATAATACTTACCTTGAAAGTAGATGATACCATTGTGCGTAGAGGCCACCGTCAAATCAGAAATATAACCATGAAGATGTGCATTGTAAATGCCCACCGTAACGCGAGTAACAACCTGAGAATTAGAAATAGGTGATGTAATGTCACGTGGGTAACACATTCCCCCTTGGAGTCAGGCGATATAATTGCAAATTTCACCGTTTCATCTTGGTAAATATTTTATTCTTGAGAAAAAAACAATATTGGTCTTGTTATTTATCACTGAGAAAAAAGGTCTTACATTAACTTCCTCGTTGAAAGCTCTTTCAGTGCATTTAAAATTATATAGCAGTCGTGTGGATTTGTTCGGAAAAGAAACAGAGATAATAAATTTGGATGATGTAGAAGTAAATTTTTATGGTAATTGTTCATTAATGTTGCCGTTGGTGCATTCTGCAGATAACAACGTATTACCGTGGAAGCTCTCGTAACTGACACTCTGGTAAGCAAACAGCTCCACTTACGGCCACCTTTACAAAAGTCCGTTTTTCTCAACTCCTCTACAAACCCTGTATTTTTACATTCTCGTAAGCGGCCAGGTCCAGGTACGAACACCTTTTCCGCGTCCCGAAAGTGTCCGCTTACGAGAGCTTACACTGTATTGCAAGAAACGATTGCAACGACGATTTTTAAGGCAATTGTTGTAACAATTCGAAACAATGTCGCAAAAAACAAAAAAGTTGCAAAGTTCCCCGTGTAACACTGGACAGTGCTGGCAATAATAAAGAACAGCGATTATTGGGCGACGGTGAGCAAAATATCGTCATTTGGCAGTGGCGTCAATTGCTTATAGTCCATTTCTACGGTGACTCCGGTTTGCTACTAATGGCCTGTTTACATGGGGGTTCGGGGGGGAGAGGGGGGGGGGGGGCAGGGTAACCTGTCTGTCCATATAATTTCTCATTTTATTATGTGGACAATTGGGTTACCCCACCTAAGCGGGTTACCTCACCTACCTGGGGTCCCCCACCTTCATGTCGATCTTTATCCCAGTTGAACTAAACTTAAAGAGGGGAAAATGGCGGGTTTCGGTAATCTGTGTTATAAAACTTTATGCATATAATTCGGCTCATTTGAAGTTCGGCGTCTGAATCAACGCTGGTCCACATGCGTTAGTCCCGGCTGAGTCAGGCGTTATGAACGTCTGGGCCGATGCAATTTCAATTAGCTGTTTCGAATTGATTCAGATTCCGCACTGCACGTGAACATAATTCACTGAATTTGATTCGGCTAATGTGAAGTGCGGAGTCTGAAAGGCGAACCGGTCCTAAGGGCCTGTTTGCATGGACGTGGGGGACCCCAGATAGGTGAAGTGACATGGGGCGGGTCACCCCACCTATCATGTAAACGTGATCAAATTAAAATGAGGGATTATGTGGACAGGTGGGTTACCACACTTACCTGGGGTCCCCCACCTCCATGTAAACAGGCCCTAAGCTCCTTAATGAAAAATTGCTATGTTTTGCTGATCGGAGTTCAATATTTATTCTATCATTCAATCATTGCGTTCGAATTATTGTTTGTTTGTTTTTAATATTTTATTTAAGGCCACTGTACAGGCCATTCGAAAAGTTACTATCTCGCTGATAAATAATTGTTAACAAATTTCCCAAAAAGAAAAACAAGAATTGTACCTATAGATACCTTGAAAAATAAAATACCTACCTAAATAAAAAATACCTGTTAAGCACATAAAGAAACCACATCAGGAAGAGTTTTTATTAAGGAACAATAATTCTAATTACAACTTTTTTTATATACTTTGCCGCAAACACAGGGAGAAACTGCGCATTAATAGAGCATTGTTCCCGGTCTACAAAAAAACAGAAGCAAATCAAGTTTAATCTCCATGGCGCATAAACAACCGATTATCGGAAGGAAGGTATATACAGTGGCCTTAAGAACTCTAGTCCAATCAAGTCAATCAAAACTCTGTAAAAACCTTATTATTAAAAAAAAAAAATGAAAGGACGTTTTTAACTTACACTTTTTCCAATAGCGTGCGTGGAATTAACGAAAACAGCTCCGAGCAGTTTTCATAAGATGCTATGGCTGCGTCCACTCAACTCATTAGTGTTGGTGTAGCATTGCTAATGAGTCGGGCTATATGCACAGGGCGACGCACGCAGCTAAATTTATACCGTTCCTTTGTTCCTGAACTGAAAACAAAACTGTTTTTTACCCCATGTAAGGAAATCTAAGACAGCCTTAGATTCTAGATCCCGCACTGTGGATTGCAAATTCACGATGTGAATTCTGGATTTCAGGCACTGGAGTCCGGATTTCTAATCACTGGAACTTGGGATTCTTGATTCTAATCCTTAGCTGGATTTCAAAGTCTAGGATTCTGGATTCCAAAAGCAAAAATATGCGGTATTCTGGAATTTTCATTACCTTACACAAGGCGATATTTTCTTTTCAAACAATCGAATACAGCTTTCGTCCCCGATAACTAAACGTACGAAGTGACTGCAAATCCTAGTATGGTCTTATAGTAACGTCATAGTAGCCTGTGTTCGATATATTAAAGTTCTAACATGACTCCGAGGCTTGAGGGTCAAAATTGCAATTGTCTCGCAATTCCCAAAAGAGACTTTTGTTATTGAGTACAAAGAAAACCAAACCAAATCTAGAAATATGACCAGAAAGCCTCGGAGTGGTCTTAGAATTTTGATATATCGAACGTGGGCTTTTATAAAGGTTTCGATAATAAACGAAGCGATCAACATTGTGATAAGTTCTTAATGTTCATCTTGCGAAAGTTCATTCAAGGCTACGCGTTGTCTTCCGAAGGCTCCTGCGAGGGTTACTCCGTGTCCCATTTGTTTTCTACCCAAAGAAAAGGAAAAAAATAGCGAATAAATAAGTGAGGGCAGAACAATGTTTCTAGTGCCAATAGGCGGTTGCGGCAGAGGGAAATTTTGTTTTGGACTAGGAAGTTGGGGGATGGAGAAGGGGAGGTTTCCAAGATTTTTTTTCCAAAACAACATTAGGGAGGAACTTTTCTCTTTAGCAGACTTTTATTCTATCTTCCTAGACATTTGGCAGAATTTGGTGCCAGATGGTTGCTATGGTTACTGAGATATGACGTCTTACTAAAACGCGGTCAAGACATTTTACTTTTTTTTGTCTGTTTGTTTATTCTCCCTTTTGAGCAGAAAAAACCTATAAACTATCCCCGAAAGTAGCAAAGTATATAGCTATAAAATAAACTAAACCTCTGGCATAAAAAAAATTCTTAATCATCCAATGTTATTATTTTTAGTCGGAATTGTCTCTAAAGTCCAAGATGGCGTCCATTTTCATAAACTTTATAATCTGTTTTCTTTACACGGTGAAGGGAAGTCTGCGTAAAGACCCCATAATGAATACCGTTAAGTAGTATCCTGCTGTTTTGTTCTAGTAAAATGCTCTGATTGGCTGCCTGACAAAAGGCATTGGAAGCATCATCTCTGAGTGGCAGTTATTGAGAATTGCCAGGAATAATTTATGCGAAATTGGTTTCAGCGACATGTTTAGCGAAGCTGTCTTGCAAGCGTCGCTTTTCAGTCTGCAGTAAAGTAAACACTAGTCGTCCGCGAGCATGCTACTTACCGATTGCATGGGATTCTGAGTGGCATTTTCAGTCATTTTAGCCGCCAACTTTTGCTGTCAGAAAAAAAAATAAGAACAAAGTTTAGTAGGTAAAACAATACATTTCCACGTGTCCTAATTTGCAGAAGAAAGCAAAACGCTGAAGGATTCTGGTCATAGTAATAAAATGACGCCATCATGCAAAAGCCTATTGTATGGTTCGGTATGCTGTAGAGCGCGTGCACTCGCGAGGCCGTCATCTATGCAAATTTATTGTAACAAAAAAGTGGATCACCAACATAGCCGCCGTGATTTCAAGTAAAAACGCTCCATGCGATTCAAAGACATTGCCAACCTACCCCTCCCCTTACTCAAACTTTAAACTAAATTCTCGCTTTGGACTAATTCTTGTGTTAAGAGAGGGGTGGGTGGGCTGAACTTATACGATTCAGGGACACTGCCCCTGACACTACCCCTCCCCTAACCTAATGTCAACACTACGTTCTCTCTTAGGGCAAAATCTTGGTTTAACTGAGAGGTACAAAGTGGGGAGGGAGAGTAGAAAGTTTTCCAATACCTTATACTCCGTATTATTTGTTCTTTACTAGAGAATTGTATGTGGCCATAAATCACTTATTAGCGGACTCTGTTACCATTTATGTTTTCTACATGATAATATATGACTGCGTCGTCTACATGCCCCTGATATATAATATGGTAGGGATTTCAGATTTCACCAGTTGAAGTTTATGGAAGGGAAGGCAAATATGTCTTTTCAGTTTGTAAAGGGAACGAAAAGGGCCAACGGACGCATTTTGTGGCTGCGAAAATGTCAAGAAAACTTTCTGGATTAGTGATTTATTCGTATTTACGAGGCAGTGCATTTGCAGAAGTCTAAATCAGTGCGAAAGGGTAACTTTTCTGTGAAAATTATATCTAAAAGGGTAAGCCGTTACACCTGGTACATACTTACCAATAACATTGCAAGGAATTCATGTCCCCTTGCCTTCTGCTTTTTAGGTTTTTTTGTAGGTTTTTTTGTCGGCGTTCGTCTTCTCGTAAGACCTGGTCGCTCATATCCCCGAGCTGGGTCTAAAAGATCACAGCAAACAATCAACCACAAAAAAGTGATCGTCAAGAGTCGTTTGGAATCCATCGACTATATCGTTCTTCCGGTTTACCAGGTGTTCTGTTGCGAAGATGAACTTGAATCTCAGCTGAAAAAGAAAAAGAAAATTGTTGGCTTTTTCAGCTTTTCACTTATATTAGTTGTTATCTCTAGTTTTTAAGTGTCAAGAGAGATTTGTGTCTCTCGTTATCGATATAATATCCTCAACGTGTTGGCCTGGAGGCCATGTTATCGTGTTGGAGTCCTTACGATACACCTTTTCCGAGTACGGGTACGACAGGAACCCATGGTACGAATAATTTACCCGTACGCGTAGCCCGTAGATTGCCTCTTACCCCGAAGAAACGGGTAGGGTACCGGGTAGAATGATGTCACTATGACGTCTGGGAAATAATGGTTTCCTTTTCTAAGTCCTTGGCAAGCATGTTCGCTTACCCGTACCTGTAGGCAGAAAAGGTGTATCTTAAGGTCACTCTTATGTCCGAAAATAGAGTTCATAAATACCTTTTATTTAAGTATAAACACCAATGAAGTACCAGGTGAGCTTTCGCGCGAGAACATGTTATTTTCACATATGAAAAGATCACCGATGCTATCGGGCTATATAATAAATCGCGCCTTTCACAGAAAAAGCTATTAAAGTGAAATGGTTTAGTATTTCATTGGTGTTTATATCATAAATAAAACATTACATGGTTGCTTGGAAATACGAAATTTCTCTTCGACTGGTGAATAATTCTATACTTAGGGTGCGTTCGATTGGGAAATCTGGATTTATATTTTAAAATCCGGATTTCGGATTTGCAATCGAACGCGAAATCCGAAAACGGATTTCAACGCTGAAATATTTGTTTAAGGATTTTCCTTTTTACCGTTCGATTGGGAAATCCGAAAAAGGATTTGAAAAACTGTCCTTAGGAAAAGCGGTCTTGCATGCACACGCATAATTAGTAAAAAGAAGACCGCTATTCACGAGAACAGTTTTGCAAATCCTTTTTCGGATTTCCCAATCGAACGACAAAAAGGGAAATCCAAAAAATCCGGATTTGGATTTCTTAATTCAAATCCACCCTGAGGACGGATTTCTCGGAGGTGAGCTTGATACCTTCAAGCCAAACATAGATCTTGTTCAGACCAAAATTAAGCCGCTCATTCAGTTGATATCATTGTCAGCCAAGCTGAACGAGTCGAAATCCGAAAAGTCATGAATGTGCAGTGAAAATAATAAGGGACCTAAAATGGTCCTCTGGGGTACACCACTTCATACCAATGTCTCACCCAACTTACGGTCATTCACTACAACACAAAATTATGTAGGCACGACGACTAAGGTATGACATTAGCCACTCTCCTTTGGGGCCAGTTATACCGTCATAATCGATTTAAATAGCAGTAATAGCAGTAAGGCATGGTGGACAGCCTTTTCATAGTCTTTTCGAGGTCCAGAAAGATACAGACATGAATCACTGTACTATTGGCGTGGTCAATATTGAATTACTAACTTTTGGTTGTCTCAAATAAGGCAGAATCAGTAGCGTGACAAAAGCTGGTTAGGTGACTTTATTTATCTCAACGTATTTAACTTAACAACCTCAGTAGCCTTGAAACGTTGACTCTTACTGTCATTGTACGCACAGTGCATACCCATAAATCGAAAAAAAAAAAAAAGAACAGCTGATCCTCTGTATTGATATTTCCGACGAAATCGAAGTCGCGGCGAACGCATTGCCATTTCAATCAAGTCTGACAACGTTGGTCGTACTTGGTCGTGGAAGGCAGGCAAAGAAACCTGTCCCAAAAACTGAGTGTGTTTTACGTTCAGTTGTTATTTTCTCGTTTCCGTCGTCCTTGACGTTGTGCTGAGCCCATAGTAGCGTGAACACGCAAAACAATTCTTGCTATGCGACGATTTTGTGAGAAAACCAACGATTTGATTCCGTCCGTAGGTGCCCATAATTACTTACTGAATTTTGGTGTCTAATCATACATCCTTCATCAGTTTACTCAAGCCCTAAATTAAGGAACAATAATTATTATAATAGTAATTTTCTTTGTTTACCCTCGGCAGTATTTTATAGCACTAATGCTTGTGGGGCCAAGCAAATGCCTGAAACAAATAATTCAAATTAAACTTAACAGGGTGAAGGATACCATTTTGCCGGAGGCAAACCAGCTGGCTATTTACATGCTTGCTTTCCAGCTAGCGGTCAGGGCGGGACTTGAATGCGGGGCCTCCAAATTGCAATTCCAGCGCTTTAACCACTCGGCCATGCTGCCTCCTACAAGGAAGGTTTCATTTTGGCTGAAAACCTGATCACTGATCATCACTTTGTGAGCAGTTACACAGTATGATAGGGCTGTCGACTCTTCGTTTCACCCTTACAAACTTTAAACTAACTGGCTGTGGCTATAGTCGACATAAACGCCTTAGTACGGATCAAAACAGATTTAGAACCCTTGAAGCCCCATTATCTCTGGAATGTAATCATTAATCGACAAGTAATCGTTGATCAAAAGAGTGCCGATCTATACTGCATGCGACAATTTGTCCCAGAAGAAGAAAGGGCGGAAACTAACTTTCCGATAAATTGTTGTGAATTCATGAGTCTTTCGTATTGACGACATTTCAATGGTTTTGAACTCTGAAGACTGATCTTGGAGTACTAAAATTATGAATGAGCTAAGCTTCGTTTCAAGGCATGGCGCGGAAGCTTGAGTAGTTTCGAAAGACAAACTAGCCCAAACTCAGCAACTCGAAAGGCATAAGGTCTGATATGAAATGCAACTTAGCACTGCAAATTTGCAAGAAATTTAAACTGGAATTTGAATCCAAGGAACTCAGGGGCACCCAACGAGAATATAGTTCAAAACCACTTAAACATAGCATTGTTAAACGTATTTTAGTATTTAAATGGTAGATATAGGCATATTTTTATCCCCTAAACATTTTTCATCAGTTCGGACTTCCTAGCTGAAAGTCTAGTGATCCGAAAATTATAGGGATCAAAACTTACCCGTTCGAAAATTCCAGCCAGAAAAAAGGCTCCCGAAAATTCTAGGTGACCTTTTTAGGGTAAAAATCCGTTAAAAATAGGCAATTATACCATTTTTTAGATGTTCGAAAATCCTAGGAGAGGCAGGCAAACAAGAAATTTTACAAAACATGTTACGAAAATTCTACATATCAAATCGTCTTCCGAACAGATGTTTTCCGAAAATTGTCGTTGTGTGCCCCTGAGAACTCAGACAAAGATTAAAACAGCGATGCGATTAAACTGACTGGCTGCATTGAGACAACTAACAAACATAACATTACCGGACAACAAACAAACTGGAAACTGACTTCCACTCGTGGCTTCTGGGATGGTCTGACTACTAGTTACTAATACTGTCCAACGCAAACGGATTCCGATGGTGCAGACCGCCGCAAACCGTTTAAAGTAAAGTTTTAAGTTTGCGGTTTTAAGTTGCAGGCGGAAGGGAAGATGGGCAATTAATACTCACTTGCAAAGGTGCTGACACGAAATTTATCAAAATTCAAACAGTGGGAACTGCCACAAAACTCGTTGAAACACGAAAATAACTGATGAAAATAAGGCACAAAGAACCTTGCAAATATACGAAAAAGAAGGCACTGTTGGACAAACGTGAAGATTTTGAAAACCTATTTGCCCAGTTAACAAGGGAATATATTAAATTGTAAAAATATTTGAATGACACGAAGCTGTGACTTCGTCACTCACACGTAATTTCTCAAGTTCCATAGATAATAAGGACCCCCAGATAGATAGTTCAATTCTTGGTTTTCACATGACGTCACCAAAATTCAAACTAAGAAACTATCGCTTCTTCTGCGTTTCTACTTTCATGTGATACTAGAGCACTTTAAAACCTTTGTACAAAAAAATTTCGGTTCAAAAGGGTTCTTTTTTTGCGATACAGGACACTTTAATTTCCAAGAATTTGCGTAACGCGGCATTTAGCTGACGGCCGGGAAAGCTCTCATGTGGGTTAAAAACATTACGGTTTTTTGGAGATTTTGCTATCTAAACGTTCCTTGTCTTAGAATGAATATTGCTTTAATCGTTATGAGTTCCTCAAGCGAAGAATTCACGCATAAGTAGGAAAACTCAAAAACAGATGTTTCTGTTGGTTTCCTGCGGCCATTATGTGCCCCTGAAAGGGACACAAACATGGCGTCTCCATACAAAGCTTTATAAATTTGGGTAAAACGTTTTTCCGAATATCTCGCATATGAACTATTGCATAGACCTGATTCTTGGCAAGGCTTTTTGTATATTTATCTTCTTTCATTTCCCAGATTCTAGACCTTCTGTATTAAAAGGTTTCCACTTTTATTTCTACTTTCTCACGTGAGTGAAAACCGAGAATAGGGTAACTCCTTCAGTTTTTGTACAAGATAAAAACTGCTATCCAAAGAGGCCCTACAGTGGTTTAATTTACAAAATCAACTTGCCGTGAAACAGTCCCTTTAAATTCCTCCTTTTCCTTTCCAAACATTAAACAGGCCAGGGACACCCAACGACGGTTTTTTTCCTAAATGCATTAAAAACGGCTTTTCGGTTAGGCTATCCAAAGCACTTTTAGATCTCTAGAAATGCATTCTGAGCAGCGCTATAAAATATTCATTTGTTCGGTCATCTTAGGGCAACTTGAGTCTTTTCGAAATTACAGGGGCTTCAGAGTTATTTTCCCGAAAATTGGGGACTTATTTTAAAATATAAAGAAAGTAAGATTTTTTTTTTATTCCTCTCTCCATGATCGCATTTTCGAATCCGAAAGTTTTAGGTTTTCCTTTTTCTACGAAAAATAACTTTACCTGGGGAGAGAAATGCGAACAATTCAAGTTCAAGTTCAAGTTCATTTATTCACACTTATTCAATTACAATACAACAATAAGGGAAAAAAAAAGGAAGAACTAAGACCCTGTTTACATGGAGTGGGGGACCCCTGTCTAGTGGGGTAAGTTTCTTTTGTTTTGTGTCCCCCAGAGCGTGAAAACTAAGGAAACCTAGACTACGAGCAGTCTCTCTTTTTTCTGTAGTCAGTCGAGCAAAACGCGAGACACGCAAATGGCCACGCGCGAGACTGATGGCCCTCGTTTCGCGCGTCTCGCGGCTTCGCCGCTCGCGCGCGCGTGCACTCCCCCTACTAGCTAAACACCGGAAGAAAAAGAGAGACTGCTCGCAGTCTAAAGGAAACCAACCCCACTAGACCGGGTTCCCCCACTCCATGTAAACGGGCCCTAAAACAGAGCTAACTATACATTGAATTAAACATAAAAAAGGAAGAGTGTGTAGCAGCCAAAGGAGCCAAGCTTTCGAGTTGGCTACTACCACAGAGCAGTTACAAGTGGGTGGAGGTTATACGGTACTAATAAAAAAAACTATTTCAATTAAATAATTAAATAAATAGAACTAAGTAACTCTAAAATTTTGTACTGTTAAACTCTCCACGCGTTTAACCCTCCACCCTCCATCTTGCGCCATCTTGCGCCGCTGAGAACCTACCGTAAATCGTAGGGAATTTGTTAGACAATCTTCGAAACTTGTACATGAATGGAACGGTCGTCTAGAAATTTTTAGCCTTCCTTCGGAAAAATTGGAAAATTCTAGGCAATTTTTGCTTCTCCGAACAGACATTTCACAAAAAAACAGTCGTTGGAGATATTTGTTACTCCTTGGAATGCAATGTCTATCCTTTATAGTAAAATGTTTAAAAATACGTTTCGTATAAGGAACGCCATTTTTAGGCAAAGTTGATTTATTGGCTAGACGGTGTGGAAAACAACTTGATTTACATGTTAATCTTGTGAAAGTACAGTTATTTGCAGCGCAAGAAAGCTGAAATAAATTGACATTCACGTGTTTCCTGTCAAGTTAAGCAGTTGCGGATGTATTAAAGAATGACTCGTGCCGGAATTTTGTAGCTCGAGACACGTGCCAACGCTGATACACGTGTTTTCTTGGCACAGTTCAGAGCGCGAAGCGATCCACAGGGAATTCGATGAAAAAAAGCGCTTGAAGTTTTGCAGGTAAACAAGTCCTAAGATAAAAAAAGCATCGTCAGGAGCTGGCATCGTTCGAATGTCGAGCCCTTTTTTGGCAAACTGAGTAGTATGGAAATTAGTTTTCGGCAATCGATCTTCAGCTGCACAAGCGTTGCGTGCTCGCTAACCTACCGTAACAAACCAAGAGCCACAAGCGTTTGTATTTTTTTCGAAAAACCAATCAAAATCTTGTATTCATGTTCATTTGTTGCTTTCAGTTAATTATGCTTGAGCTTAACCATTCCAAGGTCAAACGATACTCGCTCTAAAAATGACATATCTTCGTTGACAAATTATCCATTATTAAGACCGTTGTCGGGAAACTTTCCACAACAGTCACCTTTAGCTGGGACAGATGCATCTGAAATCAAATTTTTACCCGTAACATATCTATCGGGACGTTATAGCAGCCGTAATTTGGAGGGGCAGCCGTCATAGTTACTGAGAGAAGAGCTGGCCGTTGGCAGCGCTTACTTGGCCGTCGTATGGCAGATTGGGTATTTACAAGTGTGGCCTGAGATTTGAACTTGGGTCTACTTGCGAAAACAAATCCAGCTAGCGGTCGGGCGGAAATTGAATTCGGGGCCTTTCGATTGCAAATGTAATAACTTTTTGAACACTTGGTGATTAACTAAAGGAACCTGAAAAATAACTGACTAAACAACGTACAAACTAACCATTAGATAAAACTCATTGCACTTGCCTTAAAAATAGGAGACTGGTGATGCTGCTGGTGGCTATGTAGTTTGAAAACCGAAATTGGCATTGCATTTGCACAAAAAAAAAAAAGCCGGTCTTGCTACTGATGGGTAATTTTTTTTAGTGCTACTGATTGGTGACATTTAATTCCTAGCGCCGCCCAAATGACGTTTTTAACACATTAGGGACTTTAAGATCCAACGACAGGAGGCGACAAGAACGTCGCTTAAAAAGAGAATTTGCGTTCTTTCAGTCTTTATAGCGATTATTCCTACCCACTTACTTTGTCAATTGTAGGCAAACCCTCCTGAAGCTGAATTTCAAGGGACAATATTCAAGCTCAGAAAGAGAAAAAAAATTTCGTCGTTGCTTGTTTACGTCCTCCATAAAACGCGAAATGAGGCATTTTCACGTCGTAGTCGTGCAAAAATGGGAAAGATATGTACAAAAAAGTGTGTTGCACGTGCGAAGTTGTTGTTTTGCCAATTAAACCAATTGTTTTTTGGACGTTCTCGTTGTCGTCCGCCGTAAAAGGCGGAATGAGTTTGCGGAATGGCATGTGGCACGGCTTGCGGAATGACATAATTATGCTTATAATTATGTAAAATATGGATATATATAAAATATACGCTTCTTGAACGTGAAGTCTGGCTAGCTACAATTCTAGGGATTACTAATTAATACGGTGGACGGATCAGATCATATTTGAGACTAAATGAACGCCCCGAGTCAAACATTAATCTGTAATCCAGAAATCGAGTGAAGCGAACTACTCTCTGTCTCCTTTCGGCCTTTCCGCGTCTCTTCGCACCTTCCTTGTTTGTGTGAGAGTGTGCGTTTGATCGTGAAAAAATGCTAAAACGGCAAGAAGGGGGAAAAAAAGAAGAAAAGACACACTCAACTGCCAGGATTCGAACTCGGACTTCTCCGCCAGCTGTTAGCTTCGCGCGCCGGAAACTTAACCAAGCAGCTAAGGAAACAAAATACAAGATTCGTTTTCATCTCTGAATATATGTCACGATCACGTAACCCACCGTCTGAAAAAGAAACAGTTCTCACGCGGTTGCAAATACAAATATTGGTAAAAGGAAACTGTAAAGTTAATCGTGCAAACATCTTTTGCAGAAAAAATTAATTAAGTAGAAGGGAGTGTGACCTTCCAAAACATCTGTTCTTCAATGGCCGACTTTCGTACTGTAGTATCGGTGCTGTCATTCAGCCCGACTAATAAAGGCAAGAAGAATCTTTGTGGCTGTGTGGAAAAGGCTAATCGACAATGAACCTTCGTGGCTGTTTGATTGTCGGTGGCTGATTGGCGCCAAAAAAGAAGGCTCTTTTCAGTTTAATTTATTTCTTCGGGTCATTCTGCATATATTACATTCCATATAATTATACCATTCCGCAAGCCATGCCACATGCCATTCCGCAAACTCATTCCGCCTTTTACCCTCACCGGTCGTCCGCGTCGTTGGATCTTAAAGTCCCTATTGTCTGACTTGTCAGCCGCGGTGTAGATTTCCTACTAAGCAGGTTATATCGATGGGCGACCTTTTTTCTTATTTATTTATTTATTTTTATGGCGGAGTTTCTCATATTTTTTTTACAGTGTATTGAGGTAGTTCCTGATATGACTGAAGAAAGAGTTGCAAAAATGATGGAGACAGCAACAAGAGATGCTGCCGCTGCATAGTAAAGTTCCGGATCTGACAAGTGGCTTTATGTCATTTGTCGCCATTTTTCAGGGGCACCCAACGAGAATATAAATCAAAACCACTTAAATATAGCATTTTTAAACGTATTTTAGTATTTAAACGTTAGATATAGGCATATTTTTATCCCCTAAAAATTTTTCATCTCTTCGGATTTCCTAGCTGAAAGTCTAGTGATCCGAAAATTATAGGGATCAAAACTTACCTTTTCGAAAATTTCAGCCCGAAAAAAGGCTCCCGAAAATCCTAGGTGACCTTTTGAGGGTAAAAATCCGTTAAAAATGAGCAATTATAGTAGTTTTTAGATGTTCGAAAATCCTAGGAGAGGCAGGCAAGCAAAAAATTTTACAACAAATGTTCCGAAAATTCTAGATCTCAAATCGTCTTCCGAACAGATATTTTCGGAAAATTGTCGTTGGGTGCCCCTGATTTTTCCTGGCTTGAGTCGCTGTTCAAAGCCATCTTGTTGTCTCAAAGTCATGTGGCTTGTCCGAATTTAAGTAACAGGGCCTTATTTAAACCAAATGTGATTTCAAAGGACAGACGAGTGATATGAAAAATTTTAAATTGTTCAGTTGTATATTTCTTTCCTGGACGTCATCAATGTAATTTTTAGCACCCCCATGGATGAAAAGAAAAGAAACCAAAAAAAGCTTTGAATTATAACCCTACTAAAAACCGGTAATATTTTTACGTCTTTAAAATGGTAATTTGTGGCCCTGTTAACAGATTTCCATTATAGCATAGACTTGATCACCATCTGGCAAGTATTTAACTGAATCGATATTTGCAAGGTTTGCACGCGATACATATAGACGAAACAATATGAGCATTCACATCAGCCACATCACTAAAATAACTCCTGTTTGGGTAAAATTCCTACCCGCTGCGAAGCGACAAAACCTTCCAACAACGAAATTGGACGAATGAGACATAAAGATGGGTTTGAATAGCGACGGTAACGTCTGCATGGACAAATTACATCTCACTAATTAAAAACAGATGGCTTCCTCCTCACTCACTCTGGGGGCTTTTTTAAAAAAACATTGCGATAAATGTACTGATCCCCCGGGAGGAGGGGGTGGGGGTACTTGGGTTAATTATTGCTGGGTATGTGCCGCTGGCCTCTCAGAGCCCCTACCCCATTATAGTATATTCTGTGGCCTATTGTAGACCCCATTGTAGTCACTTTTGGGCAAATGTAATTTTCGCGATCTCAACTTAGTCACTCTCTATTTATGCAATCCTTTAAATAGGTCATCATAATTTTTTTTTTTACTTGAATGAAGAACACTTTACTTTTCACCTACAGTACAAAAACTCTGGTATCACGGTTTGCTAACCGTATCTTACCTCAAAAATCCGAAAATGTGCGACCCTAGTAATTCTATTAAGTAACCTTCCGGGAACTTAGTAGCTATCATGTGGCAAATTGAAAACCGCAATAAATTATTTTCGTGTGTGGTTTCCTGATCTTCTTCAAGCAAGTAAGCCATGCCACCCTGATTTCCGTTGTACTGTCATTGCATACTCTGTTGACTGGTCGCATATCCAGCCTCCAGAAACTTATTTTTAGAAATAAATAACCTACTAGTATCGTATCTATTCTGATTCATGCAGCTGCAGATTAGTTGAGGGAAATTGCCTTGGGACGCGGTAACCTGTTCCGGAGTCGCACATGTCACAGTCTTATCTGGTAGATTTTTATTGTAAACTATCAGTTTATTTCCCTGTTCATTATAAAATATTCCATTGATTTTTAAATTTAAGGAAAGATTAGATCTGTAATAAATTAAGTACTGGAAATTCTAAAATTGGATTCTTCCCACTTCTTTGTGATGTGATTTAAGATTAAGGCCATTAAGTTTTTAACGATCTGCACGTTGGAGCAACAAAGTTCAAAGGAATACCACCGATCGCGTATGACATCAGTTAACGTATTGCTTAATGAAAACAAAGCTTTGGCAAATTTAACTCCCGCAATTCGGACAAATCGTCTTTTAATTAATGGAGCTTCCATAGGTGATCCGTCTAACTATAATGTAGTCAAATATATACAGCTTACAACGTTCGCACTTTTCATTATAAACTTGCAAATGAAATGCCATTATGACGTAAAATGGTTCAAGCTATAAAAGGAAAATAACTTTTCCAACATCACTCTACTAACGATAGAACCTTTTAACGCAAAAAAATAAACTCAATCTGCGAAAAAAACAAACAAACAAATAAACAAACAAACAAGCAAAAACAAACAAAACAAAACAAAAGCATCTTGACCATATACCTTGTCAGCTTATTGGGGATGGCGCCGATCCTGTTTCTCAATTTTTTGGCTCAATTATTATTTTAGCCACTTCGATGGTGATGAAAGAATTGTTGTTAGAATTGCCCAAGAAATGTGAACACCTAGCCTGTTCCAGGCTCATAGATGGTGGTGGAAAGTCGTTCAGTAATAAGAAATGTAAAAAACGCGCGGGGGCTGGGGATCCCGCCGCCACCGCACCCTTTCCCAAGTCGTGCGCGTCTTATTTTCGCTTTGCTCGTTTTAATACGTTCCTACGATACTATCTGAGAGCCTGGCACAGGCTAGTGAACACCCGCCTACGAACGCAGATCGAGACGTATTTCCGGCTGTTGCTTTTCGAGTGGACAGAGAAAGCGACGGAAATACATCTGCGTTTGCACGAGTTTAGGTGAATACTGTTGGCTGATGATAGTTTGTTATCATAGGCTAACCGCCAAAAGAAAAAAAAAAAAGGAAAGCCAGGATTGTTTTTGTCAGAGGCGCTACGCTAATCGAAACCCAAGGCGCTCTGCCTTTGCAAATATATTTACGTTTCTCTAACTTTTATTGTCTTTTGTAAAACCACATCCCGTAACCTGCATAACTGGCACTTTAAGAGCCAAGAAAGGCGAACACGGCACTCCGCGCGAATCGAACCATAAAGAAACACATAAACTCAGTGTTCAACCATGCAAGGTATTCCGAGGTAATCCAAGAATGGTTCCACTTTCCGGATTCCGGGTACTGGATTAAGGATTCCTTGTCAGGGGAACTTAGATTTCGGCGGCTTGGCGGCCCAAGCTAAATTGATCTATCTACAAAAATACTTCGGCTTCTGGTGCAGTATGTCTTAAAAGGGCAAAAACCAAAACAACCCGTGGGGTACTCCTGAGAATTCTTGGCGATCTTAGAAATTATGTCATCATTATTTAGATAAGAACAGCAACAACAGAAGATTTCTTTTTCTGTTTGCGGAAACAGAGAGCCTGTTCACGGGCTAATCCATTCCGATTCCGTATATTTCTCTTTCTTTCTTCATTTGGAATGAAATGATAAATCAGCGTTCATCAAGATCCATCTCATTAGGGACCGGTCATTATTTATCACCTGGGAGGGGGAGGGGGGGGGGGGGTCGGAGGATTTTGGGGGGGATCACTTGATTTTAGGAGAACAGAGGGGGGGATCAGTCGTATTTGAGAGCCCAAAAGGGGGGGAATCACTGAAAATTTTGGAAGGATTCAGAGGGGGGACCACTCAAATTTGCTTGAACAATGCCAGTTTGAAAGCCGTACAACATAAATGTGCCCATTCTGCTGGGAGATGATGGCATTTGCAATCTCAATTTGTTCTATTAACACAACTTTATTTAAAAACGGAAGTCTGTCACACTGGCGAATGTGTGCATTTCAATTTATATCGAGAAAGCTTTGTTTTAACGCTTTATATTTTTCCTTTTATAACGTGCTCATGACTTAGCTAATATTCATCTTTAAACATGACAGGTGAATTCTAAATTGTGAACTATATAAACTTCTGATAACTGAAACATTGTAAAAAGCGTGTTTGTTTAAACATAAACCATTTATCGCCTCTCCAGGAATGGGCGTACTGTGTCAGATCTATACTAAATTCGATTCAACTACTTCATCTGCCTCATCTTGAGCCTCATCATCCCATTCAACAACTTCATTTGCCTCTTGAGCCTCGTCATCCGATTCAACAGCAGCATTTAGTCCCCTTCGGCAGGTTGACCCTGGACTTTGTGCCCTTAAAATGGCCGCTACTTGCTCTAGATTTTTTGCTAGGGTCGTGCTAAAAATACCCTTTTCTAGTAGCCATAGCAAAGGGTCTAGATGCAAACGCCTTGTTAGTTTCTTAGCAAAGTCAGCATTGATGCTATCTACAGGAGTAACTCTATCATTCTCTTCGATTGAACCGAAAATTTGCCCCGCGACCTCGATTGAGGTCAAGTTTCCGATCCTAGCCCTTCCATATGGCCGAATTGTCGCTAAATATGACCTGCTGATAGGGACTTGGCGGACTGCTACTTGGCACTCTAAAAAAAGTAACTTTGCAGTTTCAAGCACTGATTGCAGTTTCAAGCACTTTGCAGTTTTAAGCAAGATTGCTTGTATGTCAACTGAATTCAGATGTCTGGATCCAGACTAGAAAAAGACACGGATCAAGAGACACTTTTAAAAAAAGACTGCGCGATAACGGCTTTATTATGCTGTAAGTACATCATAGTTAGAAATACTACCTGTATATGAACGTTTAAAACACTAAATATACACTTCGAAAGGTGAATATGGGTACAAAGACATGGGGGGGAGGGATCACCAAAATTATATATAGTTATGAGGGGGGATCACTTCAATAAAATAACATTTAAAGGGGGGATCGGCTAAATTTCATCGTGTTTAGCTCAAAATCCTCCGACCCCCCCCCCCCCCCCCCCTTCCCAGGTGATAAATAATGACCGGTCCCTTATGGCTCTTGCGTTCATACACTCCCGTAGTTCCCTCGAAAACCATACCCGATTCTAGGCCAAAATGGGCAAAGACTATACCCGTTTTCAGACCAAAACGGCACAAAAACCATACCTTTTGGAGCGGCACATAACTATATGATTTACGAAAGGAAGTGTCCTCACCCCCACCCCCCTCCCCCCGGGGAAAATACAAGTTTGCACGAGCAGCACACTGTTTTTTACATTTCCTCCACGTCGGTGCACGTCACCGCAAAGAAGCCAGTAATCGGTCCTTGACAACATGAATCCAACTTCCTACAAAACCTCACGTTTTAAGGATGACGTAAGCAAAAAAAACCATTATTTTTTTCTTATTTTGAGACTTGGATAAGGCCTTTGGAATTTAACTCCAAAAAAATTCGCCGACCTTTGACAAGTTGAAAGAACCCTCAGGTTGAAGATTGGCGATGAAGTTTGAAACAGAGCGAATTCACTTTCTAGAAGTGCGACTTTTTAAGCTGTAATCGCAGTCGTGGTTGCTTAAGCCCCCTACTTCATTGCAGCTACTTCTCTAACAATTTTTCGACAGCTGTTGAATGTAATAATAAAGTAGCCTATTCTTACTTGTAGTTAGTCTACATATTATATTGCCTATGTGTAGACGTCTCCTATTTCCATTGTTGCGCGCGTGAGACGTGCGTCTGCGCGCAGGCGACATACTGACGCGCCAGTTAGTCCGTTGTAGTCTTTGTTTGAGCAAAGGTTATTATGCTTAACTTTTAAAGTTACATTTCTTTAAGCTAAAAAAGGGTTAAACAGTTAACGGTTAACATTGAATACATAATTAGATTTAGATTAATATAAAGAGTAACGCTTTGTATTTAAAATAGCGCCTATTGATAAAACAAAGCTCTTCTTAAATTGCTGGGTATTGACCCGACCTTTAAGGGAGAGAAAGACACAGAGGGTGGCAGGGCCTCCTGAAGATCTTGAATAGCGCGAAGATAAGTATTTGCGCTCATTCCCTCGCTGTAGAAAACTTAGACCGTTGTTTATTCACTGACGTAGCCGTAAATTGTTTTCGGTAAACTATTGATCTAAAAACGTACCTATATCTGATTGTTGGCATTCCTCTTTACACCACTAAATCACGCGAAGGCACTTGTTGGTTCCCTGTATCCTAACCTTGATATGCTCATTGAAACTATTATTGCTTTGTGAGGAAACCCCTATCATTTTTGAAGAGGAAACTTGCGTGATCCTGATCCTGTTTCTCAATTTTTGGCTCAATTATTATTTTAGCCACTTCGATGGTGATGAAAGAATTGTTGTTAGAATTGCCCAAGAAATGTGAACACCCACCTACGAACGCAGAACGAGACGTATTTCCGGCTGTTGCTTTTCGAGTGGACAGAGAAAGCGACGGAAATACATCTGCCTTTGCACGAGTTTACGTGAATACTGGTGACTGATGATAGTTTGTTATCATAGG
The DNA here is from genome assembly GCF_958299795.1 of Porites lutea. Classification (NCBI taxonomy): domain Eukaryota; kingdom Metazoa; phylum Cnidaria; class Anthozoa; order Scleractinia; family Poritidae; genus Porites; species Porites lutea. Next base: position 5,305,797 of record NC_133207.1, on the reverse strand, counting down.
TTAACCGCCAAAAGAAAAAAAAAAAAAGGAAAGCCAGGATTGTTTTTGTCAGTGGCGCTACGCTAACTGAAACTTAAGCCGCTCTGCCTTTGCACATATATTTACGTTTCTCTAACTTTTATTGTCTTTTGTAAAACCACATCTCGTAACCTGCATAACTGGCACTTTAAGAGCCAAGAAAGGCGAACACGGCACTCCGCGCGAATCGAACCAAAAAGAAACACATGAACTCAGTGTTCAACCATGCAAGGTATTCCAGGTAAACCAAGAATGGATTCCACTTTCCGGATTCCGGGTACTGGATTCAGGATTCCTTGTCAGGGGAACTTAGATTTCGGCGGCTTGGCGACCCAAGCTAAATTGATGTAGCTACAAAAATACTTCGGCTTCTGGTGCAGTATGCCTTAAAAGGGCAAGAACCAAAACGACCCGTGGGAACTCCTGGGAATTCTTGGTGATCTAAAAAATTATGTCATTATTATTTAGATTAGAACAGCGACAAAAGAAGATTTCTTTCTCTGTTTGGGGAAACAGAGAGCCTTTTTACGGGCTAATCCATTCCGATTCCGTATATGTCTCTTTCTTTCTTCATTTGGAATGAAATGATAAATCAGCGTTCATCAAGAGCCATCCCATTATGGCTCTTGCGTTCATACACTCCCGTAGTTCCCTCGAAAACCATACCCGATTCCAGGCCAAAATGGGCGAAGACTATACCCGTTTTCAGACCAAAACGGCACAAAAACCTTACCTTTTGGAGCGGCACATAACTATATGATTTACGAAAGGGAGTGTCCTCGCCCCCACCCCACCCCCCCCCCCCCCCCCCCGAGAAAAATACAAGTTTGCACGAGCAGCACACTGTTTTTTACATTTCCTCCACGTCGGTGCACGTCACCGCAAAGAAGCCAGTAATCGGTCTTAGACAACATGAATCCAACTTCCTACAAAACCTCACGTTTTAAGGATGACGTAAGCAAAAAAACCGTGATTTTTTTCTTATTTTGAGACGTGGATAAGGCCTTTGGAATTTAACTCCAAAAAAATTCGCCGACCATTGACAAGTTGAAAGAACCCTCAGGTTGAAGATTGGCGATGAAGTTTGAAACAGAGCGAATTCACTTTCTAGAAGTGCGACTTTTTAAGCTGTAATCGCAGTCGTGGTTGCTTAAGCCCCCTACTTCATTGCAGCTACTTCTCTAACAATTTTTCGACAGCTGTTGAATGTAATAATAAAGTAGCCTATTCTTACTTGTAGTTAGTCTACATATTATATTGCCTATGTGTAGACGTCTCCTATTTCCTTTGTTGCGCGCGTGAGACGTGCGTCTGCGCGCAGGCGACATACTTACGCGCCAGTTAGTCCGTTGTAGGCTTTGTTTGAGCAAAGGTTATTATGCTTAACTTTTAAAGTTACATTTCGTTAAGCTAAAAAAGGGTTAAACAGTTAACGGTTAACATTGAATACATAATTAGATTTAGATTAATATAAAGAGTAACGCTTTGTATTTAAAATAGCGCCTATTGATAAAACAAAGCTCTTCTTAAATTGCTGGGTATTGACCCGACCTTTAAGGGAGAGAAAGACACAGAGGGTGGCAGGGCCTCCTGAAGATCTTGAATAGCGCGAAGATAAGTATTTGCGCTCATTCCCTCGCTGTAGAAAACTTAGACCGTTGTTTATTCACTGACGCAGCCGTAAATTGTTTTCGGTAAACTATTGATCTAAAAACGTACCTATATCTGATTGTTGGCATTCCTCTTTACACCACTAAATCACGCGAAGGCACTTGTTGGTTCCCTGTATCCTAACCTTGATATGCTCATTGAAACTATTATTGCTTTGTGAGGAAACCCCTAATATTTTTGAAGAGGAAACTTGCGTGATCCTGATCCTGTTTCTCAATTTTTGGCTCAATTATTATTTTGGCCACTTCGATGGTGATGAAAGAATTGTTGTTAGAATTGCCCAAGAAATGTGAACACCCGCCTACGAACGCAGATCGAGACGTATTTCTGGCTGTTGCTTTTCGAGTGGACAGAGAAAGCGACGGAAATACATCTGCGTTTGCACGAGTTTAGGTGAATACTGGTGGCTGATGATAGTTTGTTATCATAGGCTAACCGCCAAAAGAAAAAAAAAAAGGAAAACCAGGATTGTTTTTGTCAGAGGCGCTACGTTAACTGAAATCCAAGCCGCTCTGCCTTTGCACATATATTTACGTTTCTCTAACGTTTATTGTCTTTTGTAAAACCACATCCCGTAACCTGCATAACTGGCACTTTAAGAGCCAAGAAAGGCGAACACGGCACTCCGCGCGAATCGAACCCAAAAAGAAACACATGAACCCCGAGTTCAACCATGCAAGGTATTCCGAGGTAATCCAAGAATGGATTCCACTTTCCGGATTCCGGGTACTGGATTCCTTGTCAGGGGAACTTGGATTTCGGCGGCTTGGCGACCCAAGCTAAATTGATGTAGCTACAAAAATACTTCGGCTTCTAGTGCAGTATGCCTTAAAAGGGCAAGAACCAAAACAACCCGTGGGAACTCCTGGGAATTCATGGTGATCTAAAAAATTATGTCATTATTATTTAGATTAGAACAGCGACAAAAGAAGATTTCTTTCTCTGTTTGCGGAAACAGAGAGCCTTTTCACGGTTTAATCCATTTCGATTCCGTATGTCTCTCTTTCTTTCTTCATTTGGAATGAAATGATAAATCAGCGTTCATCAAGAGCCATCCCATTATGGCTCTTGCGTTCATACACTCCCGTAGTTCCCTCGAAAACCATACCCGATTCCAGGCCAAAATGGGCGAAGACTATAACCTTTTTCAGACCAAAACGGCACAAAAACCTTACCTTTTGGAGCGGCACATAACTATATGATATATTTTTTATTATTTTTGAGCTTAAAAACAATGAAAATATTCCAGCAAGCAAATGAGACGGCTTTCCGCGTATGTTGTAAATGAATTCACCGCTTGTTATCAATTGAAAAACTGTTTGACAACCTCCTGAAAAAAATCTATTTCATTCTTACATTCTTCGAATAAACGCCGCCCTCGATCAAACGCCGCAGGAAGCAAAATTACCAATAAATGCCTCCCTAGAATAAACGCCGCACGTAATAAGAAGAATGCGGTGTTTACTTGAGGATAATAAGAAAAACCTCGGTACAACTTGGTAATTTACACCATCCAGACATTTACGATTCTATCTCAGCAAAAAAAGGGAGATATTGGAACCATTATATTACGTAATATTTACAAACTATTTACAATAACTATTGTCAGTGATTAAAAAAAAAGTGATTTCGAAATAAACGCCGCCCTCGAACTAGCGTCGCCCTTGAATAAACGCCGCATTGGAAAAATTTAATAAACGCCGCGGCGTTTAATCTAATAAATACGGTACTTTAACCTGTGGAGTAGTGTCGTCGGCAAAGTTTTGTATGTTAGAAACTTCATTGTCCCTAATTAATAGCCAGATGCTGACTGGAAAGCAAAACATAAGCTAAGGCCCACTAACACTACCGTTTATAAACAATAAATGAAAAGGAAGGATAAACCCTAGCGTAAACCAAACATGCGCCATTTTTTTTATCCTGTCCAAGATTGTGGGGCTGTTTTAAAAGTTCTCTGTCATTCCGTTCTAAAACTGGAGGAGGAATTCCGGAGTAGCCGCCCGGTTGAGTTATTAAATAACCACGTACGTAAGTGAACCCCGGGAAGTGAACATGTGAGCGGCTAGAATAGACGACCGTTTTGACAGTCTTAAAAGACATACTATCCGTATTTAATTTTTGTGGTATTTCTTAATTGCAGGGTTGCTATCGGTCAAGGGAAAAGTCAGGGAATTTTTTAAAAAGTCAGGGAAAATTATTGATGTTGTCAAAGTCAGTGAAAAGTCAGGGAATTCTGTTTTCCGGTTTATAGTTCATAAGTCTTCTTCCAGACTTTGAAATGCATTTTCTTTCGGAAAAGATGAAAAATATGCTGCAAAGGAAGCAAAACGATTAATTTGACACTCGACGCCTGACACATGTAGCAGTTGAGGTCAGTGGTTTTCGTTGTCGCGGAAAGACGTTGAAAATGAAGAGAAAAATATCGATGGCCTGCAAAAAAAGCTGGAGCAAATGTAAGCATGTGATTGTTTCTCATTGATACAAGGTCAGTGAAAACTGTTTAAAAGTCAGTGAAAAGTCAGGGGAAAGCGAGGGAATTTTTAACTTTCTGATGAGTGGTAGCACTATTTTAAAACGGTTGTGTGACGGCTGTCTAGTTCTTTATTTTGTTAATTTTGTCAATGACTCTGTCTTATACGTTGTGAACGTTAACGTTAGCGAGAAATTACTTGACGTGAATGACAAAAAAAAAACAACAACAATCAACATCAATCATTCTTGTCTCAAAAATGTACCTCCCAAGCAGGAATTTACATCAAACTTTAATAATGATAAAAAAGAAATTTGGAAAACTTTAGTTTAGGGTAACAAGCTTACAAATACCACAATTTCAGTCCGCTTTAATGTTCTTTAAGAGCTTTTAAGTTTCTCCATCCGCGCGTTCTTTTGCATTTCGGAGCGCTTATTTTTATTAATGTTTCACTCAATTAGTTGTAAATAGTTTGTGTCCATACTGAGTTTGTCTATCTTCTACGTTATTTTTATTTCTGTAGTTTCTTTTTTTCTTTGGCCTTGGCCAACCGGAAATCATCGTTGACTTAACAAAATATTTTTGATTCTTCCACGTATCTCTGACTTAAGTGTGCTCTTTCAGAAGTCTTCCGCACTGATATCTACCATACACGAGCAATACTAGTATTAAGAAAGGAACAACTTCCGGGGGAAGGAACAAGTTTTCCAGTTCGCATTTAAGTGCCATTGTCTTAGAAAACCGGGCAGAGGCCACGGATCGAGGTCAACCGATTCCTTTCATCTTTCGGCTGTTTTTAACCTTCATTGAGACAGGATGAATGGCAGTATTCTTAAACTTCATCAGCTTTCAGTTTCCGAGATCACACCACCCCCCCTAAAAACCAGCCGACAGCAACTGAAAATACGGTTAATTTAGATGCTTAACTTCGGCAACGCGTAAAATTTTTTCTCGTGTTGCAAATACCTCCAACTTCAGGATACTATTATTTCGATAGACCTGCTATGATTCTAGGTCATCAACGGCTACTTCCAACCATTTATCAATGTCTCAAAGGCAAAATAATTTGCACATAGAAAAATTTTGAAATATTATTTGCTTGATGAACCACTTTTTCAAAAATCGTTTTCTCAAAAAGGCGGCAGTTTGTGAGGAAATGAAATACTTCTTCGTACTCATTATTACCCTTACTATACATGTAAAAAAACCGAAGTTTGGGACCTGGTAAATTAGAGGCGCTGTCAGCGATAGTTTGAGGTCCACTTTATCACCGATGAGGGCGATATGTCACGTCACGGCCAGTTTGTCACGCACTGTTTGATCGCACATAATTAACATTACTCAAAGAAATGTTAACTCCTCGATTGTTTATTGGTCAGAAAGGTAAAAACGTTGAACATTTATCTCTATTCATACAAAAAGGAATTAAAAAAAATAAAAACAACAACAACAATAAACGCATAATGCGAGCGAATTGTGGAACCCGTTTCGAGCAGAAGTGAATGATGCCGGTATCAAATTGCATAATTCTTGATACTGAACAAAAAGACCGCCATGAACTCGGTACATGTTCCGTCGTATAAAACCCCTTTGCATGTACTTATTCTTATCAGCTACTGAAACGAAGGATAAGTGCCGAGAATAAAAAACTATTTCGCAAAAACATACCCTCTTAACCATGACCAAATTAAGACATGGCAGCCATGGCCGAGATGCCTGGAAGAGCAAGGCAAGCCAATTTCCCACATGGAAACCATGGATAAAGAGGGGGCCTCAGAATGAAAAATTAATGATTGGATAAAAGAAATCCACATTTTTTTCGCCGCCGAACACTTGGATAATAAATAAAAAACTTTTCCCAGAAAAGCAGGCGCATGAGGAGATCATCGGAGATTGTGACGCACGTAGGTTACGAATTTAATGGTTTTGAGCTAAAACATAAAAATCGATTGGCGGGATAAGCTAGCTAGGGATATCCAAGTTCACACCGCTCAATCCCACAGATGGTGATTGGTTTATTCGCAACCAATTAAACCAGCCTTAGCAAACCGCGGCGTTTTAACAGGGCTCCAGAGGTTAAAAAACACCTTCCTTGTTGTAATTTTCATGTGAGTTGGATTGACCTAGCTAGCAGGTGAACGAAGGGGTCTACCGGGCAGACGCTGCCACGCTGTTTTGCCTAGTGATTTCGTTATCCACAGTTTTGCCTTTATCTATGGTCAGTAAAAAAAAAAAAGGAAAACAATCGTGCCCGCTTCTAATAACAAGCCATACCTTACCCTCATTTAAGTCAAAAGGTTATAAAAAACGGGTTAGAAGGTCTTGGTTAACCATACGCCCCTAATTAGCCTAAATATTCAGTAGAGCGATTTGCGTATGACCTTGAAAATCGTTTCATAAGTGTTCGTTATTTGTTTTATAAGCCAATGGATGAAAAGATCGAAACATGGACTATTCGTTTTCCCGCCAAAGAAAACCCAATAAAAGGGAAGAAAGCATTGTTTGATTGGCCAATCTTGTTGCAGTATGACATCAAAGCGAAGTATCTCATTGATTTCTTAAAGTTCTCGGGCATAAACTTTTTTTACCCGAGCGTTTGCTTAACCAACCAAAAGTCACGTGCGTTTGTATCCGTTCGATAAACTAATCAAACCGCTTTATTTCTGTTCCTTTGTTGTTTTCGTTTCAAGGTTATACGAAAATCGCTCTACTGAATATTTAGGCTAATTAGGGGCGTATGTAAATAAATAAATTTACATAAATTTACATAAATAGCGATTGTTAAGGTGTCCTTAATACACACTCTTAACTACTATATACGATGTCAAAATGTCGTAATAGCAATCGTAAAAAATTGCGTCACCACTGAACTGGTCTCTGACTGAGTCATCTAGGCTTCTCTCATACTGTTTCAAGTTAATCTACCCCGATACAGTCGATGTCTTACAACAAATTGCTACATGAACAAGAATTAACTAACTCCTCAATGGCGTTTATGAAGGTAACTTTTCTTTGCTGATTTCCAGTGGTCGTCAAAGAAAGATTTGTACAGCTGTTCTTTAGGTCTACCACTTTGAGATTTTTAAGCTTTCTTTCTTTTGCCATCAAGCAAATATTGTGGCCTTCAGAATAAACTGGGTGTTGAAGATCCACTGCACTGTACACTTCCTTCCGTATACTCTCTGCTTCTAAGTGACCTTCCCAGCTCCTAAGATCCTCTTCATCGACATTTTCTTCATCACGTAATGTTACTGAAGCGACATGACTGCTTTTCTTTAATGCTGACAGTCGGGAAAAAAAGCTGCTTATTTGCCGTGCAGTTTTCCAGTCCTCTGGCAAAAATACAGGTGAACCATTCGAGTATTTAGCTTCCTGCATCTCCTTTGCGACTTCTGACGGATTTGCCTTCTGGCCACTAAGGCCCTCATTGAATTTTGCAATCAAAAAACTTTTAACGTTCTCGGAGGTCTCAGTAGCAGTTTTTTGACCTTTTAGTGCCCAACCCTGCGAAGTGGGAGCTTCATTTCCGTTGCTTGTACGAAGCGCTCGGGTTGATGTAGTTGGCACGCTCAGAGTCGTCTGGGAAGCTATTTCGGTAACATGCTGCGCCCATTTTCTTCGCACACTGTCGTAAAGTGTTTCACGTTCCAAAACAAGCTTATGAACTCCAGTGTCCATATGATTTTGTGCTTCGTTTTCGTTTTCAAACCTTACCACACAGACCTTATTTTTGGCGGATCGCTCTTTATAAGTGGGCCTCGTGTTGAAAATGCCTTGGGCCTGGGCTATTGCCCCAAAAGGTTGTAACAACTTCAATCCAGTCTTTCCCTGTGGTTTCATTCCTTCACACGACACCAGTTTTCCGGGACCAATTTGGTATGCACTCCAAATGCGAATTCCCTCTTCTGTAAACTCAAAATTGTTGAGCTTACTAATTCCTTTGATTTTGTTTGTCCCACCAGTTTCATTAGCACATTAATGCAATTAACACAAAATTGTTTTCGCCAACTTACTAAGAGTATACAGCTATTTCGAGGAAGGTTGTCGGAAAAAGTGCACGCGACAATCCCGAAAGGTATAGTTGTGGGTGGTTTTGAGTTTACTGTTCTTTAAAGAAATTTTGAAAGAATGGCACGAGAGAGGCCATGGAGGTATGTTTGCGAGTGCTAAAGAAAGGCAACAAAAGTAGGTTTGACAGCTACAGTGTCAGGATCAGTGTATTGATAATATCCCAAACCTTTCAGGATTGTCGCGTGCACATTTTTTCCGACAACCTTTCTCGAAATAGCTGTTAACAGGAGACGATAAAGGGGACAGAGAAGGCATCCCCCATACATACCCTATTCCATAGGAAATTCGTCTCGAGTTATTTTTAGAATCGGGATAAAGTTACCCCGCGCGCTGCGTGGATGTTTCGTGGAAGTTTCGCATGACTAAACGCCGTGCAAAACATGTCGTAACCTCAGTGCTTTAATAAAATGAGAAATTTCGCCGGTCGTTTGTACAATAAAGCAAGTAGGACGCCAATTGTTATTTTTGTTGAATAATAAAAGACTAATAAAAGAATAAATATCAAACCAGAAATTGCTCTCTTCAAACTGTAAATTATAAATGATCCTGAGAGAATATTCAGTGTGTTAAGGATTTCTCTGCTGTACTGTTAGCTCTATACAAGAGAGGAAGGGCGATTTTTTTTACATTTCCGTTTCGCTGGCACAGCTTTAGGAGAAATCTCTCTGCAGTCGTTTTTGTCGACAAAACGAATAGCAATATCAATCTCCTCGTCTTCCGCCCTTTTGTTCTGCGTCAATTCGTGAAGGATGCGTGCCTCTGAGCGTGGGTCATCCACGCAGAACACATTCGCGCTATGTGATTGGCTGTTGTCTAATCCCCCTTGAGATCTGTGGTGTTAAAAATAACTCGAGACGAATTACCTGTGGAATAGGGTGTGTATGGGGGATGCCTTTTCTGTCCCCTTTATCCTCTCTTGCTGTTAAGTCTTCATTAATTCACAACATAGTCCCCGCAAAGCACCCCCGCAAAATTTAGCATCCACGAGAAAAATTTAGTGCCACACGGTAACCACTATGCGCTTTATTTATGTGATTTAGTTACATGTGTCATTCGCTTTTCAAATTTAACTGTAATGTAAAATTGCTAATCAAGGTAGTATGAACTTACCACTACAGTTGTCTCAAGTTGCTTTACTTATCGTATCTGGTAGTGTCTTTTTCTGCACTTTGTACATATAACTAACGAGGCCAAGGCAAAATAAATTAATAGATAAATAAATAACGTGTCCTGATTTTGTTTTCTCTCACAAAAAATGCTGGGGTGGAAAAATAAGGAACATTCACTCCTTTCTCACTCTTTACACAGTCGTGATGGAAATAAACTAGGGTTTCTACTCAAGATACCAAAAAAATAAGATCCTTTCTGTATAATCACAGGCTACCCAAGCTCAGTTATGATAACTGTAAGTCACTGATAATGTTCTCCAGCAAGAAGTGTTCTATCAATGCATGTACTAATGTTTTCTCATACCTGCTCCAAGTAGAACTGAATGGTTTTCTAAGAAATATATGCTTCTCGACATTTCCAGGTTGACGCGTCGAGCATTATTCTGCTTCGTGAGCTTTCCCAGATGATCAGGATGAAAACATGTCAATCGCTTTCTACCCGGCCATCCATAGGTCAAGAGATATCTATGCCGTGGGCACTCAGTCAATTCGTCTACCTGTTTTTGGCTGGGCGCGATAAAACCGCCACGGTTAAAAAGGACTTCAGCTTCGACAATTTGCGTATTTCCACTTTGCGTTTTTCCACTTACACCGAGTGCGGACAGATGGTCAAATATATTATTCGCACACGACTTTACTGGAACGATAGTAATATCCTCTTTTCCCGGTGCAGGTCCACAATGTGAATCTTCGGGAAAAAAGGAGCAACCCATTTTGAAGATGCTATCGTTTTTTAACATCGACAGAAAGTGATGAATATTTTCCGAAGCGTGTGTGAAAATTTTGTAATTAGGATGACTGACAGGTGAAATCCAAAAAAGTAAAGAAAACTTATTCAAGTTTCTCTAAAAGAGAGCCCCATAAAAATTAATATGTCAAAGTTTTTGTCAGTTGAATTCAGCCGTCATTCTAATAGCCAAGTTGATATCGAAAATTCCACGAAAGACTTTTTTTACTTTTTATTATTTTTTCCCGAAGAATCTGCGGACTGTAAAACTGGCGTTGTGCCATCGCGCAAATGTAAACAAAACGGAAACGGTTTTCAAAGAAAGAATGCTGATGTTTGACGGATAGCCTTATTTTATAAACTTTCTTTTTTAATAAAAAGCTGAATTTTGTATTTTGTAATGTACCGAATTTCTCAGTAAGATTTATTTAAGTCTTGGTCAATTTAGAATGCGTGACAAACTTTCCGTGACATGACCTTTCGCCCGATATTGGCGATAAAATGGACTTTTAACTCTCGTTAACAACGTTTGTAATTTACCAGGTCCCAAACTTCTGTTTTTTTACATGTATAGTAGGGGTAATAATGAGTACAAAGAAGTATTTCATTTCCTCACAAACTGCCGCCTTTGTGAGAAAACGATTTTTGAAAAAGTGGTTCATCAAGCAAATAATATTTCAAAATTTTTCTATGTGCAAATTATTTTGCCTTTGAGACATTGATAAATGGTTGGAAGTGGCCGTTGATGACCTAGAATCATAGCAGGTCTATCGAAATGACAGTATCCTGAAGTTGGAGGTATTTGCAGCGCGAGAAAAAATTTTACGCTTTGCCGAAGTTAAGCATCTAAATTAAACGTATTTTCAGTTGCTGTCGGTTGGTTTTTAGGGGGGGTGGTCTGATCTCGGAAACTAAAAGCTGATGAAGTTTAAGAATACTGCCATTCATCCTGTCTCAATGAAGGTTGAAAACAGCCGAAAGATGAAAGGAATCGGTTCACCTCGATCCGTGGCCTCTGCCCGGTTTTCTCAGACAATGGCACTTAAGAGCCTTGTCGAACTATTTCATCTGCAACTGGATTCCACTTGCACCAATGTCAATGACCGGAGCAAATCGCGTGAAGTTTTCCTTTAATTCTGTATTTATTTTTTTGCCAACGCTTTTTTCAAATGCGATTCTTAAGACACAAGACGTACCCCAGCACGACAAGCATTGATCCAAAAGTCATTGGTGGTCATTGGCGGTCGTTTTCTAACGGTGCGCGAGTTACTTTTCCTATTGTCCTCGATCCACCTGAGACAGTCCTTGAATTATGCAGAAACGAATTTGATATGACGCAAAATGTAGTGCAGGACACTATTGTGTTCTCTGACGGACAAGTGTCCGACAATGATTTCTACTTTGACTATCGAACTACGCAAAGGTTAATTTAGCCGTTTGCAAGGCAAGCCACTAACTTTAACCTCGCTCTTCAAAGCTATTGCGCGCTTGGGCTTGGGAATCGAAAACGCCATCTCCCTAGAGGCGAGTAGTACTGATTGTAACCCCAGATCAACTGAAATTAAACGCTTTTTTCAGGTTTATAACGAAATCTTATGACTGCGTGCATACTATTGCGTGGCAGTTGCAAACAAACAAGCTTCCATCCAAGATAAAAAAAGTAAAGAACTCGTTACATTATTCTGCTTCCACCCCTTTTACCCTACTTAATAATATAATTCAGTTATCAAAGAACAAATTGAATGACCAAACGATGACGAAATTAAGCCATTCGCCATCTATTTTGCCTGTTAAGCTGTAGTCAAATGTATCCGTGGCTCTTGTGCTCGTACAGCTGGCAGATATACACTATGTATAGTAATTAGATTTTAAAAGGTGCATGAACTAGAAAGGGCAAGAAGGAAAACCTTTGAGCACATCAAAGCCTCCAACTGCTTAGTTGCTATTCGTTTGAAGTATTCAAATTTTTGGTACTTACAAAAAAGGGAAATGCAATGTATTAATAAAAGTATCTCTGCAACTGACTTCACGTTTCTCAGTTCCATTGTACCGAATCTTCTCCAACGTGTTCCCAACTGGCGTTGATTCATAGAATGCTTAATACTTTAAAATAAGTTTCACTTACAGTTTGAAGTGCGTAACGCAATGATAATTCTTCGATCCTTAAAACTTCCAGCTATTGAAACATCCAAACTTCACAATGCCACTTCGAATCTGACTGGGGGAAGAGATCAGAAAAGGACACTAGTCGGTCAGTTGAAAAGCAGCATTTATGTCTGTCGGATTTAACGTCACCAATGACCCTGCTTAGCATTCATCTGTGAAAGTAATATCTTAAATGACGAGAAAATAGAGGATCGATGTCTATTTATATACGTGCAACTTTCCTCGACTTATCTGTACTGAGTTTAACTGAGCTTTGCCGATTATCACTTATCAAAGCAGGATGAACATTCATCGTTTAAACCTTTTCGTGTGTGGTCAAATTGCGGTAATAGGAAGTTTAAGATACTGAACGGGATGGCAATAAAAATATTTCTTATGGTCTGTACTGTCGCAATTTGTAATAATCATTGCACTTTGTAATACCTGTCGCAATTTGTAATAAATTCATCGCACTTTGTAATACCTGTCGGGGGCGGGGCATACTCCCTCATATGGCCAATCTGGACAGAGCATTGTCCGTGTACAAAATCTAGACACACTAGACACAAAGGGAGAGAACGGAGGAGAAAGGAGTATCATTCCATCTTAAAAAAATTTCTTTCTTTGGGGCCCTCTAAGGCAAATACCGTGGGGATAGTAAAAAATTCTCCTTCCCCGCGTACACCACGTAAGACCTTGCAATTCTTCCGAGAGTGCTCAGGAGTACTTTTTACCACAAAATGGAAAGGATAATAAACCAAATCATCCATTACTACTTGAGTTACGCTATCTAAGGACAAAGACACAAAACCAACAAGGCAAAAAATGATACCCTATTTAAGTTCGAGATCTTCAGAGGTACTTACCTACCTAGCCCATATATGGGATTCCCCCCCCCCCCCCCCCTTAAGACTTCACGTGTCACGAGGCAAGCAAACTGAACATGGATTTGGACGACGAATGCCGGGTTATTCACGAATTTTCTGTTGTTAAATGTTGCTTTTGTTATTTAATTATTTTGAATTCAAATATATGAAATGATTCATATCCTCAGTTTTGGTGACATGTCGCAGGAAGTTTCATGTCTTTCATAAAAAAAGCGATTCTCGTTGGTCACGTGATTAATCAAGGCAGGAAAATTTATAACGGAAGACATGCATGTTTGACCAAAGAAAATAATTCGTTTATAACAAAGTGTGATGGAATTATTACAAATTGCGACAGCTTAGTTTATTACAAAGTGCGATGGACAGTTATTACAAATTGCGACAGCTTTTTTATTACAAAGTGCGGCACGGTTTATTTCAAATTGTGACAGGTATTACAAAGTGCGATGATTATTACAAATTGCGACAGTACATGGTCGCGTTTTCTTTAACATTATCGCGATTTTCCCCAACAACTTAACCACTCGCTAGCCTGTGTACCGCCCCTCCCGGCCGCCCGCGTGCTTAGGTTTTGCGTGTAGTAACTTTGCAAAGAAAAATAAGAGACTGCTCTCAGTCTAAAAAGTGGTACAAAACTTGTGCCCCAGAAAAAAAAAAATCATGCAGACATTGGTCTTATGAAAAAAATTCATGCATTGAAAAATTTTCACCCGCTCTCCGTTTATTTCTAATGGTCCGTCCCTTAGGCCCGGTTCAGACGCCGCTCCAGGCATGTGCAGAACCTAACCACAAGTAGCCCAAGCTCGAAATATGAGTATCGGCGAACACCGGCAATCTGCATCTGCATCTAGTTAGTTACTCTTCAACGTTTTACACATGAAGAAGAGTTTTGTTTAGTTAAGGTAAAAAAAAAAAACACTGCAAAAACTGTGTACGATCAATCTTGCTGTCCTTGCTCAACGTCGGATTCAAAAAGATCGTGATCAGTCAAAATAGATCAAATTGAAAACGTTACAGTCAAGAAGACTTTTGTAGGGACTGATCAAACAACGTGGAATAGATGTAAATTGCGATATTTCGACTGGCCAATACCAGTCTTCATCAGGTTTATTGAGATATCACGAATTTAAAGAAATATATAGAGGGGATATTACACGGTGGCGCGAAGATATGAATTTTATTTTCGAGTGGCAAAACAAAGCGAGTGAGTAAAAGATTGTTTTTGCCACGAGAAAATAAAATTCACATCTTCAAGCCGCCGAGTAATGTTCTTTTTATTATATAGACAAAAAGACATCGATAAAATAATAGAGGGAAATGACCGAAATTACGTCATCGATAAACTCACTAGTGAGATTATGGAAAATAAACCACTCGGGTCCCGGATGTAGTTTTTATGAATTTTACGAGTGGTATATTTTTCAGTAAAACACTCGTGTCTATATAATAAATGAAGTAAAATAATGACCGGCAATTACATAATATGACGTGGTATGGTGTGGCTACTTAAAAAGACAAGATAACAAAAAAATAAAAGATACACTATAATTCTTTCAGGAAAGCAGGTGAAGCCCACCTTATCCATAAAGCTAAGTCAATTGAACCTCTGGGCATCAATAAACGTGATGAACTGTAATTATATATAGTATATCTTCTATTTTTTTGTTATGTTGTCTTTTAAAGAAGCCATACCTTGTATAATTTCCGGTCATTATTTTACTTCATATATATTTCTGTAAATTCGTGATATCTCAATAAACCTGATGAAGACTGGTATTGGCCAGTCCAAATATCGCAACTTAACTCTATTCCACGTTGTTTGATCAGTCCCTGCAAAAGTTTTCTTGACTGTACCGTTTTCAACAGTTATGTAATGTTAGCAATGTTGCGTAACATTCGAAATATAAGGATTTGTAAGGGGAAAAAACATATCGTTTCCATAACATACGAAGATGAAAGGATTTCAATAACAAAAAAAAGAACAGCTAACCTTACATAAAATGTGTGTTACGTTTCTCCTGTGTGGTCCATGGGCCGATTTTTGGCCGTTTTATGGGTTGTACTGTAAACGGTTTTCTCTCTCTTTATATAAGAGGGAAAACCATGGACCACACAGGAGGTAGGTAGGTTACTGAAACGATAGGTTTTTCTCCCATACAAATCCTTATATTTCGAATGTTATGAAACAATGCCGATGTTCGCCGATGCTTTAAGTACGGCAAAAGAGCGGCGTCTTAATCAATTTGGCACGGCAGTTTTAGTGAGTTTGGTGCGACAAAGGCGTTAAGTTCGACAAAGACTGTCGAACGTTAATCGACCTTAACGTAGGCTCGACACGCGGTGCGCCTTCTGAATCAGACGTCGGTAAATAAATCCCGTCTTTAAGGCTTTTTGCTTAATAGTATTGTTCGTCTCTCTTTGTCAGACAATGTGTGTTTATATGGGTAATCTTAGCAGCACTGGCAGGACGCTTAATAAGTGTCATTTATCTGTGCCCGGCACGCTGGTTTGAAAACAAATCTTCGCGAGGAGCCCAAACGTGCTCTACTACACTACCTGCACAAAATTAACTTCAGTAAGATGAAAAAAAAAAGAAACAAACAAAAACAACGTCTGTTTTACAAAGATGCCGAGTTACAGGTGTATAATTAGGAAAAAGGAAAAGTGTTCACTTACATTGGAACTGCACTTGTGAAAATCTAACTTCCTTGACGCAGGTGTAAGTTTTGTCGCAGAACAACATCACTCGTTACGCGCTCATTATAGTTCAGGTATAACTGCGCATTGTTTTATATATTATTAAAAAAAAACTGTCAGATTTGACAGGTTTCTGACAGGTTTTCCTACCTTTTTTGCGTGTAGGTAGGCTATGAATGTGGTTTGATATCCATTTTGCAGACGCGATTTGACAAGGTGATGATACTCGCCTTTTTATTATTATTTTTATTATTCAAAAAGAAGAAGAAGAAGAAGAAGAAGAAGAAGAAGAAGAAGAAGAAGAAGAAGAAGAAGAAGAAGAAAAGAAAATCAAAATTGCATTAAGTCTGGGCTTTCCCAATTCCTATTTCTACAACAAAAGATGTAATATGTTGCTCCAGTGGCTATATTGATCGTTTTCTTGATTATATAAAGTTGCTGCTTTTTGTCAATTGCAATGTCATTCATCATGTCTAAGAACGTGGAGCATTCATCGGAGAAAACACCAAGAGAGCTCGTGGAGGGATTTGAAAATTTCACACATCTGTTATTTCTACTCATTTGATCAAGTTCAGATATTTTTCTTTTTTACGCACTGCATTGTTATTAAGGTTAGACTCGAAACCAACTGTTAATTCTTGAACATTTTGGCATTTGGACTGGATTAGGAAAAGAAGATCTGGGCGATAATTTTCACCAGTTATTATTGAGGGATTCAGAAAACAATTAACACCGGCATAGAGTGAAGAGTGAACGTTATTAAATTACAGGTTGAAGTGACTTGGCAATGAAGTTAGTGAATGAGTCGTGTCTCCAGGTAAAGCGATCAAGGTATTGTTGACAACCAGCGACAACATGAAGGAGCGATTCAGGATTAAGGCAAAAGGAGCAATCTGGACTTTGTGATAATCCCCAATAATAAAAATCTTATAAAAAGCTGCACACAAAACTTCAGCAAAGAATTCATAAAAAGAAAACGTCAATATAAATACAAAAATTCCGGCAAAATTCTTCGTAATTCAAAATTCTAAGAAATCACATGGAGTTATAAAAAATCAAGTCAAAAGTCTCAGTGGATGACATAAACGTCAATGCGCTGATTCAAATAATACCGGATACGTTTCTGATCCATGAGGCGAGATATAAATCTATTGCTGTTCATTTTCCGTATCAATTTCCCGATAAGAAGACGTAAACATTTAAAAGAAAGGAAACACATCAACAGTCCTAATAAATGGTCCCTTTAACAATTTCGACGTCAATATTAACATTCTTAATTTCACATGGCACTCTTCTTGTCCTAAAGCCTCCAAGACAAAACAACGCAGATCTCAAGAGTGCGAATGAGGTTCTGGGTCTGATCCATGAGATGGTTTTGGCATACTGCTCCCCTTTTTTGATGGCAATCAGCTGTGCTAAACGGCTATGATACATCAAGTACTCCTTCAGTCCCATTCCGCCAGTTGTGGTGAAGACCAAAGGTGTAAATGTTCCATGCTCGATTTCAAGAACTCTCCTTAAGTAGAGACGCTTTTCCTCGTTCTCATGGATACGATAAATTTGTTGTGGTTTTAGGTCCCTATACGATACAGCATTAGGGCGACAGACCCTCACATCGAAGAATGCTCCCAGAACCCACGTGCGTGGGTATCTAACCTCGCATCCTGAGTTTTATTAGATCCTCTGTTCAAAATGTTCGCCGGAGATGTCTTGGAGGACTGGCTCGATCTCGACATCGCTGCACACCACACTCAGAAATTCAGCTTCGACATCTCCTAGCTCGTTGTAGCGTTTAGCAATAAAACCTCCTAGTTTGCAAATCATAGAGTGATCAACCGTTATGACCTCTCCACAAGCACATGTGGAGGGGATTTCTTCCACTGGTCAGTCGTAACGTAGTTTAACAGCATCACGGATCGAACTCCCTCTTATTCAGGTTAAAGCCCAAATCCTGGAGAGGAGGCACTGTAAGCCATGCTGATGATCCCTTTTCTGCCACCAGATCTTCTAGCTGCTCGCTAAGTCTTTCTTAGTGCCATCTCCTTAATACGCTCTGCCCTGTGTTCGAGTTCCTTTAATTTTTCACTTCTTACCTCCTGTTGTGCTACTTTTAATTTGCGAGGGAATCTTCTGGTAACTGATGTGACTGGGATACAATTTGTTCAAGAAGGGGCTTTGTTTGTTGACAGGCGAAGCATATTCGTGCCAGTTTCTTCAAGGGAAGGGTTTCCCACGAGCATATGAGATATTGCATTCTCTAAGGACTCTAATAAATTAGAGCCATTAGCTTGTGGTTGAGATAGGGCAAATTCAGCTAACTAAGCTATGTCATTGATCCAATTGGTCACCTTGTTGCTAACATATTCGTCTAAATACTCCCTTGAACCTATTGTTGCCCCAAGGTGTTTCTGCCCTTGTACTGTTCATTTTTAATGGACGTGTCTTTGAAAGCTTCCCTGACACTTCTTCCTTTAATGGTTTTGCTAAATAACAGAGGGCAATGAAATGCTTTCCCACGGAACTCAACTGGTGACATTTTTGGGGCAGGATATTACACGGGTAAGGCACACGACTTGTTTTCTTGCTGTTAGATAAATGGTAAGCCATAGACCGAATGCAAATATGGCGGATCTCGCGGTCGGCCCGGGTCTAGTTGCGCGAAAGCGAGGCTAGGGGGCCTCGAGAGTCTTGTTTTGACTGCGCGTCTTAGCGATTCAGTCGATCATTATGGTTTCCTTCGAGTTGTTAGGTGCTTAAGAGCCATCAAACAGGAGATTTAACTCCAGCAGAGCCGCTAGTTGATTATCTTCGCTTTGCCAAGGTTCTTTACGAAGAAAGAAATGAATTCAAGCGATTCGGCGCGGCGAATGGAGGCACTTTACTACATTTTACTATCAAGGAGTTAAAAGAACGAAAGTGTGCTCGCTCACGAAACTATTAGAATGAGTGAATAACTGAAAGATTCATGGTTCTGTTTCAAGTTTGCTTTGTCCGTTCTCTTGCCAAGGAAAGGTAAATATCCTCGAGAACGAGTGAATCCGCCGTCGCGACTTACCAATCTTTAGGCGCTGTCTGGGACACAACGACAGGCAACAAGGCCGAATGTTTTCACAGTCTTCACGATCCTGTGTTCAAGAGTTTGAGCAGTGCCATAAAAGAAGCAATTTTTGGGAAATTGCTGTTAGTTTATCTCGAAACCATTCGACAAGTTGCTAAAATAGATCACGCGCAAGGTCAAATACAATGCTTGAATACTTGCACGCTCTCTCTCTGCCAAAACCTTTTTCCTTCTTCTTACCTTCTTAGCGTGCAACGCTTCCTCTGTTAGTTTTTTTCAATGCACTTTAGTCAAGGACTGTTCTTGAAATATGTCGCTTTCTTCTGGTTCTTACACAGATTCACAGGTCACGCTTGTAAGATTACCAGGCGGTTGTTATTGTTGTTGTTATATTTTAATGCAGCTGTTTTCAGCGTGAAATCTAAAAGATCTTACAGTCCACAGCGGATGCTCCCGTTCTCGAGAATGTTTACCTCTTGTTGGATAAATAAAAAAACCTGAAAACATCTTGGAACAGCACTATCTGTTGTGAAAATCATTTCATTCAAATACTTTCGTGAGTCCTCTCATCTAAAGCAAGTGAAGCGAGCACACTTTCGCTGTAAAGTGCTTCCCATCGCCGCGCCGAATCGCATGAATCCTTAACTTTCTTTGTGAAAAGATCTCGGGAAAGTAAAGGCTATTCCAGCTAGAGTAAAATCTTCTTTTTGGTGGCTCTCAGGTATGCAACAACTCGGAGCAAAACATATCGATCGACATAATCTCTAAGACGCGCAGTCAAAACAAAACTCTTGAGGCCTCACTAGCCTCGCTTTCGCGCAACTAGACCGGGGCCAGCCGAGAGGTCCGCCATATTTGCATTCGGTGTATTGTAACTGTTTATCCTGTATCCCGCATTTAGTGAGCTTACTCTGGAGGTGAATATGGGGAACAGAATCGTCAAACGCTTAGCAAAGATTGATAAAGATTGCACCAGTTGAATGACCAAGCTCCGAATTCTTTCTTATAAATCCCACTAGTCGTGTTACAGCGGCTTGCATAGAATAACCTTTACTGGTTCCCACAGAGGGGGGTAATTTGACTCTAGGCAGGTTAACGAGTTTATTGTGGACAGCCTTCTTAAGAACGTTAGACACTAAGATAATAGGGATATGGGGCGATAATTATCCCCGCATATCGTCATGCTTGCCTGCCTTGAACAATAGTACCACCTTAGCTGTCTTCCAGTCACAAGAAACCCTTCCTGTGAGAAGAGACATACTAATGAGCCTTGTCAAGGAAAGGGTTATTTCTGCTGCACCGTTAGACACAGTTCTGTGCGAATGACCTCAATGATTGAAGGCTCTTCTCTTTAAATTCCATTATATTGGAACTCGTCTTTGCCTGTGTCGTCATCATCATAATCAACATCGTCGTTAGAGCGATTTTCGCATGACCTTGAAATAAAAACAGGCGAACAAAACAGAAACAACAAACGAACGGAAATAGAGCGATTTGATTGGTTTATCCAACGGATGCAAACATGCGTGGCTTTTGGTGGGTTATTATGGTCAAGCGAACGCTCGGGTGAAAAAATATCATGCCTGAGAACTTTCTGGAAATCAACCGATACTTCGCTTTGACGTCATGCTGCAACACGAATGGTCAATCAGCAATACCTTCTCCATATTAGGGTTTTCTTTGGCGGGAAAACGAAGAGTCCATGTTTTGGTCTTTTCATCCATTGGCCGATAAAACAAATAACGAACACTTACCGAAACCATTTTTCAAGGTCATACGAAAATCGCTCTATCATCAACTATATCCTCATCTTCTTCATTATTATCATTGATCATCTTCATCATTTATAATCATCATCATCATCATCACACTAATCACAATAAGTATCTTTTAGTATAAGTGTCGTGTTCGCCAGCTGTTTTTAATTACTGTTGGCTAATTATCAGATTACTATGTCATTGTCTTTTAGCGTGAATTTCTTTTAAAAATGGATGCAATATCAGTGATGGTCGGATTCTATCTGGGAACAAAAGCATCTGAACTTGTAAGTACAAACATGTATGGAGGTAATGCAAATTTTTCCTTCTAGTGTTAATATTTTTTGTATACAACTGGCCGCAGTGAATGGCTTAAACATTTAATTCAAACAGAAAAGAAGACCTTCATATCTTCAAACAACCGGGTTATATGGTATTTTAAAGTATTTTGTGGATGCTGTTCAATGGGTTACGAGCCTCTTCTTTTCATTTATTAGACTATTCTATAGATTGCTGAGGAATTGTTCACAAGCTGCGTTAACATCTTTGTATTATAGTCAGTACTGTTATTTGATACCATTATTGTAGCGTTTAGAATCGCGTAATTTCATCATTTTTGTGAAAAGAGCAGTAAAAGTCATTAAATTACAAGAAAGAAAATCTTCGTGTTACAATGCCCTCTGTTGTTGTAAAAACGAATAATTATATTGTCGTATGATTCTCTTACTGGGACAGTTTTTTAGACTTCCCCCATTTTCCTATGGTTGTCCCTTGGGATGTGTATTGTTATTCACATTTGCTTATAACCTGAACTGGTACAGAATGACTCTGCAACAGAAGATGATGACGAAGGTGATGACGATGATGACGAAGAAGTGGTCACTATTCTGCCGGAGGATAAATACCGCGTGGGTTCCTTGGAGAAGATGATCTCGGTCATGGCGGTGTTGGTTGAGGAATGGCGATGTGAAAGGTGCGTACAGCTGGGTAGTGAAACTTCACCAGTTTCAAAAAAGCTCAAGACACTTTTAGGATCATAGATGCGGTGTGTCAGTCATCGTATGATTTATATTCCTTAGTCTTGTTCTGAGCTCTGTTGATTCCCATATCGTATTCAGCACTTAAAGCGACAGTTTCGAACCGTGGAAGGTGGAAGCGGGGCGGGGGGTTAGGGGAGGGGGGTAATTCCCTTGTTTTCGATTTCTTCCTCTGAGGTGTAGTGAAGTAATTAAAGTGCTGTGGCTGTTTTTATTGTTTGTTTGCTTTTTGCGACCAGTATGGCAACCTCTTTGCAACTTCTTGCTGCTTGTGGTCGAGGGTCTCCCCCCCCCCCAAAAAAAAACAAAAATTTTCCTCGAGTATGAGCATGTTCCTTCAGGAATCTTTTCACCTTGTGCACGGATATTTGCCATGATGCTAGAACAAAAATATACAAAGCGAGAACAACACGTTTTATGTTAGGAATAAGGGTCGCAAGTTGTTGATGATGTTAACCGCAGATTTTAGTGACGTATTATTTTTCTTTTTCATTACTTATGGTTCGTATAGGCGAGTCTTTGTTAACGTCATTATTTACATTTTTCCTCATTAGCATACGACTTAACTCATAAACTCCGTGGCCGTATACAGCTACTTCGAAAAAAGTTGTCGGAAAGAGCGACAATCCCGAAAGGTATTGTGGGTGGTTTTGAGTTCGCTGTTCTTCACAGAAATTTGAAAGGATGGCACGAGAGGCCATGGACATATGTTTGCGAGTGCTAAAGGAAAGCAACAATAGAATTTTTGACAGCTGCAGTGCCAGGAACAGTGTATTGATCATATCCCATATTACCTTTCGGGATTGTCGCGTGCACATTTTTGCCGACAACCTTTCTCGAAATAGCTGTATATGAACTAAATGCAAAAGTCAAAAGAGCTGATTAACTTGAGCTATTTGTACAAATTTCAGCTCTTTGCACGCAATATTGAAGGAAATATCAGCCATCGAAAATTTCGAAATTGCTGGGTGGCAAAAAGTTAATGAGCCATACATTCTTTGCAACATCGAGTTTTTAAAAGAGACTTTCTCCGAAACCATTCGGTACATGGGGCTCAAATTTTCAGAGATAACTGAAATTGTTACGCTCTTTCAATATTCAGAGGTTTTATCAGATAATGATGAGCAAATGTTAATGAGGCCAAAAATGTAAACAAAGATTCGTCTATAACAAAACTTACATCACCATTTATAGGCCATATATCTTAATTCACGGAGCACCACTTACACTACATCTCTTTCTGCACCATTGGAAAAATCTGTACCTTTAATAGAAATCGGGTTGTTTGAAATAGGTCGCCGTCTGTTGCCCAAAAAGATTGGGGAGTGGGGGGGGGGATGGGGGGATGGGGGGGGGGGGGGGGGTGTTCGCCCTCTTACGCGGCATGAAAATAAACGGAATGAATGCACAAACCAGTTTATGGCTGTTTGAATTTTTAGAAACTGGTTTTAGCTTAGTGCTGACTAAGTGATTAATTTTCTTTGGTTTGCCAGACAACTTCATCTGTCAGAAAATGATTTAGCTGCACTTACTGGTGGAAAGGTAATTGTTGAGCGTCGTGTGTTTTGTCTACTTTACAGAATCTCTTTCGGTTTTTGGTTTTCACTCTTTAATATATACATGTAGCCAAGGCCAAAAGGGAAGCTCTCGAGGGATCTTGTAAGAGAAGTCTTCCTCTAGTAATTCAACTTTTGCCTTTAGCAGAACGTAAACTGAATTCTACCTTGTAAAAATGCACCTGAGCCCGCGATCAAATGAAAACTAAAAGCTGGTCAGCTGATAACTTTAAAAGATACGTCACCTCTATGAGTTGTATAAATGAGCCCCCGATACAGTTATGTGACAATGGTCAGCGGATACCTTTGTTTGACAGTTGTCAATTGACCATAACATGTCCAATAACAAGTTAAACATGAAAAGTATGCAGTATGTCTTACTTGGACTTCCAGCTAGCAAGTGTGCCCTTTCACATCCGCTAATGTGAATGTGTAGACGTACGTACGAACGATTTTATAAGAACCAAAATTCTTGGAGGCATAGAGAACCAAATTTTCTTACCGATGGTGCTCCAGTGCGCCGGGGAGAGCTCCGCTATTAGTGTACTTGAATGATGAGTTAATTTTTACTTGCAGGGATTTCCATTCCTTTTCCAAGCCATTAAAGACAGCATCAACCTGCGCCACACAACGAACCTGATCTTCAGCCTGTGTCGATACAATGTCAAGCTCGCGGAAAATGTGAGTCAAAATTACTAATGTTTCGGATTCTTCCCACAAACAAGTAAAAAGGGACAGACTAAAAACGACTCTGCTACCGCTTATATCCACGGTCGTTTATTAGTAGGTTGCCTAAAATACGTGCAGCAGGTCCTCTCCGAGTAGCCCTGAGCCTCTGTTTCAAGATTAGGCTAAGTGCGAATGCAGTAATGTGAAAATGATTTTTCTTTTTATTCTCATGCAAATAATACTCATTTTCACAAGAAAGCTTTTGCTCTTTGCATCTTTTTGAAAATGAGAGTTTTTGGAACTCGGTAATAACCTTTCCACGAGTGGTTTCGGCTCCACGAAATACTGTACCGATTGCAGAACATTGCGGAGGAGCCTCCAAGAATGTGAGCACAGATGCAGAAAGGACAGTAGCTCCCACTGAGCTTCAAAGCACTCAACATTGCACCAGAAAAACTGTGAATTGAAAATTTATCGTAAAGACGTTTAGATAAAAAAGGCAATAGTGCAGAACGGTGCTTTGCAGTTGCTTAAATTAGAGGTGGTTAATAATACAGTTCTTTTCATGTGATATACTTCTTTCAACGAATGTCTTTCGTAGAAAAGGGAAAAAAACGTAAATCTTGCTATATTTGTAATCCTTATTCAGGTATTTTGTCACTAGAATCTTGTCTTGGAAATCACAAACCTCTTCTTAAGAGAGCTTTAGCTTAACGTGAGTGTTTGTTTCAGATAATTTCCCTGTTGATGTCCTCGGTTCAGAAATTGCCACCAGAGGTAAGGAAATGTTGCTTTTAGACTTTTGATGCATTTTAATGCAATTTGAAGGAGTGAAAAGCTAAGAGCGTCACCAGTACCAGTGGTCAGTGTTTGGCCTGAGGGCCGGTGTGCGCAGTAGTTCTCTACATCGTTCTCAAAGCAGAAATTTTTAGGAGAAATAAGAGACTGTCTATTGTTTGATACCTTGACTGTGTGTCGTAACAAGTACGTGTATCAAGTTAAGCTTAAGGAATCCATGTTTATAAAATCAGAGAAACCCGACCCCAACCAGCAGGTGAAATACATAAATGTGACTCTCTCCCTGTAAGTCCCTTACTAACGTCACTAATTTAAAGTTTTAAGGGCACATAATATTGTCAATGCATTGTAACGAACTCAAAAACGTCGCGCGCGATTTAAATTCTACGGTGATGTCACAATATGTAACACTGAAGATGACGGATGTACCGTCAAAACGTGTCTAGTAAATTAAAGAAAGTTTTGTTTATGCGGCTGTCTTGTAATGATGATGATGATGACGACGATGATGATGACGACGACGACGACGACGACGACGACGACGATCATCATCATCATCATCATTACTTTGGTGTCAACGTAACAATCACATGTTTGCTTACACTTATTTATTGCCCCCTGCAGCAGTCGCATTCTTTCTTCAAGCTGTTGTCAATGTTGACAGAGATGCAGGGGGGTCCACCTGGAATGCCATCGTTTTCTAACCTGACACTTGCTCGCATTTGGGAGGTAAGAGTTGTTGCAATTATTTACCAATTCTGTTAAAAAGCCTCGCTCACTTGTTTCTATTTTATCATAACACTTCTACATTTATTAGCACTTTCCTTTCCTTTCCTCGAAAAGTAGCCGGGGAAAATCCGCGTCCCCGGTCCGCGGCCCATACTGTCACCCCTGTTAGGTATTGTAGGTCTCCAAAGAAAATAGGCCTTAGCAGCTTCACCGATATGATACTCACAGTATCACCAACAGCACCATAGGAGTGTTTTACTACGTACTTTTCATTTGTATGATCACAATAACACAGATGAATGAAAGGTGACGGCTATCATGATTGCTCATCTCTTACTAGTCCCAAAATCGTTTGCTGAACACGTAGATGCTTAATATACTGAAACGATTATTTTCATGCTTTGGAAGCACGGTAAGAGTAGATAGGGACCTTAAGCAACGACGACGGCGACGTCAACGAGAACTTCATAGAAGCAATAGGTTTAGATTGGCCAAAAAAAAGAAACAAATCTGCCCGTGCATCACGCTTTTTTGCACATTTCTTTGCCGTCACTGCACGACTACGACGTGAAATTCCACGTTTTATGGAGGACGAGAACACAAAACGACGACTTTCTTTTTCTTTACCTGAACTTCGATACGGTCTTTTAGAATTAAACTCCAGAAAAAAAAAATTGCTGACATTTGACGAATTGAACGAGATGGAATAATCACGATAAAATGTGAGGAGCGCGACGTAACTTTTTAAGTATCGTTTTCGTAGTCATCGCCTTCGTTGTTGCATGAGCTCCTTAATAATACGCATAGAGAGCGCAAAGTCGAAATATTTCAACGTGCAAACTTTGTGCCCTGTTTTCTCATTTTTGAAATCAGTATAATGTTCGTGCCTGTTTTCTCTGTCGCAGGCTGCTGAGTACAATGCTGCTCTGTGTATTGACTGGTTGACTTGTATGGCGCCTAAAAACAGAATGGTAGATTTTTATTCCCATTTTGCCGCTGTTTTAAATGAGGCATCTAAAACAACTTCCCTCGGCGTCGGTTTTTTTGTTTGTTTTTCATTACTTCTTTTTTGATTGGCTAAAAACTCTTGCGCTAGTTTTGCAACTGCGGAGGCTTAATTTTATTCAATATGTCCTTGGGGGCTGGTCAATAAAATTGTGGGGGTAGGTTAAGTTGGGAAGCCCTGATTGGTGGAGGGGGCTATTAATATTTTTGGAAGCCCCGTAGGGTGTGATAAAGTATGTGTGAATTTAAAGGGGTGGTAAGTGGATTTCGTTCACTACGTCGGTGGTGGAGAGGAGTGGGCAGGGGAGTTAAGGAAAAAAATTAGAATTTTGTCCCTGTTTTGTCTCCCCCTTATTTTTATTAAAGAATTTAATACCCTCTAATCTTGAATTAATCGCGTTCGTTAGTCATGCGTTTAGCGGCGTTCTCATGCATTTGCTAGACTTTTGATTGGTATCGTGTAACTGCCTAATATATATTTATATATTATTGCTTTGGTTACTTTACTTTCGAACACATTAAGGCCTCTTAGAAGTAGCGAGTGACTGATAATAATCAATTGATTGATATCTACATTCCTCGCTATGTAGGCTCATCAGTGGGTTCTGGACAACATGGATAAATGGGTTGAGAAGTACTTAATAGCAGACAACAGCATTAGAATCAGAAATGGTAGGTGATCTTAGTCTTGGATATCTTGTAGATACAACTATGCAAAGAGGTAACCGTGTTCCGATATCTTTTTTCATTGCGACTCACTCAGTAAATGCGCAAATATGGTAGGTATTGCCCCCCAAATAATCAGTAGAGCTACCTGAAGACCTAAACATTGCTTGTGGATTTTGTTTTTTGTATTCCCTCAGCCTCAGCGTATTTGCTTGTGAGTCTTGTTCCCAACAATCACTTCAGACAGGGATTCAGGTGAGTGCCTGTGTCAGATTCCTTCCTTTGATGTACATTCCATTCCATTTCGTTGGGCTCATGTTTACTTCCTCCAAAGAACGCGAAATTAGGAAATTTCACCTCGTACTCTTGCAGTGACGATAAATAAACGCACTTAAAAATGGGGTGTACGTGCAGAGTTGTTGTTTTGTGTATTAAACCTATAGTTTGTTGTTGTTATTATTATTTTGACGTTCTCGTTGCTGTCACTGTTGTGGTTGCTTAGGCTCCCTACTTTAATAACTATCAGTGTCAGTTTTATCCAAGTTTCTCATTTTGCTGGTCAGTAGTAGCTGAGTGAAATTTAAAGGGAAAAATTGTCGTTTACTCGTAATAAATCTAAGGATACCTGTCCTTAATCGGTCATTAAAGCCAAGCTTTCTTCCTGTAAGTACAATCACAGATTGCTGGTGTCATTTTAGGGAATTCAGGCAAAGGCGTTTTTGAGTGACGCACGACAACCGGAAGTGGACTTTTTACATTCCTGTGCAGTGACTTTGCCCAAATTTTCAGTTAAATCGTCTCTTCAAGTGTAAAGAAACCAAGCAATACAAATTGTATAGGATCAAGGCATATTAAAGGGGAAAAAATCCCCACTTCCAGTTGACGTGTCTCTCTCAAAAGTGTCTTTGCTTAAGCTCGCTTTTAACTACAATTCGCTTCTTTAGATACGAGATGGAGAAAGAAAACTGGGTCGATTTTAACCTTCGCAAAGAATTCTGGGACTGTTGCTAGGGACAGAAAAAAAGTACGACCAATAGCTGACCGGCGTGTCCCCAGTAACCATCCCAGAAACAATTGCGGGACACATTTCGACTCCTTTCCCTTTCCGTTTCTAAAGTAGCGAATGTAACCGCTGGTTGTCCTTTTTTTTTTTTCCCTCAGGTCAAGAAGCTTTTCTGCGCCTCACAAAGAACTGATGGTAACTGGAGCAGCTCTTTTCATTTAACCCTCAAGGCAATGTTACACCGGGGGATTTGCATCGACTATTCCAGTGCAACACAACGTTGCAACGCTGTTACAATATTGTTTCGAACTGTAACAACATTGTTTCGGCATTGTTGCCCTAAAAATCGTCGTTGCAAATCGTCTCGTGTAACATCACCTTGGCACTTTTGAGAATCTTATGGTGAGGTTACCTGTCACTCCAACTTTAAGATCGGTGAACGAAATCTTATGGTAGTACCCTTAAACTGAAACCTCTTTTGCAGAACTTTTTCATATTGCCATTTGATTTCTTAGGATTTTAGGAAAAGGAAATTTGAATTTCGGGGATGGGGTGGGAGGGGTTGTCTCTGCTCAGCTAGAGATTTACATTCTGGTGCTCTCCTGACATCCGGGGTACGGCGTAGTATTAAAACGAACAGAACGTTAATTCTTCAGCGCCACAGTTAATACCACTTCGCATCTGTCATTGGTGTAATTACGATGGTAAAGCCATCGAGTGCGAAAATCTTGGAAGCAATGTCCATGCCGTCCATACATTGAAACATTGAAGAGTCTTATCTCTTGTATTTCAGCTAAGCAAGGATGCTCTTTCCATACTTCACGACGTACGGTGCAAAACGTTTCTGGTAGAATGTGTTTCGTTATTGTTCTGTTACACTTTTGTCGGTTAATTATCAGTTTATTGATTGTTGTTTTGTATTTTTGAACAGATTTTCAAAACGCTGCTAACGTTGCTTGGAAGGGCAAGAAAATACTGCGGTATGTGGATTACGGACGGAATTTAAATTGCTTTGAGTTTTTGGCCCACTATTGTCTTGGTCTGAAAGTGTTAGCTAAAACAACTGGAAATCATTTAGATCGCTGTCTACTACTATTTTTACAACAACAATAAATTTGTGGGAATTGCTTGTCTTTTCCGTATCCCTAGTGTGTTAAATTCGATCAGTGTCTATAGAGTTGTGTTTGTAGGGAGTTGATTATAACACGTTGGCCAGTCATACCACTTTTCGAGTTTTAGATAGAAAGGAACTTGAGCGTACTGCCTTTTGTTGGATGGAAGTCGAAAAAAACAAGCACAAAATCTTTCAGCCATGGGAGATTACTTAAGACTAACAGCTCGTTTATTCATGTAAATTAACGATTTTATTGTGGCAGCTATCTTTGTTTCTTTGTCGTTTGTGCGGCAACAGTTAAGAAAATGACTAATTTTACCAAAAAGACAAGCTGGTGTTAATTCACCTTTTTCACATAAACCATACATACATACCGTTGTCTTCGATTTTTCTTGGGACGACTGTAATACCCAGGAGAAATTGGAAACATTGGTTTTGCAAAATTTTGGGAGTGCATTATGGGCTGTATGAAAATAGTGAATGTTGGATTAGGGGAGGGGTGGTTGGCAGTTTGCCAGAATTATATACTGATTCATTTTGTTTTTCTCTACCCACCTACCCCTCCGCCAACCCAACATTTTGCGCAAAGTGAGAGTTAGTCTTGGATTAGGAGAGGGGTAGTGGGGGAGGTTGCCAGAACCTTATACCGATGAATTTTTTATCTACCTACCCCTCCCCTAACCAATGTTTTGTCCCAAGGGAGAAGCTGGTATTTATGTTAGATTAGATGAGAGGCAAGTGGGCAGTTTGTCAGAATGTTAGACTGATTCATTTTTTTTCTCTCACTCTCTCTGTTGTAGATCGTAATATCCATGGTACAACAAAGCTTGTCAGTTATTTTGCTGTGTTGAACTACTGCCTGCTTTCGCGCACTGAAAAAGAAATGGTATGCTGACTGTTGCTATTTATTTTAAACAGTTTTGCTATCATTACAAAAATAATATTTTTATATACCCCTTTGCATAAACACCATTAAATCGTGGGTTACAATTTTACGTACATTCACTGATTTTATAAAGGGAAACTATAATAAGCCTTTAAGCACGACCGAAAGGTGTGCCTTAAGGTTATTTTGTAGGGGAGAAGCGATGACCGAGCGCTGCAGAGCTGGTTTTCTTGCGACCGTATAGTTCAAGGCTCTCACAGTTTTCTGATTTGTCAACGGATATCTTCTCGCTATTCTCCATACATTTAAACTTAGAGCACCAGCAAACAGTGCGACATGTGATATGATGATATGCCCATCTTGCCCGCCCACGCAATCAATCACAACCACAGGTTTAGCTTCATCTTACTGGCTTACTGGATAATAGGGACATTACGATCCGACAACGACGGATGGCAAAGAAATTTACAAAAACAAGCCTGATGCACGTGTAGAGTTGTCGTTTTGCTTATTAAACCTATTGCTTTTTTGACGTTACCGTCGCCGACGCCGTCGTCGTCGCCGTTGTATTTTCTAAAGATCCCTAACAAAGACGGTGTGGTTATCACAGACAGGAAAACTTGACAAATGAGAATGTCAATGCAAACACGCGATTAAGGCTGCGAAGTGCCATGCAAGTCACATAACAGAATCTTTACTACAGGTTTCTAGTAAGATCTAATAAGGGCACGTGGTTAGCAAAACGTTTCGCGCTGGAAGCGCGAGCGAACTGCCAACATCAGTACTACGAATTTTGGCACAATGGCAAGAGAAAGATAGGGAAAGAGAGAGGAAGGGGCGAAGGTTGACCTTGGCGAAGTTTTCATGAGTCAGCTATGAGCAATAGAAACGTGTAATTCATGTATTAATAGAATAAAGTAATTACATTGGATGAACGTTCATTTTAGTTTGAACTTGATTCCTTGTTACTGTTGTCTTTAGTTCACGCCTTATTGTGCAGAGTTATGGCGTTTGTTTCACCCGCTCATGTCAGAGCCAAACATCGCTGTACATCCAAACAAACAGGTTAGTAATTCCATAATGCGATTAAGCTGCTACGACACAGTTTGTAGGTATGGAGGCTTAGGCACTTTCTGGGTTCATTTGGGAAAAGAGTGGAAGTACTTATATGCTACTGGTTGCCTTACCCATTTATCAGCCAATCACAAACAACGTTTGTGTACCCTAGGGATTAGACTTGCTACAAAGCGAGCTTCAATGCATGAGGTTGCGCTGCGACCGAGCGAGCGACGAAGTCTCGAGGTCGACTTGTTTCGCGTGAATGAATCTGAATCATATTATAAGTTAAAAAAGTGATTGACATATGCTGTGTCGGAAGCGACGTGAAATATCACACACCGTCCTATTGGTCAACTGTCATGACGTCACCGGTAGGGTTTTCGACCGGTGTATTTCGCGCCAAACAGGTACTTCCAACCAGGAAACAAGGACTTTTAGATAGTCTACCAAGGGATCTGAGAAGCCGTTGTATCAAAGCTTGTGCCAATTCTCCATGTACATTTACGAGTGTTGAATTGTTTTCTTTCTGTTCTAGCAAATTGCGGTATTAACAAAACCGTAACGGTCCCTTAATCTTCTCTTTATTATTTGTTTTAAGTAAAATTTGTTATTATTCAGTTTAGCAATCACACTACAAATTTACTATATGAAGGCTATTTCTTGTCAGGCTGTCATTTTAAAGAAAAGGAGTAGAAAACTAAGTTGTACAAGTTGAATGTTTATACTTGCTAAACACGCGACGATATCTCAGTAAACCTACTGTTTCTGCTTACTGGTGTGGCTAATTTTTTCCCAAATAGATCACCTCTGCTTAATGCCCACGAATAGCCATTTGAAGTTGTGGGTTAAATTGTAAGGCATTATTATTTTTCTTTTTTTAGGCCCTGTTGATCTTTTGGTTTCACGCTTGCATTGGCTGTGAGGAAAATATCGACTTTATTACGGAAAATAACCACGTTGCCACCAACATTCCGCTCAACTACATTCTGTGAGTTGCCCTCTTAATTAATTCTGTGTATCCATTGTTCAAGTGCTTTGTTTATGTTACTCGTGTTGGGTCCTTCAAAATTCCTAGTCATAGTTTGTCTAGCAAAACCTGCCGGCACATAATAATGGCGTGGAGAGGTTTAAAACAACTTTCAGCACAAAACTTTTTTCATGTCGATTTTTTTTTCTTGCTTTGCGGATCAACGGGTCTTTACAATGTAGATGGAATTTGCTTTCTTTAAGTTGTTACCGACTTTTTAACCTGTTCATTTGAAACATGGAAAAATTAATTGAATTTAGATATCCAAGAGTTACAAGTGTGGTCCTGTGTATTGCGACTGGATCAGTTTGGTCCAACCGAAATAGTACTCTCCTACTGTGTAGACGGAAAATTCATGTTTGCGATCAATTGGTTTGCGTTTATCGTTAGTAAAGTTTTATGAACTAGTCGATTTGTGGACTTTTACTTTGGTTGCATTTGTGTTGTTATACGTTTTCCATTAATTTGACCCTTGTTTTCGCTCATGCAACCCTTTAACTGAATCTGCATTCATCTCAACACCACCATTACATTCTAACTATTTTGTTCACTGTTTTATTTTTTCAGCTCTAGTGACGAACCTGAAGTACTGACGTTTATCAGGAATGTTCTACCTGCTTATTATGGTCTACTGCGGTTGTGCTGTGAGCACTCTCCTTCGTTCACACGCCAGCTCTCCACTGATTCCACCATGAAGTGGGCTTTTGAGAATCTCACCACTCGCATGAACCAGTACCCACAGGTATTGATATCGTTAGAAGAAATTTGATGCCGGGTTAGGGGGGGGGGGGGGGGGGATGGGGAAGCCATATCACCCATATGAAAGGGGCGGGGATGCTCGTCGTCTCGCTTAGGGGAGTAAATTTCGGATTTTGGTCTCACTTCCTCAGTTCTGTAGGGCGCACTGGACAAAACGCCATTATATTTAGACATAAAGGGCCACGCCCAGATTGGCCTCCTTTCTGGTTTTACTTCAAACTTTTCTACGAGCATCCTTGCCCCTTTTATATCGGAGTCTCCCTCCCCTCCCCCCCCCCCCCCCCCCCCCCGCCCCTGTGATTTGATGTTGATCATTCTTGGGACCTAAAGGGTGGACCATTTCTTTCCCAAAATTTAAAACAAATTCAAATTTCATTTTGTAAAACGCTGAGAAACAAACACAACCATGCAAAAGTAATGCCAAAACTACCAAAGAGGTTTCGTTCGGATGGTCTCACTCGTGGATTTCATCCACAGACTCAGAGTTAAATGTGAGAAGTTACCTTTAAGTGTGAAAAGTTAGAAGTTATTAGAAGTAATAAGTCATATATTTTTCTTTTTTTACAACATAGTAAAAAAACGCCATATGTGAAAGTACTGATAAAGAGGTTTCATTTGAATGGTCGCACATAGGACTTCTTCCCGCAGCCTCATAAGTTAGAACTACATACTAACTAAATACTGCCATGTGAAAGTGTGGAGATGATTCAAAGTTCTTTTGTTGTTTTCTTAAACACTTGATCAACTCAATCTTCGGAAGGAATTTTAAATGTTTTATATTTTTCCCTTTACAGGCAGTGGAAGAGCTGTTTGCTCTCCTGCGTTTATTTGCTGGTGTGACGTGTGACCCGTCGAGGGAGAAAACTAAAGAAGAAGAAGCGTTTGAGGCGGCCTTCAGAAAAGACACCATTGCACTGTATCAGAGCGTACTGGACCCTGGCGCACCGTGGGCAACGCTTATAAGGTATAAATACATTATCTTATATATTTCGACTCTGTTGAGATTCAGTCAACTCTCTCGTAACGAACACCTCCCTAAAATGGACACTTAGAGTTGGCCCCTGACTTTCTTGCTCCTTTTAGGGCCTGTTTACATGGAGGTGTTGGAGCCCAGGTAGGTTAGATAACCGGCCTGTCCATATAATCGCTCATTTTGATTTGATCACGTTCGCATGATAGTTGGGGTGACCATATGAGGGATTGAATGCCCAGGCGGGTTACCCCACCTATCTGCTCCCCCCCCCCCCCCCCTTAATGTAAAGAGTCCCTTTGTTGACTCTCTGACATCTTTCTAAGACGGAACATAGTGCCGATCCCAAAGGTGTCCGTTTTAGAACGAGTTGACTGTAAAAGAGAACAGATTTTAAACCAGGGGTGAAATTCGATCACTGGATATGCGCAACGGCATGAACAGAGTGATTGTACAGCTAGTAACCGTTTTTTTGGTTCCCTTGTAGTGCCTACAAAATCTTGCTTCAGAAGCAAAAGCCACAAAAACATTTTTCTCCTAAAAATTTCAAACCAAGAGGCAGATAATTATACAGGTTTATTGTATTAGTTTGACAGTCGTTAGACATTTAACCGGTATTTTTGCACTTACTAGTACATGGCAAAGTCAGGTGGAAGTTAAGATTCTTTCTTCCATCTTTAGATCGCAGAATGTCTTTACATTGGAAGAGTATTTCTTAGTTACCGTAACATCATTCCGTACTGTTATATAGCCGGAAACTGTTTTCCCAACAGCGCGCGCTGTCATTGGTT
This sequence comes from Porites lutea, assembly GCF_958299795.1. Lineage (NCBI taxonomy): Eukaryota > Metazoa > Cnidaria > Anthozoa > Scleractinia > Poritidae > Porites > Porites lutea. The sequence continues at coordinate 5,271,058 of NC_133207.1, read as the reverse complement.
ACTTCGAGGTCATATGACATCTAACAATGAAACTCTTTCCGGCCAAAATCTCTTAGCGGCCAACATTGCAAAATCTAGGAAATGTAGGAAAATGTAGGAGTGCGAGAATGTTGACCGACGACCGCCGTTACAGTGAGGTGTAATGAATTTCCAGCTATATAAGAAATTACTGACTGACTGGTCCCGAGTGAAACAGTTAATTTTGTTTCCCGACGCGGGAGGCCAGTCATTAAGTGTTTATTATCAAACAGGTATTCGCCACCCTTCACATGATGTACCACGAGGCCACGGCCTGTCACGTAACGGGAGACCTGACAGAAGTGCTTATGATATTACATAACTTGCTGGTGTGCTGCCGGCCGCATAGCAACAGACCAGGTACTATAGTTAAACAAGGTATGGTTTACTTTACAGTATACATGCCGCGTGTATCAAGCTACAAGTGCGTTTTCGTTTGTTTGTTTGTTTTTTGTTGTTGTTGTTGTTATTTTTTTCAAACAAGGTAAACTCTTAAATTATGTCCCTCTGCCTAGCCAGCGAAGCTGGTGGGATTGTTATGCCACGAGGGAAAATCTCGAATTCAGTTTCACTAGCTCCCAAACTTCTTGTGGAGGCATGTGTGGCCAAGCGGTTAACACCTCGAACTCCGGATCTGGAGGTCCGGGTTCAAGCCTCGTCCGTCGCGTTGTTTCCTTAGACAAGGAACTTTAGTCCACTTTGACTCCCTTCACCCAGGTGTATAAATGTGTACCGGCGACATACTGCTGGGGGGTAACCCTGCGATGGACTAGCATCCTGTCCAAGGGGGGAGTAGCAATACTCCTGGGCATGTTTCATTCTAAGGAATCCGGGATGCTATCCTGCCGTTTGGGCCTTTGGCTCTAGTGCACCTTTATCAATTCTTTTTTTTTTCTTACCAAACTTCTCCGTCGCCAAAAAGCAACAGCATCCCCCCCGCTTATTCTACTAACTACACAGGCTACGCTCTTCTCCCCAACAGCTGTCTCTAACTCCACCAATACCGCCGACTGGTTAGCCTGCGCTTTTTTCCAATAGTTTTTGTTGAAACACCAGCCCCTTCGTGCATGCTATTTAAAGCACTTGACTGATCTGGCTGGATAGTTTTGATTAAAGTGAAATTCTCATTATGACTGGAATGGTCAGGCCGGTTAGTTCTGACAAATGGAAAGTGTCCTAAGAGAGCAAGCAAATGCTGTTCTCTTATCAAAGCTAAATGCTAGCGCTAGAAAACTTCGATGTTTCGTTCAGTGTGCATTTTCTATATTGTTTACGATTTATCTGTGTCTGTTTGTTGTATTTCAGATGTCCGCAATAGCCTTTCAACCTGGACAGAGAGATTGGATGTGGCACAAAACTCTTTCTTTGTTGAACTCTTATACTCCTAAGGAAGTGAGACAGTCTTGCCTAGGTGAGCACCTAATGTGTCGTTGGCATCTTATAAACTCGCTTAATTGCGTGCACAGTTATGAACACTGGAATATTTTGTCTTTATCCCACGATGGTGTTGACAAGAAAGCAATGATTTTGTTTCTTTGGCAGAGGTACTGAACGCCATGTTGATCCTGTACCCGAACGACTTCTCAGAAGCGATTATTCCTATCATCCATGGCTCCCATCAGCACTGGAACAAAACGTCTCCTCCAGGTCGGTGTCCTTACTCCAAAAAGGAGACGTTTATTTCGTCTGAGTTGATTTACGTTGAGTTCCGATTGCGAGCCTTTGCGCTGTTGTTAGAAACTTAATTACTCACGCTCTTTATATCTTAACTACGCGTTCAACCCCAAGAATTACCAATCACGCAAAATTTCCAAGCTCCTGCATTTGATAGTGGAGATAACGTGAGTTCCAATGGCAAAAAGTGGGTAAAACCCTAGACTGTGAGTAAGCTCTGTTTTGAAAATCGTGACCGCGTCGTAGGTTACGCTGGAGTTTTCCTCTAGCAACCGCGAGGTCACGCGCGAGCAAGCTGCGAAAGCGACTTTCAAATAAAGAGCTGGCTTACAGGCTAGTCAGCCAAACGAGGGCTGTACATTAATCAAACGTTGCCACATGATTTCAGGACTTCTCGGTCCATATTTTCCTCGTCGACACACTAAGGTGATCGTGAGCAGTAAGAGCGTACCACGGCCAGCTGTACCTGAACTTAACATGTTCCTACATCCTTCGTTCCTCGATTCACCAAAGGTAACGATCTTGAAATATTATTTGTTTTGCGTTCAATGAAATTGCATTGGGACAACTTTGATTTGTCTATAATTGCTGAAGGTAGGCTCTGGATGTCTTGATTTTTTCCATTCCTTGTTGGGAAGGACGTGCTTTATGTCCCATAGATGACCGCTACTTCGAGCTTGTGTTATGTTAGGGCTGGTTTTCACTACCAATGGAGTCGTAATCGGAGGAGAACAAGCTCGACGGAATCAGAATCGGAAGAATCAGGGCGTTTCCGTTTTCATCCGACTTCCCTTATGTCTCCGTCCCTTATGATCTGGTGAAAACCAGATTGTCGAGTCGGAGGCAGACGCGGAAGGATAAACCAATCACATTGTTGATATTTCCACGCTTGATTGGCTTAGTTCTTCCGCTTTTCCTTGCGACCCCGACGAGCTTCTTTGTGCCTCGGACGGGTGCAATGACCTGTGACGTGGTACAAAAGATTGGAAAGACACTTAGCAATACCCAGACTACATCACAAAAGCGAACTAACAATGGTTTCCGCAACACCAACAAACACCCCGTATTATAGCGAATAATCCAAGAATGGTCCACGGTTCCAACTCGTCTTTATTACAGTTATAACGAATTACGATTACGGTTGCTAAAAGCGAAACAAAAAATACAAATTACTAAGGAATACAAATTACAGCTATGAAATGACGAAAATACAGGAAACGGAAAGAAACTAAGCGAAAATACTTACAAACGTTGTGTGACTAGAAAGTTGAACGGAAAAAAGGTACGATGGCTAATAAGACTGGACGAAAAAAACTGCAATGATGTTGCCGTGAACGCTAAAGCGAAATGAATTAGAATAAACGATGAAACTTACAAAATGATCTAAGAACAAAGAAAGTTAGGCAGAGAAATATAACAGAATATGAATAGCGAAAACTGAAAAGAATGTGAAAGGAATGTGCAGCTATACAAAGAACTAAACGCTAAACATATTGACGTGGAATGCGGCCGTAACACCCCGGAACCCCTACTATACTACCAGTAGGGTTTCTTAAACTTGCTATCTTCTATTTGAATCATTTGCTTCAATACCTCTGAAAAGCCCAATGGGGTTAAGGTAATTATCATTTATTTGTCATCAGTGTCATAAATTATTGAACTTGGTGGAGCAAAATATCTTGTCTGTTAATCTGCGATAATTGATCCCTTCGTCTCTGACAAGTCAAGATGCTTTCCTCAATCTCGCACAATAATAGACCCTTCCGGGGGTTTTTCTACCTTTTACATGGACCAGTTGACGAAACTCCTTCGACACCGCTACAAAAAGTGTCTTACAAACTAGTAGAGTTGCCGAGTTTGAAAGTTATTTGTTGACGTGTAACGAAGATGAACTTGGTGGAGCAGAACATCTTGATTTGATTATGTCTCTTGATCTGCGATAATTGATCTCTTCGACTCTGACAAATCAAGATGCTTTCCTCAACGTCGCGCAATAATAGACTCTTCCACGGGTTTTCAACTTTTGAAGTCGCGAATTTTTATAGACGTTTGTATGGTGTAGGGTAAGTTTGTGCTCCCCACCAGACAAATCTCTGTAACAATTCGCGGCTCCTGCAAAGGTATAACTTCGCTCGCTACAAATGTATCACTTTCACACTTGGCAAGTTCACTAATTTCAAGCGAGAAATGCCCTTTTTTTATTGGTTGTATGTTGTGTTAACAGGGAGTCGAGGAGTCCTACGACGCAGCTGTAACTGAATATTTTCAACCTTATCATTCGTTTGTGGATAAACTTCTTCGGTTTGGATTCAATCAGGATAAAGTACCCGATCATGTTATAGCTTGTAGTAAGTGCTGTAAATAATTGGCTGTTCTTACTACATGCCATCGAGAGCCATAATGGGATTATGGCTCTTGATGCCATGGCCCGTAGTTAGCACCGTAAATAATTAAGCCAATTCCCAGTTGCGCCAATCCTCTGTTTCATTGCGAGGCTAAGTGCGGAGCTCTTGATATGAAAAAGATTCTTTATTCTCGTGCAAATAAAAACTCATTTTCAGAAGAAAGGTTTTACACTTATCCTCGTATGCTTTTCCAGCAAGAAGCAGATACATATCTTATTGTAATTCTTTCAAAATATTTTCCGCTTCTCTTTGGCCTAAATCACCCGTCAAGTTTTTCATAGCCAACTGGCGCTAACCAAATTTGAAAAATTATGCAGGTCTCGGAGGGAGCTTTGCGACGAAACCGATGACTCTTTCTCGATCTCCAAAATTATTATTAACAGTTGTTCGCTGATAGCTTTTACATTGGATGGATAACCCTTAATCCCATTGATTTCTTCTATTCGCATAAATTAGAAGCTAATAAGGTCGCCTCAAACTATACGGTGGATAATTTTAAAGTTAAAAGGTTATTCTGATTTTTAAAAATCCGTGCTTTTTTAAATTATCATTGTAGATTGGATTCCCTTTTTTACCAATGTATTCACTTCCGTGTTTACATCTCTCAATTTTTTAAATCTATAGAATTTTTAAGAACCTTTTATTATAATCACTATTTGTAAATAGGCTTTTTATCATGATTGTTGTAATTTTATTATTATCAATTTTGTTTTTAGAGGGCCACTAGGGAGGGAGAATACTTGTTTAGAATTTTTAAGATCCTTTATTATAATTACTATTTGTTAATAGGCTTTTTATCACGACTGTTTTAATTTATTATTATCAATTTTGTTTTTAGAGGGCCACTAGGGAGAATACTTTTTATATTTATGTTGTAAAATCTTCTTTATCACACCCGGGTTTAGGTCCCATTGTGGGCGCAACTGTCCCAGCCCATCTCAGTTCAGTACTCTTTTTAAAACATGTCATATTGCGTTCGTGTTTTAGGCTGCCTTCTTGCGGTGGAAGCTATTTCGCTTCACTTCACTTACTTTAGCAAGCTCTGGATGGAAGTGTACCAGAAGGCTGGTGAGGTAAGTCGTGTCTTTTGTTCTAAATGAATGGTTACTTGGCAGGAATGGCGTTAATTGGCGGGCATGTCAAAAGCTGGGATGAACTTTTGGTTCAATTATCCATAAGTAGCCACGTGTTCATGCTCATATTAGCAGCGAGAAATCATCGGCCCGGGACCCCGTCTCTTCTTTTACAGCCCTGCTGCTTACTTTAAGTTCTATTTCCATTGTTTCCATTGTTTCGATTGTGAAAGTAGCCACGGGGTCATGCTCATATTAGCAGGGAGAAATTTTCGGCCCGGGTCCCCGGCCCTTAATTGACAGCCCTGCTGCTTACTTTTGGTTCTATTTTCCATTGTTTCCATTGTGAAAGTAGCCACGGGGTCATGCTCATATTAGCAGGGAGAAATTTTCGGCCCGGGTCTCCGGCCTTTAATTGACAGCCCTGCTGCTTACTTTTGGTTCTATTTTCCATTGTTTCCGTTGTGAAAGTAGCCACGGGGTCATGCTCATATTAGAAAAGGGAGAAATCATCGGCCCCGGACCCCGGCCGTTAAATGAGAGCCCTGCTGCTTACTTTTGGTTCTATTTTCCTGTGTTTCTTATGAAAGTAGCCAGGAGGTCATGTTCATATAAGCTGCGGGAAATACCCGGCCCCCGACCCTTAATGACAGCCGCGCAGTGCTTGCAGGTGCAACTTTTTCTTTGCAGAATACAAAATACAGCAGTTGTATAAAGCAGCTGTGTCCTCAACCGGAATTCTTAGAGGTAAGATGAACGAATGATCAGTACGTGAAGTGACGTTTGAGAAGTGACCTTTGCAAGTTTAGTTCGCTAGAACCAGCTGCGTTACAGGAAAACACCTTTCATGCTTCAGTGAACCTCAGCGGAAACATTTTTTATCTTGCAAGGGAGTTCCCCAACCCAGTTTTCTCCTTTAAAGTTGTCATTGCAAGTTTTGAGTACGATCTTGCAATCCCTATAATTTGGACGACGAGGGAGAGGGGCGTAAATCACGTGACGTCCTATGATAAGGTCCAGTACCTCGAATCTTTTTGCAACTCTCATATGCAACTGGATGTAGCATATGAGGGAACAGTCAGTCTTTTACCTTTACAATAGAGCTTTTTCATTCACTTGGCCAAGAAAAAGGTTCCACTCCCACTGGCTTTGTTTGTACACCAATATGCCGGACGTGTGGTCACGGGAAAAAGGACTTATATACACATGTTAATTTACAAATTTTGCCCGCGCCGACCTCTATGTCACGCAGAGCATTTTGCTCAACTACTCAAACTGTTGACTTGGAGTTTTGCTTGACAATTATTTTGACGTCCAGTTTTGAAGAAGGGTTGTTAAGGAGAACTTGCCTGTAAAACTGTACACTTTTCATAGAGTTTACATATACTTGACGTAAACTGCAAAGAGAGCGACAGTCCTTCGCAAAGCGCTTTGACATTGGCGTAAGTTTTCGCGTTCATCCAATACAAAACGAGAAAAGACATTTCTGTGAAAAGTCTAGTGTAAATCGTTTTAAGTCTCTCAGAGCCTTTGTTAATATAACCTGATAAACAGATAGTCCAGTGTTCTTGTTGTACGATTGAGTCCCCTTGTCTATTCAGTACATAGAACTGATCTTACTAGATGAACGGGAAAGTCTGAATGTGCGGGATATCTACACGTTCCTTTGCTGTTTCTTTCCGAGGGTAAGCATAATGCATTTTCACTTTAGCATCAGGAATAGGTTGCTCCACCCTGTTACCTGCTTTCGTTTATCATGATTAATTGATCAACGAAAATGAATTTTAGTTAATGAGCAACACTTGTTTGTCCTATGTTCAGTGATTTTCACGTGCAACCTTTACAAACTCTTCACTGTTTATTTGACCAATCACATGGCACTCTTAACCTGCATTCCCATGTGCTTCGTCACTCTGTTTTTTCTTCACGGCCAAGCACAATGTCTTGAAGTTTCTTTTCAAATTCCCTCCCATCCCACCCTTCACTTTGTTTTATTTTATTTTAGTGGACATAGGACTTGCGAAGCCTTAATTAAGTGCCTTGTTGTCAAGTAGTAATCATTTTATGTATATAACTTATTAATTAGTTAAAGACAGTATTATTGTAAGCAACTTATCTATAGTCATAATCAATTTCTGCGTCGACACATTGATGTCCCTTTCAGTTAAGAGTTTCAACTCGAGGCAATGATACGACATCTATTTAGTTACTTCTTACAATTTTTCTCTGAAGTCAGTAGTGTATTTTCAATAAAAATTGGGAATGGGGATGAAGTGCTCCTCGCGTCACACTTTTCAGACTTTTGCCCCCATAGACTCGACATTTTGTACTCCTGGGATGTACACATAGGTTAGTGGGGGCCTCAGGGAGGCCCACGATTGGTCACAGCCGACCCTGAGGGGAGGACCAACTCCCTCCCCTATATCGGTCTGTGCATATTTACCCAAGAACGGTCACAGTCGGCCCTGGGAGGAGGCCCAACTCCCTCCTCGATGCCGTCGGTGTACCACCCTGGTGGTAGGTTTTCTTTAGCTCACAAAAATCCAGGAGTACATAGGGCTGACCTTTTAAGTTTCAGTGGAGCACTTTGTCACCCACTTCCTCTTTTTGAGCCACACCAAGTTGCTGTTCAGTATACTAATTTTGGGTCCCCAAACATGAGGAAGTTTATTAACTGAAGAGTAGTCAGTTCAGGTTGCAGTTTTCAAACCTGTTGTTCACCTTCCTTTTGCCTCCCTCACAGGTGTCTAAGCAGGTGTTGGTAAATCAGTGGACTAACTTAGTCAAGACACTTGTAACGACAGTAATTGCCGACAGACCTGCAGCGGAGAAGGCGAGTGACGCGGATCTGTGTGTTATAGCCAAGAGACTTACTGCGGTAAGTTGTTCGGATAGATTGGTTTTAACCTGAAACTTCAGTGCCTAAATGCTCTCAATCTGGCCTCTTAATCTGGATAGCGCTATTGGCCTGCCTCGTAGATCAGTCGGTTAGAGCGCTGGTACATCTACTTCTGTGCACTACTTATCCCTTACTCAGTACTTAAATTGCTTTTATGGCTGTGTCTATGATTGAAACTCAATATAATAATAATAATAGTAATAATAGTTCCGTTATTTAGCCTCGGCACTATTTATAACGCCAATGCTAGTGGGGCCGAGCAAATGCCTTAAACAAATAATCCAAAATAAAACTTAGCAGGGTTAAGAATCCCAACTGGCCGGAGGCAAACCAGCTGGCTAATTACAAACGCGGCCGAGGATTTGAACTCGGGACTACCGTGAACAAATCCAGTTAGCGGTTGCAGCGGGACTTGAACTCGGTGCCTCCGAATTGCAAGTCCAGCGCTCTAACCACTCGGCCACGCTGCCTTCCATACTTCAGCGTGCTCTGTCAAACAAAGCCTAATGAGCAGTACTTTCACACAACAGGAGGTGTTTTTCAGTATTACTATAGAGACGTTCCTAACAGCAATAAAATTTCGCAGGAACTCCGAGCAATGTCTCTACTGTTCTCTGTTCGGGCGCCGCAGAAGTCCGACATCAGCCCACTACTACAGCCGAGTCTTGATGCACTTCTGTCAGTCTGTCGCAGGTATCAAAACAAAAAACAAGAAAATGCAAAGGCCACGCGCGCTGCGAGCGAGACTGAGCAACAGCAGAAAAACGAAGAGTGCGAGGACAAGAAGACAGGTGGAGAGGCGGAGCCGGTGAAAAAGCGAAGGAGAACGTTAGAAGGCGAAGAACAAACAAGTTCTAAAGGAGCATCCGCATCGTCTGATGTGCCAGGGCCTAGCAAGGATGATGACAGCGTTGCTGTTCGGAAAAGGGAGAAAGTCCAGAGTAGCTCCCAAAAACAATCCCCAAAGAGTGGGTCAATTTGGGGCTCAAGGCCACCCTCTGATTGTGTGGACTCGCTCGTTAAAGCTATTCAAAGCGCCATCACCAAAATCCCTGTATAGGTAACAAACATGAGAGGAACAGTCTGGCATTCATTGAAGCACTGTTGTAAAAGACACTTTGGCCTTAGGAGTCTGTTTGCTGCCAGATGAGTCCTAAGCTACGGTAATCTTTGAGTGTTTTTGTGGACTGCTTTTGCAGCGTTTTAGTTTCCAGTGCACAGCGGGAAAAACCAAGAAGTTTTCGTTTTTTTTGTTTCCGAGAACTTGTGTATTTGGAATAATAAATGGAAATGAACTGTACCCCAGAAACGTTGGGAACCGGTTGGACAACAATCCAAAAACGATTTGATTTGAATCGTGGTGTTGACGTTTTTATACCCGTGAAAAAGCTTGCCTTGTACTTTGCTTCATTCCCTTCCACTGGGCTAAAATTTACATTATGCAGTGAAAGGAGGTTTTTGGAAAGTTAAAGCAACCATGCACCTTTTCACCTTTCATGGCTTCCTGCCGGTGACAATGCAAGCCCCGGTAACTAAACATACAAGACTAAACAGGGAAGGCAGACAAGCCGGGTGGGAGTGGTTTCCTTTTCCCGGTTTATGCGTTCTCCGACATGGACAATCAGAACTCCAGTCTGGGTCTTCCAGTCTTCAAGACTTACTAAGTCTTTTCTTTCAACTTAAAGCCTGTCCATCAAGTACGGGTTTCTAATTTCGTCTTTTTTTAAAAAATGGGAGTATTGTAGGGAGGTGTATTTTATGGACTTTGCATCCCTATATTTGGAGAGATTGCAAGTTGCATTGTATGTTCACAATTTTGCAAATCTACAAGAAAATCGCTTCACCGCCTTTTCTGACTTTGCGAAAAATAAACGGTTTTAAGATAATACTTACCTTCAAAGTAGATGATACCATTGTGCGTAGAGGCCACCGTCAAATCAGAAATATGACCATGAAGATGTGCATGTTATATAATTGTAAATGCCCACCGTAACGCGAGTAACAACCTGAGAATTAGAAATAGGTGTTATAATGTCACGTGGGTAACACATTCCCCCTTGGAGTCAGGCGATATAATTGCAAATTTCACCGTTTCGTCTTGGTAAATATTTTATTCTTGAGAAAAAAAACAATATTGATCTTGTTATTTATCACTGAGAAAAAAGGTCTTACATTAACTTCCTCGTTGAAAGCTCTTTCAGTGCATTTAAAATTATATAGCAGTAGTGTGGATTTGTTTGGAAAAGAAACAGAGATCATAAATTTAGATGATGTAGAAGTAAATTTTTATGGAAATTGTTCATTAATGTTGCCGTTGGTGCATTCTGCAGATAAAAACGTAATACCGTGGAAGCTCTCGTAACTGAAACTCTGGTAAGCAAACAGCTCCACTTACGGCCACCTTTACAAAACTCCGTTTTTCTCAACTCCTTTTTTTTACATTCTCGCAAGCGGCCGGGTCTAGGTACGAACACCTTTTTCGCGTCCCGAAAGTGTCCGCTTACGAGAGCTTACATTGTATTGCAAGAAACGATTGCAACGACGATTTTAAGGCAATTGTTGTAACAATTCGAAACAATGTCGCAAAAAACAAAAAAGTTGCAAAGCTGTGATGCGTTAAAAATAGTCGCTGTGAATTGTCCCACGTAACACTGGACAGAGCTGACAATAATAAAGAACAGCGATTATTGGGCGACGGTGAGTAAAATATCGTCATTTGGCAGTGGCGTCAATTGCTTATAGTCCATTTGTACGGTGACTCCGTTTACTACTAATGGCCTGTTTACATGGAGGTGGGGGGGGGGGGGGGGGAAGGGGGGGGGGGCAGGTAGGTGAGGTGACCCGCTTAGATGGGGTAACCCGCCTGTCCATATAATTTCTCATTCTGGTTTGATCAAGTGAACATGATAGGTGGTGTGACCATATGAGAAATTATGTGGACAATTGGGTTACCCCACCTAAGCGGGTTACCTTACCTACCTGGGGTCCCCCAACTCCATGTCGATCTTTATCCCAGTTGAACTAAACTTAAAGAGGGGAAAATGGCGGGTTTCGGTAAACTATGTTATAAAACTTTATGCATGTAATTCGGCTCATTTGAAGTTCGGCGTCTGAATCAACGCTGGTCCGCAGCCGTTATTCCCGGCTGAGCCAGGCGTTATGAACGTCTGGGCCGATGCAATTTCAGTTAGCTGTTTCGAATTGATTCAGATTCCGCACTGCACGTGAACATAATTCACTGAATTTGATTCGGCTAATGTGAAGTGCGGAGTCTGAAAGGCGAACCGGTCCTAAGGGCCTGTTTACATGGAGGTGGGGGACCCCGGATAGGTGAAGTGACATGCGGCGGGTCACCCCACCTATCATGTAAACGTGATGAAATTAAAATGAGGGATTATGTGGACAGGCGGGTTACCCACCAAAGCGGGTTACCTCACTTACCTGGGGTCCCCCACCTCCATGTAAACAGGCCCTAAGCTCCTTAATGAGAAATTGCGATGTTTCGCTGATCGGAGTTAAATATTTATTCTATCATTCAATCATTGTGTTCAAATTGTTGTTTGTTTGTTTTTTAATATTTTATTTAGGGCCACTGTACAGGCCATTCGAAAAGTTACTATCTCGCTGATAAATAATTGTGGCCTTAAGAACTCTAGTCCAATCAAGTCAATCAAAACTCTGTAAAAACCTTATTATTAAAAAAAAAACAAGAAACGGAAAGGGCGTTTTTAACTTACACTTTTTCCAATAGCGTGCGTGGAGTTAACGAAAACAGCTCCGAGCAGTTTTCATAAGATGCTATGGCTGCGTCCACTCAACTCATTAGTGTTGGTGTAGCATTGCTAATGAGTCGGGCTATATGCACAGGGCGACGCACCCAGCTAAATTTATACCGTTCCTTTGTTCCTTTAACAAAGCTGCGACTTAAAAAAAAAAACAACTATTTTTTACCCCATGTAAGGAAATCTAAGACAGCCTTAGATTCTAGATCCCGCACTGTGGATTGTAAATTCACGATGTGAATTCCGGATTTCAGGCACTGGAGTCCGGATTTCTAATCACTGGAACTTGGGATTCTTGATTCTAATCCTTAGCTGGATTTCAAAGCCTAGGATTCTGGATTCCAAAAGCAAAAATATGCGGTATTCTGAAATTTTCATTACCTTACACAAGGCGATATTTTCTTTTCAAACAATCGAATACAGCTTTCGTTCCCGATAACTAAACGTACGAAGTGACTGCAAATCCTAGTATGGTCTTATAGTAATGTCATGGTAGCCTGTGTTCGATATATTAAAGTTCTAACATGACTCCGAGGCTTGAGGGTCAAAATTGCAATTGTCTCGCAATTCCCAAAAGAGACTTTTGTTATTGAGTACAAAGAAAACCAAACCAAATCTAGAAATATGACCAGAAAGCCTCGGAGTGGTCTTAGAATTTTGATATATCGAACGTGGGCTTTTATAAAGGTTTCGATAATAAACGAAGCGATCAACATTGTGATAAGTTCTTAATGTTCATCTTGCGAAAGTTCATTCAAGGCTACGCGTTGTCTTCCGAAGGCTCCTGCGAGGGTTACTCCGTGTCCCATTTGTTTTCTACCCAAAGAAAAGAAAAAATAACTAATAAATAAGTGAGGGCAGAACAATGTTTCTAGTGCCAATAGGCGGGCGCGGCAGAGGGAAATTTTGTTTTGGACTTAGAAGTTGGGGGATGGAGAAGGGGAGGTTTCCAATATTTTTTTTCCAAATTAACATTAGGGAGGAACTTTTTCTCTTTAGCAGATTTTTATTTTATCTTCCTAGACATTTGGCAGAATTTGGTGCCAGATGGTTGCTATGGTTACTGAGATATGACGTCTTACTAAAACGCGGTCAAGACATTTTACGTTTTTTTGTTTGTTTGTTTATTCTCCCTTTTGAGCAGAAAAAACCTATAAACTATCCCCGAAAGTGGCAAAGTATATAGCTATAAAATAAACTAAACCTCTGGCATAAAAAAATGCTTAATCATCCAATATTATTATTTTTAGTAGGAATTGTCTCTAAAGTCTAAGATGGCGTCCATTTCATAAACTTTATAATCTGTTTTCTTTACACGGTGAAGGGAAGTCTGCGTAAAGACCCCATAATGAATAGTGTTAAGTAGTATCCTGCTGTTTTGTTCTAGTAAAATGCTCTGATTGGCTGCCTGACAAAAGGCATTGGAAGCATCATCTCTGAGTGGCAGTTATTGAGAATTGCCAGGAATAATTTATGCGAAATTGGCTTCAGCGACATGTTTAGCGAAGCTGTCTTGCAAACGCGGCTTTTCAGTCTGCAATAAAGTAAACACTAGTCGTCCGCGAGCATGCTACTTACCGACTGCATGGAATTTTGAGAGGCATTTTTTCTCATTTTAGCCGCCAACTGTGGCTGTCAGAAAAAAATAATAATAAAGTTTAGTAGGCAAAACAACACATTTCCACGTGCTTCACACTCTTTACTACATTTCTTTGCCTTTTTTTGTACGACTACGGCGTAAAATTGCTAAATTATACTTTTTGTGTAAGGCGTAAACAAGCCCACGACTAAACTTTATTTCTCTTTTTGAAACTGGAAATTCCTGGATATGGTCCCTAGGAATTCAACTCCAGGAGGGTTCGACTATACTTGACAAAGTAAGTGAGTAGGAATAATAGTGATAAAGACTGAAAGAGCGCAAATTCACTTTTTTACCGAGGTTTTTGTTTTCATCGCGTCTTTGGATCTTAATGTCCGTAATATTAGCCACAGTGAACTTAACGCAAAAGTACTAGAAATGCGTGAATGAGCAGAGGCTAACTGCCAAAAGTAAGAAGAAACGCGAAAAAAGGGGAAAGAAAATGTTGGAAAAAAATGCAAACCAGCAAACAATACAAAATATTAATAACAACAATAACGCCACCACCACCAACATCAACACTGATAAATTCCAACAAATTATAAACCTCGCATTCGCGACAGCCTTCCTTTGCGAACGAAAAAATTTAACAGAAGTCATAAGAAAAGTTATATCTCAAGTATAGGCCATTTGCACGATCGCGTCATTTTACTGTTACGACCCTAATTCTTTTGGGTTTTCTTTCCATATTTAAATTTGGTAGCCCCAGCGAGGTTTAAATAACAAAAGCCCTAATTTGCACAAGAAAGCAAAACCCCAAAGTATTCTGGTCATAGTAATAAAATGACGTCTTCATGCAAATATCCATTGTATGGTTCGGTATACTGTAGAGCGCGTGCACTCGCGAGGCCGGCATCTTTGAAAATTTATTGTAACAAAAAAATGGAACATCAACATAGCCGCCGTGATTTCAAGAGAAAACGCTCCATCCCCTAACTCAAACTTAACACTAAATTCTCACTTTGGACTAATTGCTGTGTTAAGACAGGGGTGGGTGGGCTGAACTTACACGATTAAGGGACACTGCCCCTGACACTACCCCTCCCCTAACCTAATGTTAACACTAAGTTCTCTCTTAGGGCAAAATGAAAGTGAAGAATGATCATCGCAGTAAATTTTCCAATTTAAGCAATTGGAAAGAAGAAGCCTGAAAAAATCAGGGCTTCAACGGGATTCGAACCCGTGACCTCCGCGTTACCGGTGCGTTGCTCTACCAACTGAGCTATGAAGCCACACATTGGGAGCGAGGTCAATTTATTGAGTTCATATCTTCCGTGAGAAGTGAAATGATGTGAAGTATATATGAAATAATTCATTTTTGAACTGCGGTTGTAGGTGAAAGTTGGTTTAACTGAGAGGTACGAAGTGGAGGGGGTAGGAAGTTTTCCGATATCCTATACTCAGTATTCAACCTCGTCCCCAGGCCGCTTTTCCCGCTCCACCTCCAAAGCCAGGGAAAAGCTCCGTATTATTTGTTCTTTAATAGAGAATTGTATGTGGCCATAAATCACTTATTAGCGGACTCTGTTACCATTTATGTTTTCTACATGATAATATATGACTGCGTCGTCTACATGCCCCGGGGGGGGGGGGGGGTGATATATAAAATGGTAGGGATTTCAGATTTCACCAGTTGAAGTTTATGGAAGGGAAGGCAAATATGTCTTTTCAGTATGTAAAGGGAACGAAAAGGGCCAACGGACGCATTTTGTGGCTGCGAAAATGTCTTGAAAACTTTCTGGATTAGTGATTTATTGGTATTTACGAGGCAGTGCATTTGCAGAAGTCTAAATCAATGCGAAAGGGTACCTTTCCTGTGAAAATTATGTCTAAAAGGGTAAGCCGTTAGACCTGGTACATACTTACCAATGCCATTACAAACCAACCATGTCCCGTTCCCTTGTGCTTTTTAGGTTTTTTTGTAGGTTTTTTTGTCGGCGTTCGTCTTCTCGTAAGACCTGCTCGCTCATATCCCCGAGCTAGGTCCAAAAGATCACAGCAAACAATCAACCACAAAAAAGTGACCGTCAAGAGTCGTTTGGAATCCATCGACTATATCGTTCTTCCGGTTTACCAGGTGTTCTGTTGAGAAGATGAACTTGAATCTCAGCTGAAAAAGAAAAAGAAAATTGTTGGCTTTTTCAGCTTTTCACTTATATTAGTTGTTATCTCTAGTTTTTAAGAATCAAGAGAGATTTGTGTCTCTCGTTATCGATATAATATCCTCAACGTGTTGGCCTGGAGGCCATGTTATCGTGTTGGAGTCCTTACGATACACCGTTTCCGGGTACGGGTACGACAGGAACCCATGCTACGAATAATTTACCCGTACGCGTAGCCGGTAGATTGCCTCTTTCCCCGAAGAAACGGGTCCGGTACCAGGTAGAATGATGCCACTATAACGTCCGGGAAATAATGGTTTCCTTTTATATAAATACTTGGCAAGCATGTTCGCTTACCAGTACCCGTAGGCAGAAAAGGTATATCTTAAGGTCACTCTTATGTCTGAAAATAGAGTTCATAAATACCTTTTATTTGAATATAGACACCAACAAAATGCCAGGTGAGCTTTCGCGCAAAAACATGTTATCTTCACATATGAAAAGATCACCTTTGCTATCGGGCTATATAATAAATCGCGCCTTTCACAGAAAATGCTATTAAAGTGAAAGGGTTTGGTATTTCATTGGTGTTTATATCATAAATAAAACATTACATGGTTGCTTGGAAATACGAAATTTCTCTTCGACTGGTGAATAATTCTATACTTAGGGTGCGTTCGATTGGGAAATCTGGATTTATATTTTAAAATCCGGATTTCGGATTTGCAATCCAACGCGAAATCCGAAAACGGATTTCAACGCTGAAATATTTGTTTAAGGATTTTCCTTTTTACCGTTCGATTGGGAAATCCGAAAAAGGATTTGAAAAACTGTCCTTAGGAAAGGCGGTCTTGCATGTACACGCATAATTAGTAAAAAGAAGACCGCTGTTCACGAGAACAGTTTTGCAAATCCTTTTTCGGATTTCCCAATCGAACGACAAAAAGGGAAATCCAAAAAATCCGGATTTGGATTTCTTAATTGAAATCCACCCTGAGGACGGATTTCTCGGAGGTGAGCTTGATACCTTCAAGCCAAACATAGACCTTGTTCAGACCGAAATTAAGCCGCTCATTCAGTTGATATCATTGTCAGCATAGGTGATGCCCATAGTGGTAGTAAAAATTTTCAGCCGAGCTGAACGAGTCGAAAAGGCAATTCGAAAAGTCATGAATGTGCAGTGAAAATAATAAGGGACCTAAAATGGTCCTCTGGGGTACACCACTTCATACCAATGTCTCGCCCAACTTACGGTCATTCACTACAACACAAAATTATGTAGGCACGACCACTAAGGTATGACATGAGCCACTCTCCTTTGGGGCCAGTTATACCGTCATAATCGAATTTAAATAGCAGTAAGGCATGGTGGACAGCCTTTTCACAGTCTTTTCGAGGTCCAGAAAGATACAGACATGAATCACTGTACTATTGGCGTGGTCAATATTGAATGACTAACTTTTGGTTGCCTCAAATAAAGCAGAATCAGTAGCGTGACGAAAGCTGGCTAGGTGACTTGAAATTATTTTATTTATCTCAAAGTATTTAACTTAAAAAAAAAAAAAAAACAGTTGATCCTCTGTATTGATATTTCCGACGAAATCGAAGTCGCGGCGATCGCATTGCGATTTCAATGAGGTCTGACAACGTTGGTCGTACTTGGTCGTGGAAGGCAGGCAAGAAACCTATCCCAAAAACTGAGTGTGTTTTACGTTCAGTTCTTATTTTCTCGTTTCCGTCGTCCTTGACGTTGTGCTGAGCCCGATATTAGCGTGAACACGCAAAACAATTCTTGCTATGCGACGATTTTGTGAGAAAACCAACGATTTGATACCGTCCGCTGGTGCCCATAATTACTTACTGAATTTGAAATATTCATTTTTGGTATCTAGTCATAAAGCCTTCATCAGTTCACTCAAGCTCTAAATTAAGGAATAATAATTATTATTATAATAGTGTCCTTTGTTTACCCTCGGCAGTATTTTAAAGCCTTAATGCTTGTGGGGCCGAGCAAATGCCTGAAACAAATAATTCAAATTAAACTTAACAGGGTGAAGGATCCCATTTTGCCGGGGGCAAACCAGCTGGCTATTTACATGCTTGGTCGAGGATTTGAACTCGGGACTGCAGAGAACAAATCCAGCTAGCGGTCAGGGCGGGACTTGAACTCGGGGCCTCCAAATTGCAAGTCCAGCACTCTAACCACTCGGCCACGCTGCCTCCTACAAGGAAGGTTTCATTTTGGCCGAAAACCTGAGCACTGATCATCACTTGGTGAGCAGTTACACAGAAGGATAGGGCTATCCACTCTTGGTTTCACCTTACAAACTTTAAACTGAATGGCTGTGGTTATATTCGGCATAAACGCCTTAGTACGGATCAAGACAGATTTAGAACGCCTGAAGCTCCATTATCTCTGGAATGCATTCATTAATCGGCAAGTAATCGTTGATCAAAAGAGTGCCGATCTATACTGCGTGCGACAATTTGTCCCAGAAGGAGAAAGGGCAGAAACTAACTTTTAGATAAATTGTTGTAAATTCATGAGTCTTTCGTATTGACGACATTTCAATGGTTTTGAACTCTGAAGACTGATCTTGGAGTACTAAAATTAAGAATGAACTAAGCTTCGTTTCAAGGCATGGCGCTGAAGCATGAGCAGTTTCGAAAGACAAACTATCCCAAACTCAGCAACTCGAAAGGCATAACGTCTGATATGAAATGCAACTTAGCACTGCAAATTTGCAAGAAATTTAAACTGGAATTTGAATCCAAAGAACTCAGGGGCACCCAACGAGAATATAGTTCAAAACCACTTAAACATAGCATTGTTAAACGTATTTTAGTATTTAAACGGTAGATATAGGCATATTTTTATCCCCTAAAAATTTTTCATCTGTCCGGACTTCCTAGCTGAAAGTCTAGTGATCCGAAAATTATAGGAATCAAAACTTACCTGTTCGAAAATTCCAGCCAGAAAAAAGGCTCCCGAAAATTCTAGGTGACCTTTTTAGGGTAAAAATCCGTTAAAAATAGGCAATTATACCATTTTTTAGATGTTCGAAAATCCTAGGAGAGGCAGGCAAGCAAGAAATTTTACAAAACATGTTACGAAAATTCTACATATCAAATCGTCTTCCGAACAGATGTCTTCCGAAAATTGTCGTTGTGTGCCCCTGAGAACTCAGACAAAGATTAAAACAGTGATGCGATTAAACTGACTAGCTGCATTGAGACAACTAACAAACATAACATTACCGGACAACAAACAAACTGGAAACTGACTTCCATCTCGTGGCATCTGGGATGGTCTGAATACTAGTTACTAATACTGTCCAACGCAAACGGATTCCGATGGTGCAGACCGCCGCAAACCGTTTAAAGTAAAGTTTTAAGTTTTGCGGTTTTAAGTTGCAGGCGGAAGGGAAGATGGGCAATTAATACTCACTTGCAAAGGTGCTGACACGAAATTTATCAAACTTCAAACAGTGGGAACTGCCACAAAACTCGTTGAAACACGAAAATAACTGATGAAAATAAGGCTCAAAGAACCTTGCAAATATACGAAAAAGAAGGCACTGTTGGACAAACGTGAAGATTTTGAAAACCTGTTTGCTCAGGTAAAAAGGGAATATATTAAATTGTAGAAATATTTGAATGACACGAAGCTGTGACTTCGTCATTCACACGTAATTTCTCAAGTTCCATAGATAATAAGGACCCCCAGATAGATAGTTCAGTTCACATGACGTCACCAAAATTCAAACTAAGAAACTATGGCTTCTTCTGAGTTTCTACTTTCATGTGATACTAGAGCACTTTAAAACCTTTATACAAAAAAATTTTCGGTTCAAAAGGGTTCTTTGTTTTGCGATACAGGACGCTTTAATTTCCAGGAATTTGCGTGACGCGGCATTTAGCTGACGGCCGGGAAAGCTCTTATGTGGGTTAAAAACATTACGGATGTTTGGACATTTTGCTATCTAAACGTTCCTTTTCTTAGAATGAATATTACTTTAATCGTTATGAGTTCTTCAAGCGAAGAATTCACGCATGAGTACGAAAACTCAAAAACAGATGTTTCTGTTGGTTTCCTGCGGCCATTATGTGCCCCTGAAAGGGACACAAACATGGCGTCTCCATACAAAGCTTTATAAATTTGGGTAAAACGTTTTTCCGAATATCTCGCATATGAACTATTGCATAGACCTGATTCTTGGCAAGGCTTTTTGTACATTTATCTTCTTTCATTTCCCAGATTCTAGACTTCCTGTATTAAAAGGTTTCCATTTTTATTTCTACTTTCTCCCGTGAGTGAAAAGCGAGAATAGGGTAACTCCTTCAGTTTTTGTACAAGATAAAAACTGCTATCCAAAGAGGCCCTACAGTGGTTTTATTTATTTCACAAAAAAACAGTCGTTGGAGAGATTTGTTACTCCTTGGAATGCAATGTCTATCCCTTATAGTAAAATGTTTAAAAATACGTTTCGTATAAGGAACGCCATTTTTAGGCAAAGTTGATTTATTGGCTTGACGGTGTGGAAAACAACTTGATATACATGTTAATCATGTGAAAGTACAGTTATTTGCAGCGCAAGACAGCTGAAATAAATTGACATTCACGTGTTTCCTGTCAAGTTAAGATTGTAAAACAATCCGCAATTTTAACAGTTAAGCAGTTACGGAATTGAGTAGCTCGAGACACGTGCCAACGCTGATACACGTGTTTTCTTGGCACAGTTCAGAGCGCGAAACGATCCACAGGGAATTCGTTAAAAAAAATGCGCTTGAAGTTTTGCAGGTAAACAAGTCCTAAGATAAAAAAAGTATCGTCAGGAGCTGTCATCGTTCGAATCATAGTTATTAGAGGAGACTGGTTATGAAAAGCGGCAAACATCAATGATAAAAACAACAGTGCTGCAGTTTATGTTGGAAGCACCCTGAAAGTGCACAATCCTTTGTTTTCTGTTGGCAAATTGTTACGGAATAAATTAATGCAACGTTTTTATTGGTCAATACAATCAAAATGATAAGAATTCTTTTGAACGTTGTGCACTTTCAGGTCCACAAAAACATATAACAAAGGAGTCTGACGGGTTTCATAACCATTCCACTCAATTAACTATGTTCGAATGTCGAGCCCTTTTTTGGCAAACTGAGTAGTATGGAAATTAGTTTTCGGCAATCGATCTTCAGCTGTACAAGCGTTGCATGCAGGCTAAACTACCGTAACAAACCAAGAGCCACAAGCGTTTGTATTTCTTCGAAAAACCAATCAAAATCTTGTATTCATGTTCATTTGTTGCTTTCAGTTAATTATGCTCGAGCTTAACCATTCCAAGGTCAAACGATACTCGCTCTAAAAATGACATATCTTCGTTGACAAATTATCCATTATTAAGACCGTTGTCGTGAAACTTTCCACAACAGTCACCTTTAGCTGGGACAGATGCATCTGAAATCAAATTTTTACCCGTAACATCAGGCGCGGATCTAGGATAAATACTGACCGATTTCCTTAACGAGCGCCGAAGGCGCAAACTTCTTGCCGGTTCCGGGGGCGGGTTCCCTCAGGACGTTTCAGTGGATTTTGACTTCTTAAAATCCCTTTCCAGGGTTTCCGAGTCATTCCGACAGGATTTCAACTTGGAAAGTGTTTTTTATTATTAAAAATATATTTAGTATGAAAAATGTGACCGATTTCTGTAAAACGGTGGAAACCGGTGTGGATCCGCGCCTGAACATATCTATCGGGACATTATAGCAGCCGTAATTTGGAGGGGCAGCTGTCATAGTTACTGAGAGAAGAGCTGGCCGTTGGCAGCGCTTACTTGGCCGTCGTATGGCAGATTTGGTATTTACAAGTGTGGCCGGAGATTTGAACTTGGGTCTACTTGCGAAAACAAATCCAGCTCGCGGCGGTCGGTGCGGAAATTGAATTCGGGGCCTTTCGATTGCAAATGTAATAACTGTTTGAACACTTGGTGATTAACTAAAGGAACCTGAAAAATAACTGACTAAACAAAGTACAAACTAACCATTAGATAAAACTCATTGCACTTGTCTTAAAAATAGGAGACTGGTGATGCTGCTGGTGGCTACGTAGTTTGAAAACCGAAATTGGCACTGCATTTGCACAAAAATGCTGATGGGTAATTTTTTTTAGTGCTACTGATTGGTGACATTTAATTCCTAGCGCCGCCCAAATGACGTTTTTAACACATTACGGACTTTAAGATTCAACGACAGGAGGCGACAAGAACGTCGCTTAAAAAGAGAATTTGCGTTCTTTCAGTCTTTATAGCGATTATTCGTACCCACTTACTTTGTCAATTGTAGGCGAACCCTCCTGAAGCTGAATTTCAAGGGGCAATATTCAGGCTCAGAAAGAGAAAAAAAATTTCGTCGTTGCTTGTTTACGTCCTCCATAAAACGCGAAATGAGGCATTTTCACGTCGTAGTCGTGCAAAAATGGGAAAGAAATGTACAAAAAAGTGTGTTGCACGTGCGAAGTTGTTGTTTTGCCAATTAAACCAATTATTTTTTGGACGTTCTCGTTGTCGTCCGCGTCGTTGGATCTTAAAGTCCCTATTGTCTGACTTGTCAGCCGCGGTGTAGATTTCCTACTAAGCAGGTTATATCGATGGGCGACCTTTTTTATTATTATTATTATTTTTTTTATGGCGGAGTTTCTCATATTTTTTTTACAGTGTATTGAGGTAGTTCCTGATATGACTGGAGAAAGAGTTGCGAAAATCATGGAGACAGCAACAAGAGATGTTGCCGCTGCATAGTAAAGTTCCGGATCTGACAAGTGGCTTTATGTCATTTGTCGCCATTTTTCCTGGCTTGAGTCGCTGTTCAAAGCCATCTTGTTGTCTCAAAGTCATGTCGCTTGTCCGAATTTAAGTAACAGGGCCTTATTTAAACCAAATGTGATTTCAAAGGACAGACGAGTGATATGAAAAAGCTATTTTTTCTTTCTTTCAATAAAAGAAGGAGTCTGAAAAATTTTAAATTGTTCACTTGTATATTTCTTTCCTGGACGTCATCAATGTAATTTTTAGCACCCCCATGGATGAAAAGAAAAGAAAACAAAAAAAGCTTTGAATTATAACCTAAAAACCGGTAATATTTTTACGTCTTTAAAACGGTAATTTGTGGCCCTGTTAACAGATTTCCATTATAGCATAGACGTGATCACCATCTGGCAAGTATTCAACTGAATCGATATTTGCAAGGTTTACACGCGATACATATAGACGAAACAATATGAGCATTCACATCAGACACATCACTAAAATAACTCCTGTTTGGGTAAAATTCCTACCAGCTGCGAAGCGACAAAACCTTCAAACAACAAAATTGGACGAGTGAAACATAAAGATGGGTTTGAATAGCGACAGCAACGTCTGCGGGGACATATTACATCTCACTAATTAAAAACAGATGGCTTCCTCCTCACTCACTCTGCGATACGGAGGGCTTTTTTAAAAAAACACTGTGATAAATGTACTGATCCCCCGGGGTAGGGGGTGGGGTTACTTGGGTTAATTATTGCTGGGTATGTGCCGCTGGCATGTCAGAGCCCCTACCCATTACAGTCTATTCTGTGGCCTATTGTAGACCCCATTGTAGTCACTTTTGGGCAAATGTAACTTTCGCGATCTAAACTTAGTCACTCTCTATTTATGCAATCCTTTAAATAGGTCATCATAAATTGTTTTTTTTTTTTTTACTTGAATGAAGAACACTTCACTTTTCACCTACAGTACAAAAACTCTGGTACGTTTGCTAACCGTATCTTACCCCAAAAATCCGAAAATGTGCGACCCTAGTAATTCTATTAAGTAACCTTCCGGGAATCTAGTAGCTATCATGTGGCAAATTGAAAACCGCAATAAATTATTTTCGTGTGTGGTTTCTTGATCTTCTTCAAGCAAGTAAGCCATGCCAACCTGATTTCCGTTGTACTGTCATTGCATACTCTGTTTACTGGTCGCATATCCAGCCTCCAGAAACTTATTTCTAGAAATAAATAACCTACTAGTATCGTATCTATTCTGATTAATGCAGCTGCAGATTAGTTGAGGGAAATTGCCTTAAGACCCGTAACCTGTTCCGGAGTCGCACACGTCACAGTCTTATCTGGTAGATTTTCATTGTAAACTATCAGTTTACTTCCCTGTTCATTATAAAATATTCCATTGATTTTCAAATTTAAGGAAAGATTAGATCTGTAATAAATTAAGCGCTGAAAATTCTAAAGTTTGATTCTTCCAACTTCTTTGTGATGTGATTTAAGATTAAGGCCATTAAGTTTTTAACGATCTGCAAGTTGGAGCAACAAAGTTCAAAGGAATACCATGCCACCGATCGCGTATGACATCAGTTAACGTATTACTTAATGAAAACAAAGCTTTGGCAAATTTAACTCTCGCAAATTCGGACAAATCGTCTTTTAATTAATGGAGCTTCCATAGGTGATCCGTCTAACTATAATGTACTCAAATATATACAGCTTACAACGTTCGCACTTTTCATTATAAACATGCCAATGAAATGTCATTATGACGTAAAATGGTTCAAGCTATAAAAGGAAAATAACTTTTCCAAAATCACTCTACTAACGAAAGAACCTTTTAACGCAAAAAAATAAACTCAATCTGAGAAAAAAACAAACAAACAAATAAATAAACAAGCAAAAACAAATAAAACAAAACAAAAACATCTTGACCATATACCTTGTCAGCTTATTGGAGATGGCACCGATCCTGTTTCTCAATTTTTGGCTCATTTATTATTTTAGCCACTTCAATGGTGATGAAAGAATTGTTGTTAGAATTGCCCAAGAAATGTGAACACCCGCCTACGAACACAGATCGAGACGTATTTCCGGCTGTTGCTTTTCGAGTGGACAGAGAAAGCGACGGAAATACATCTGCGTTTGCACGAGTTTACGTGAATACTGCATGGTGGCTGATGATAGTTTGTTATCATAGGCTAACCGCTAAAAGAAAAAAAAAGGAAAGCCAGGATTGTATTTGTCAGAGGCGCTACGCTAATTGAAACCCAAGCCGCTCTGCCTTTGCACATATATTTACGTTTCTCTAACTTTTATTGTCTTTTGTAAAACCACATCCCGTTACCTGCATAACTGGCACTTTAAGAGCCAAGAAAGGCGAACACGGCTCTCCGCGGGAATCGAACCAAAAAGAAACACATGAACTCAGTGTTCAACCATGCAAGGTATTCCGAGGTAATCCAAGAATGGATTCCACTTTCCGGATTCCGGGTACTGGATTAAGGATTCCTTGTCAGGGGGACTTAGATTTCGGCGGCTTGGCGGCCCAAGCTAAATTGATCTATCTACAAAAATACTTCGGCTTCTGGTGCAGTATGCCTTAAAAGGGCAAAAACCAAAACAACCCGTGGGGTACTCCTGAGAATTCTTGGCGATCTAAGAAATTATGTCAAAATTATTTAGATTAGAACAGCAACAAAAGAAGATTTCTTTCTCTGTTTGCGGAAACAGGGAGCCTGTTCACGGGCTAATCCATTTCGATTCCGTATGTTTCTCTTTCTTTCTTCATTTGGAATGAAATGATAAATCAGCCCGTTCATCAAGAGCCATCCCATTATGGCTCTTGCGTTCATACCCTCCCGTAGTTCCCTCGAAAACCATACCCGATTCCAGGCCAAAATGGGCGAGGTCTATACCCGTTTTCAGACCAAAACGGCACAAAAACTTTACCCTTTGGAGCGGCACATAACTATATGATTTACGAAAGGGAGTGCCCTCACCCTCCCCCCCTCCCCACCGGGGAAAATACAAGTTTGCCCGAGCATCACACTATTTTTTACATTTCCTCCACGTCGCTGCACGTCACCGCACAGAAGCCAGTAATCGGTCCTTGACAAGATGAATCCAACTTCCTACAAAGCATCACGTTTTAAGGATGACGTAAGCACAAAAACCGTGATTTTTTCCTTGTTTTGAGTAGCCTGTTCCAAGCGTTCAGATAGTGGAGAGCGGTGCGGAGTAAAGAAAACGATGAAAAGTAGAGGCGGACTGGGGAGAGAGGTGCGGGAACGCTTGTAAGAATTTTTAACAAAAGTGCGTTCCGGTATACCAGATCCTGGTATACCCTCTGATTGGTTGATTTTGACAGTTTTTGTCAACAGTGGAGCGTCTTCGATCACAGCGAGAAATGCGATATGGCCGTTATGACAGACTCTACGTGCCGTCACGCAGAATTCAAACTCGCAACAGACACAGCGCTGAGTGCCTTTCCAAACGTGGAGGCTAAAAGCGAAGAGCAAAGAAACTGTTTAAAACACGTAGTCGGTAGGATAGATGTCTTAGCAATTTCTCACCGACTGGCTTTGGAAAAATTCTTATTTTCCAGCTTTTCCTCGAATAAAGCGTGCGTTGGAATGAAGGCAGGATAGAATGCCATTAACGAAATGAGCGACATTTGTTTGTCACTTGATTCATAATTTTTTGTCACGTACACGCTGAAATCATGTTTTAAAGCCGTAAGTAAATTCATTATACATGAATACTTCTCCCGCCTTCTATTGTCTGAAAGTCTTACATTGGGTTTTTAGCAAGATTATCTATACATAATATTAATTTTTGATCTGACAAACTTCGACTTATTCGCAAGAAAAATAATAAATGATTCGGGCTGTAACACCAGTCTTGATTGACAAGTGAAGACCACCTACAGCTGATGCGGTCTTACTGGGCGGAAGAGTCTATGGGCGCGATCCATTCAACCAAAGTTTCCGGAAATTTCGGTCCAAAACTCAATGGATCGGTTCGGTCCAACCGGAAAAGTTTCGAAAAAACAGGTCCACCTTTTGAGGTGGTCCTCTTTTCCCGGTCGGACCGGTCTGAATGTTGGTTGAATGGATCGCGCCCTATTTAAAACAAATCTAACAGGCGTTCCCTCTCTCACCTCTCCTCCTCCCTCGCTTTTATTTTTTCGCGCCCCTTTTTACTTCGCACCGCTCCCCACTATCTGAACGCCTGGAACAGGCTATGTTTTGAGACGTGGATACAGCCCTTTGGAATTTAACTCCAAAAAATTTCGCCGACATTTGACAAGTTGACAGAACCCTGGTTGAAGATTGGCGATGAAGTTTGAAACAGAGCGAATTCACTTTCTACAAGTGCGACTTTTTAAGCTGTAATGGCAGTCGTGGTTGCTTAAGCTCCCTACCCAATTCAGCTACTTCTCTAACAATGTTTCGACAGCTGTTGAATGTAATAACAAATTAGCCTATTCTTACTTGTAGTTAGTCTACATATTATATTGACTATTTTCCAATTCCCCATAATACACTCTGTCTGCCCCCCAAATTTTGCATAACTTATTGTCTTAAAATGCTCTTGGGAAAATGCAATACTCCCAAGAGCATTTAAAAACAATGGTTTATGCAAAATTTGGGGGGCAAACAGAGTGTATTATGAGGAATTGGAAAATAGAGAATTGCCTATGTGCAGACGTCTCCTATTTCCTTTGTTGCGCGCGTGAGGCGTCTGCGCGCCGGCGACATACTGACGCGCCAGTTAGTCCGTTGTAGTGTTTGTTTGAGCAAAGACTATTATGCTGAACTTTTAAAGTTACATTTCGTTAAGCTTAAAAAGGGTTAAACAGTTAACGGTTAACATTGAATACATAATTAGATTTCGATTAATATAAAGAGCTAAGCTTTGTATTTAAAATAGCGCCTATTGATAAAACAACGCTCTTCTTTTAAAATTGCTGCGTATTGACCCGACCTTTAAGGGAGAGAAAGACACAGAGGGTGGCGGTCTTTCTTTGCTCCGAAACAGCTCGGAAACGCTTGCTAAGCAGGCTAGAAAGTTCATTGTCCCTAATTTATAGCCAAATGCTGATTGGAAAGCAAAATATAAGCTAAGGCCCACTAACACTACCGTTTATAAACAATAAATGAAAATAAAGGATAAACCCTAGCGTAAACCAAACATGCGCCATTTTTTTATTCTGTCCAAGATTGTGGGGGGTGTTTTAAAAGTTCTTTGTCATTCCGCTCTAAAAATGGAGGAGGAATTCCGGAGTAGCCGCCTGTGAGCGGCTAGAATAGACGACCGTTTTGACAGTCTTAAAAGACACACTATCCGTATTTAATTTTTGTGGTATTTATTAATTTCAGGGTTGCCATCGGTCAAGGGAAAAGTAAGGGAATTTTTTACAAAGTCAGAGAAAATTATTGATGTTGTCAAAGTCAGTGAAAAGTCCGCGAATTCTGTTTTCCGGTTTATAGTTCATAAGTCTTCTTCAAGACTTTGAAATGCATTTTCTTTCGGAAAAGATGAAAAATATGCTGCTAAGCAAGCAAAACGATTAATTTGACACTCTACACCTGACACATGTAGCAGTTGAGGTCAGTGGTTTTCGTTGTCGCGGAAAGAGGTTAAAAATGACGAGAAAAATATCGATGGCCTGCAAAAAAAGCTAAAGCGAATGCAAGCATTGATTGTTTCTCATTGATACAAAGTCAGTGAAAACTGTTTAAGAAGTCAGTGAAAAGTCAGGGGAAAGCGAGGAAATTTTTAACTTTCTGATGAGTGGCAGCACTGTTAAAGCGGTTGTGTGACGGCTGTCTAGTTCTTTATTTTGTTAGTATTGTCAATGACTCTGTTTTATACGTTGTGAACGTTAACGTTAGCGAGAAATTACTTGAAGGGAATGACAAAAAAAAAAAAAACAATCAACATCAATCATTCTTGTGTCAAAAATGTACCTCCCAAGCAGGAATTTACATCAAACGTTAATAATGATAAAAAAGAAATTTGGAAAACTTTAGTTTAGGGTAACAAGCTCACAAATACCACAATTTCAGTCCGCTTTAATGTTCTTTAAGTTTCTCCATCCGCGCGTTCTTTTGCATTTCAGAGCGCTTATTTTTATTAATGTTTCACTCAATTAGTTGTAAATAGTTTGTGTCCCGATACTGAGTTTGTCTATCTTCTACGTTATTTTTGTTTCTGTAGTTTCTTTTTTTCATTGGCCTTGGCCAACCGGAAATCATCGTTGACTTAACAAAATATTTTTGATTCTTCCACGTATCTCTGAATTAAGTGTGCTCTTTCAGAAGTCTTCCGCACTGATATCTACCATACACGAGCAATACTAGTATTAAGAAAGGAACAACTTCCGGGGGAAAGAACAAGCTTTCTAGTTCGCATTTAAGAGCCTTGTCGAACTATTCCATCTGCAACTGGATTCCACTTGCACCAATGTCAATGACCGGAGCAAATCGCGTGAAGTTTTCCGTTAATTCTGTATTTATTTTTTTGCAAGCGTTCTTTTCAAATGCAATTCTTAAGACACAAGACGTACCCCCAGCACGACAAGCATTGATCCAAAAGTCATTGCTGGTCATTGGTGGTCGTTTTCTAACGGTGCGCGAGCTACTTTTCCTATTGTCCTCGATCCACCTGAGACAGTCCTTGAATTATGCAGAAACGAATTTGATATGACGCTAAATGTAGTACAAGACACTATTGTGTTCTCTGACGGACAAGTGTCCGACAATGATTTCTAATTTGACTATCGAACTACGCAAAGGTTAATTTAGCCGTTTGCAAGGCAAGCCACTAACTTTAACCTTGCTCTTCAAAGCTATTGCGCGCTAGTGCTTGGGAATCGGAAACTCCATCTCCCTCGAGGCGAGTAGTATTGATTGTAACCACAGATCAACTGAAATTAAACGCTTTTTTCAGGTTTATAAGGAAATCTTATGACTGCTTGCAAACTATTGCGTGGCAGTTGCAAACAAACAAGCTTTCATCCACGATAAAATGTAAAGAACTTGTTACATTATTCTGCTTCCACCCCTTTTACCCTACTTAATAATATAATTCAGTTATCAAAGAACAAATTGAATGACCAAACGATGACGAAATTAAGCCATTCGCCATCTATTTTGCCTGTTAAGCTGTAGTCAAATGTATCCGTGGCTCTTGTGCTCGTAGATTGTATTTCTTTCACTGGCTCTTAGGCACAGCTGGCAGATATACACTATGCATAGTAATTAGATTTTAAAAGGTGCATGAACTAGAGAGGGCAAGAAAGAAAACCTTTGAGCACATCAAAGCCTCCAACTGCTTAGTTCCTATTCGTTTGAAGTATTCAGTATTTTTTGGTTCTTACAAAAAAGGGAAATGCAATCTATTAATAAAAGTATCTCTGCAGTTGACTTCACGTTTCTCAGTTCCATTGTACCGAATCTTCTCCAACGTGTTCCCAACTGGCGTTGATTCATAGAATGCTTAATACTTTAAAATAAGTTTCACTTACAGTTTGAAGTGCGTAACACAATGATAATTCTTCGATCCTTAAAACTTCCAGCTATTCAAACATCCAAACTTCACAGTTCCACTTCGAATCTGACTGGGGGAAGAGATCAGAAACGGACACTAGTCAGTCAGTTGAAATGCAGCATTTCTGTCTGTCGGATTTAACGTCACCAATGACCCTGCTTAGCATTCATCTGTGAAAGTAATATCTTAAATAACGTGGAAATAGAGGATCGATGTCTATTTATATACGTGCAACTTTCCTCGACTTATCTGTACTGAGTTTAACTGAGCTTTGCCGATTATCACTTATCAAAGCAGGATGAACATTCATCGTTTAAACCTTTTCCTCTGTGGTCAAATTGCGGTAATAGGAAGTTTAAGATACTGAACGGGATGGCAATGAAAATATTTCTTATGGTCTGTACTGTCGCAATTTGTAATAATCATCGCACTTTGTAATACCTGTCAGGGGCGGGGCATACTCCCTCATATGGCAAATCCGGACAGAGTATTGTCCTAGTACAAAATCTAGACACACTAGACACAAAGGGGGAGAACGGAGGAGAAAGGAGTGTCATTCCATCTTAAAACAATTTCTTTCTGGTAAATACCGTTGGGATAGTAAAAAATTCTCCTTCCCCGCGTACATCACGCAAGACCTTGCAATTCTTCGGAGAGTGCTCAGGAGTACTTTTTACTACAAAATGGAAAGGATAATAAACCAAATCATCCATTACTACTTGAGTTACGCTATCTAAGGACAAAGACACAAAACCAACAAGGCAAAAAATGATACCCTATTTAAGTTCAAGATCTTCAGAGGTACTTACCTACCTAGTCCATAAATGGGATTCCCCCCCCCCCCCCCCTTAAGACTTCACGTGTCACGAGGCAAGCAAACTGTGTGGGATTAGCCCTTAATCCTCTTACTTAGCAACCGCGCTCGACTTATATATCCTGATATGATTGTACAATAGTTGAGTTGACCTTAGGCCTTGCTCATGTAATCTCCTTTAACAATTAAATTGTATAACCTTGAATATATACTTGGCCTCCACTCTTCGTTTCGCCTCCGATAATCGCACATGGTGTCAGAAGTGGGATACTACAGCAGGAACAAGAAGTAGCGGAAAAGAAATTTGTTTCGCCACTGTATTTCACATCGCGTGAATGAATTCCAACGCTGAAGGTCCAAACGAAGAAAGAATCGAGGAAGCAAGCACGCCAAGCACGCCAGTCACGTCACCGCCCACAGCCGCAGAGGCATCGAGTTTAACGGGCTCAATACATACGAATAACCCACAAGGTGGAAGCGTGAAAATGGCCGCAGCCAATTTTAATATTCCTCCTCCGGCTAAGTTTGATCCCAAAACAGACGATTGGGACCACTGGATCAAGCGATATGAATTATTTGAAGCAGCTACGGAACGTGATGGGCTGTCAGATAAAGTGCGCATCAATACGCTTATTTACGTAATGGGAAATAATGCCGCCGACATTTATGACAGTTTCAAACTGATAGGGGAAGATATCCTGTACGCAAATGTCAAACAAAAATTCAAGGATCATTTTAAGGGAAAAGTCGCTCTAGTCTTCGAGAGAACACAGTTCGTAAGACGCTTTCAGCAAGACAAAGAATCTGTCCTCACCTTTATAGAAGACCTTCAGAAAAGAGCCGACCTCTGCTCTTTTGGGGACCTTCGTGACCAAATGGTGCACACTCAAATAATAGCTGGTTTGCGTGATTCTCATCTCAGGCGACGATTGATGGCAAATGACAATTTAACTCTGGATCAAGTAATTAAAGAAGTTAAATCCGCCGAAATCACGAAACATCAAGATCAAATTCTTCAAAACAACTCAAGTGCCGCCGACATATCGGAAGTACATGACCGGAAACTTCCAGAAAACAAACGTCGAAGTCCAAAACCCAAGCATTTTGGAGGTTCTTCGAAAACGAAGCAAAAATCGTGTTACAGATGCGGAGCTCAGCCAGGTCACCCTCCTCAGCGTTGCCCAGCCAAAGATGCTACCTGCAACGCATGCAACAAAAAGGGTCATTATTCCAAGGTCTGCAAATCTTCAAAACGAGTCCATAGGGTTGGTGAAGATTCGGACGAAGATGATATCTCTGTAATGACCGTCAATGAAGTTGTCAACACAATCGAAACATCAGAGAAATGGCGTACAAATCTATTAATAGGAAACTCCGAAATAAATTTCAAGATTGATACCGGCGCGGATGTCACAGTTATTCCTGAAGAAGTTTTTCGCCAATGCAACTTAGGAAAACTGCACTTCACCTCCAAAAGACTCTTTGGAGCCGATTACAATGGTCTTCGTGTAATGGGAACAGTTCGTGACACTTTATCCCTGGGAGAAACGTGCGTGACAGAAGATATTTATGTTGTCAAAGGTTTAAAAGAGCCTCTTCTGGGACAGCCAGCGATTGAAAAGCTAAATTTATTGGCTAGAATCAATGAAATCCAAAGTCAAAGTTACGAAGAAAGGATTAAAGCGAAATACCCTCAACTGTTCCATGGACTGGGAGAACTTGAGGGAGAATATGAAATCAAGTTGAAGCCAGACGCTCAACCGTTTGCAATCATGACCCCAAGACGTATTCCATTACCAATGAAAAGCAAAGTAAAGGAAGAACTTGCTAGAATGGAGAAGCTGGGAGTAATCAGAAAGGTTGACAAGCCTACAAACTGGTGCGCTGGAATGGTCACAGTACCTAAATCAAACGGGAAACTCCGAATATGTGTGGATCTGACAAAGCTAAATGAAAACGTTTGCCGTGAAACGTATCCTCTTCCAACGATTGACGCCTTGCTAGGAGAGATTGGAGAGTCCACAGTGTTCACAAAAATTGACGCAAATTCCGGTTTTTGGCAGGAGAAGCTAGCAGAAAACTCTCAACTCCTGACTACGTTTCTGACTCCCTTTGGCAGATATTGTTTTCAGCGACTCCCCTTTGGTTTAAAATCAGCACCAGAACGATTCCAAAAGAGAATGCTAAACGAGCTGGAAGGTTTGGAAGGAGTGATATGCATTATGGATGACATCCTGGTGCATGGAAAGACGCAAAAAGAACACGATGAACGACTTGAAGCAGTTTTAACAAGATTGATCAAAGCAAGAATCACCCTGAACCCAGAGAAGTGCGAATTTTCAAGGAAACAATTGAAGTTCGCGGGCCATAGTCTCAGCGCTCAAGGAATAGGCCCCGATCCAGACAAGACTGCAACAATCGAAAAGATGGAGAGACCGCAAAATGTTGCAGAACTACGAAGATTCCTGGGAATGATCAACCACCAACAGAAGTTCATCGAAAACCTGTCCGAGAAGACTATGCCTCTTCGCGATCTCCTTTCAAGCAAGAACGAATGGCACTGGGGCCAAGCTCAAGAAGAATCTTTCTCTCGCTTGAAGAAAGAAATGACTCAAGCGTCAGTTCTCGCTTATTACTGCTCCGAGAAAGAAACTATTATATCTGCAGACGCCTCGTCGTATGGATTAGGAGCAGTCCTCTTACAAGTCCAAGAGGATGACACAAAGAAGCCAATCGCCTACGCTTCGCGCTCTATGACGTCAACCGAACAAAGATACGCTCAGATAGAGAAAGAAGCACTCGCAACTACTTGGGCTTGCGAAAAGTTTTCCGACTTTGTCCTCGGTAAAGAGTTCCTTATCGAAACGGACCACAAGCCGTTGGTGCCTTTACTAGGATCTAAATGTCTCCAGGACATGCCACCACGTATTCAGAGGTTCCGGATGCGACTTATGCGCTACTCGTACCAAATAGTCCATGTACCCGGAAAAGATCTCGCCACAGCTGATACCTTATCAAGAGCGCCGCTTCACCGAAGTCTCACGAAAGACGAGAAGCAACTTAATGAAGATTTAAACCTCTATGTCTCACACATAGTAGAATGCCTGCCAACCACAGAGCGCCGCTTGCAAGAAATACGCCTTCATCAGGATGAAGATGAAGTTTGTTCAAAGCTTAAGCTGTTCTGCATTGAAGGCTGGCCAGAGAAACACCACCTGAATTGTTCACTCCAACCGTATTGGCAGTACAGAGCAGAAATCACTGTTCAGCAGGGAATCCTAATGAAAGACGACAGAGTCATAATTCCCTCCGCGTTAAGGCTCGATGTATTA
The DNA here is from genome assembly GCF_958299795.1 of Porites lutea. NCBI lineage: Eukaryota > Metazoa > Cnidaria > Anthozoa > Scleractinia > Poritidae > Porites > Porites lutea. The sequence goes on along the minus strand of NC_133207.1, from coordinate 5,236,961 downwards.
GACAAGATACACACAGGTCATCAAGGCATCCAGAAATGCCGCGAAAGGGCGAAAAGTGGTGTCTGGTGGCCGAATCTCAGCAAGCAGATAGAAGATCTTGTCAGAGAATGCCCTACTTGCATCAAAACGAAAACTAATCGTGCAGAGCCCATGATTCCTTCACAGTTACCCGAGCGTCCATTCCAGAAAGTAGGAACCGATCTATTCGAATGGAAAGGACAAGAATTCGTCCTCGTGGTAGATTACTTCTCGCGATATTGTGAAATTGGAGTACTTCGAAAATCCACCTCTCAAGAAGTGATCAATCACCTAAAAGCGATTTTCGCGCGCCATGGAATTCCAGAAACCGTGATCTCCGATAACGGACCACAGTATTCCTCAGTGGAATTCGCCAAATTTGCAGAAGATTGGGGATTTACACACATTACCAGCAGTCCAAAATACCCCCAAAGCAACGGAGAAGCCGAACGTATGGTGCAAACAACTAAAAACCTTCTTACCAAATCCGACGATCCGTATGAAGCACTACTCGCTTACAGAGCTACCCCACTTGAAAACAGATTCAGCCCAGCCGAATTATGCATGGGAAGGCGACTACGCACCACCCTTCCAACTACCCCATCTAAACTAACACCGCAATGGCCTGAGTTAACGAAATTGCGTGAAAAGGAAGCCAAGATTAAGACCAAGCAAACAAAAGATTACAACCGACGACATGCAGTTAAAGAGCTAAGTCATCTGTCACCAGGCGATCGTGTTTATATCCCTGATCGTAAAGAGAACGCAGTAGTAGTAGCCAAAACACCAGAGCCACGTTCCTATTACCTCGACACTGACAGTAACGCAACTATTAGAAGAAACAGACGGCAGCTCAATCCAAATCCTAAGGAAGCAAAGTACGTAGCAGGAAGCCCTTTACCCGATCCTCCTGAAACTTCTAAGGATCAGCCACCTGTTCTGGCAGAGAAGGACGATGCTTTACGGTCTGCTCAAAGGTCTTCCATTCCAGTTCCCGTTCCTGGAAACACTACTCGTTCCGGAAGAAAAGTCAACCCGCCCAAGAGATTAGGTTTTGATTAGGACTGAAAGAACATTTGTTATAAATGATTCGTTTAGTGATCGAAATTCTTGATTGACCCGCTTCCTATCATTAAAGAACTTTGCACAGAGACATTCTTATAGAAGTACCTAAATGTCTAGAAAGGGGGATGTGGGATTAGCCCTTAATCCTCTTACTTAGCAACCGCGCTCGACTTATATATCCTAATATGATTGTACAATAGTTGAGTTGACCTTAGGCCTTGCTCATGTAATCTCCTTTAACAATTAAATTGTATAACCTTGAATATATACTTGGCCTCCACTCTTCGTTTCGCCTCCGATAATCGCACAAACTGAACATGGATTTGGACGACGAATGCCGGGTTAATCATGAATTTTCTGCTGTTAAATGTTGCTTTTGTTATTTAAGTGTTTTGAATTCCATGATTCATATCCTCAGTTTTGGTGACATGTCACAGGAAGTTTCATGTCTTTCATAAAAAGGCGATTCTCGTTGGTCACGTGATTAATCAAGGCAAGAAAATTTATAACGGAAGACATGCATGTTTGACCAAAGAAAATAATTCGTTGATAATAAAGTGTGATGGAATTATTACAAATTGCGACAGCTTAGTTTATTACAAAGTGCGATGGACAGTTATTACAAATTGCGACAGCTTTTTTATTAAAATGTGCGGCACGGTTTATTGCAAATTGCGACAGGTATTACAAAGTGCGATGATTATTACAAACTGCGACAGTATATGGTCGCGTTTTCTTTAATATTATCGCGATTTTCCCCAACAACTCAACCACTCGCTAGCTTGGTCCCTCTCCTCCCGGCCGCTCGCGTGCTTAGGTTTTGCGTGTAGTAACTTTGCAAAGAAAAATAAGAGACTGCTCGCAGTCTAAAAAATGGTGCAAAACTTGTGCCCCAGAAAAAAAAAAAAAAGGAAGACATTGTCTTATAAAAAAAATTCATGCATCGAAAAATTTTCACCCGCTCTCCGTTTATTTCTAATGGTCCGCCCCTTAGGCCTGGTTCAGACACCGCTCCAGGCATGTGCAGAAACTAACCACAAGTAGCCAAAGCTCGAAATATGAGTATCGGCGAACACCGGCAATCTGCATCTGCATCTATTTAGTTACTCTTCAACGTTTTACACATCAAGAAGAGTTATGTTTAGTTAAGGTAAAAAAAAAAAAACACTGCAAAACCCGTGTACGATCAATCTTGCTGTCCTTGCTCAACGTCGGATCCAAAAAGATCGTGATCAGTCAAAATAGATCAAATTGAAAACGTTACAGTCAAGAAGACTTTTGCAGGGACTGATCAAACAACGTGGAATAGATGTAAATTGCGATATTTCGACTGGCCAATACCAGTCTTCATTAGGTTTATTGAGATATCGCAAATTTACAGAAATATATATATAGAGGATATTACACGGTGGCGCGAAGATATGAATTTTATTTTCGAGTGGCAAAACAAAGCGAGTGAGTGAAATATTGTTTTTGCCACGAGAAAATATACTTCATGTCTTCAAGCCGCCGAGTAATGTTCTTTTTATTATATAGACAAAAAGACATCGATAAAATAATAGAGGGAAATATTTTCCAGTAAAACACTCGTGTCTATATAATAAATGAAGTAAAATCATGACCGGGAATTACATAATATGTCGTGGTATGGTGTGGCTACTTAAAAAGACAAGATAACAAAAAAATAAAAGATATACTATAATTCTTTCAGGAAAGCAGGTGAAGCCCACCTTATCCATAAAGCTAAGTCAATCGAACCTCTGGGCATCAATAAACGTGATGAACTGTAATTATATATAGTATATCTTCTATTTTTTTGTTATGTTGTCTTTTTAAGAAGCCATACCTTGTCATGTTATGTAATTTCAGGTCATTATTTTACTTCATATATATTTCTGTAAATTCGTGATATCTCAATAAACCTGAAGAAGACTGGTATTGGCCAGTCGAAATATCGCAACTTAACTCTATTTCACGTTGTTTGATCAGTCCCTGCAAAAGTCTTCTTTCAAGAGTTATGTAATGTTAGCAATGTTGCGTAACATTTGAAATATAAGGATTCGTAAGGGGAAAAAACAGATCGTTTCCATAACCTACGAAGATGAAAGGATTTCAATAACAAAAAAAAAGAACAGCTTACCTTACATAAAATGTGTGTTACGTTTCTTCTGTGTGGTCCATGGGCCGATTTTTGGCCGTTTTTTGGCCGTTTTATGGGTTGTACTGCAAACGGTTTTCTCTCTCGTTATATGTAGAGAGAAAACCATGGACCACACAGGAGGTAGGTAGGTTACTGAAACGATAGGTTTTTCTCCCATACAAATCCTTATATTTCGAATGTTATGCAACAATGCCGATGTTCGCCGATGCTTTAAGTACGGCAAAAGAGCGGCGTCTTAATCAATTTGGCACGGCAGTTTTAGTGAGTTTGGCGCGGCAAAGGCGTTAAGTTCGACAGAGTCTGTCGAACGTTAGTCGAACTTGACGTAGGCTCGACACGCGGTGCGCCTTCTGAATCAGACGTCGGTAAATAAATCCCGTCTTTAAGGTTTTTTGCTTAATAGCATTGTTCGTTTCTCTTTGTCAGACAGTGTGCGTTTATATGGGTAATCTTAGCAGCACTGGCAGGACGCTTAATAAGTGTCATTTATCTGTGCCCGGCACGCTGGTTTGAAAACAAATCTTCGTGAGGAGGCCAAACGTGCTCTACTACACTACCTGCACAAAATTAACTTTAGTAAGATGAAAAAAAAAACAAACAAACAAACAAACAAACAAAGATGCCGAGTTACAGGTGTACAATTAGGAAAAAGGAAAAGTGTTCACTTACATTGGAACTGCACTTGTGAAAATCTAACTTCCTTGACGCAGGTGTAAGTTTTGTCGCAGAACAACATCACTCGTTACGCGCTCATTATAGTTCAGGTATAACTGCGCATTGTTTTATATATTATTTAAAAAAAACTGACAGATTTGACAGGTTTCTGACAGGTTTTCCTACCTTTTTTGCGTGTAGGTACGCTATGAATGTGGTTTGATATCCATTTTGCAGACGTGATTTGACAAGGTGATGATACCCGCCTTTTCCTAAGGAAACCGCGCACAGCGCTACCTAACAGTAATCAAAGTACGTTTCAAATGCGACGCTGAAAATTCTAATTAGCTTGCTTTCTTTTAGGAACACGCTTCAATTAGCCTCGACGATATCTCTTACACCCTTAGCTACATTGTAGGCTGTGACTCGAAACACAAAAAATATTTGTTGAAAGCCTCGGCAACTTCAGAAGTATTATTCATGGTTGGACTTTGAAACATTCGATTGCAATTTCACTAATTACTTTCATTACTTTTAATTGGGATGAATAATACGGTTGATGACCCTGAAAAAAAAAAAAACGCTTACCAAGTGCTGCGAGTAGATACCGGGCTACCGTGGCAGATAAGGGCCACTTCCGCCTCTCGACTTCTGAGTTCAGACTTCCGACTTTTGATCATGATTCACGACATGTACTGTTATATTTATAAAGTTAGGAAAAGAGAGTTATATCAAGCAATTGAATTTTACTGGAAATTTTAACGCTGTCCTGAATATATAATAGGGAAAGTTAGGCAAAATATGGTTCCAAAGGGGAGGAGGGAGAGAGGATGGCTCCTTACCAATTTCAGTAATTAAATAAAAACGGAAACTTTATTTGTGTTTTTGAATGTACAATTGCAAATCTCGCTACATATACATTAGGCAATTTACCAATGCTTCTTGCCATTGAATTATTAAAAAAAAAAAGAAGAAAAGAAAATCAAAATTGCTTTAAGTCTGGGCTTTCCCAATTCCTATTTCTGCAACAAAAGATGTAATACGTTGCTCCAGTGGCTATATTGATCGTTTTCTTGATTATATAAAGTTGCTGCTTTTTGTCAATTGCAATGTCATTCATCATGTCTAGAACGTGGAGCATTCATCGGAGAAAACACCAAGGGAGCTCGTGGAGAGATTTAAAAATTTCACACATCTGTTATTTCTACTCATTTCTTTGATCAAGTTCAGATATTTTTCTTTTTACGCACTGCATTGTTATTAAGGTTAGACTCGAAACCAACTGTTAATTCTAGAACATAATGGCATTTGGACTGGATTAGGAAGAGAAGATCTGGGCCATAATATTCACCAGTTGTTATTGAGGGATTCAGAAAACAATTAACTGACTGGTATAGAGTGAAGAGTGAAGTGACTTGGCAATGAAGTTAGTGAATGAGTCGTGTCTCCAGGTAAAGCGATCAAGGTACTGTTGACAACCAGCGACAACATGAAGGCGTGATTCAGGATTAAGGCAAAAGGAGCAATCAGGACTTTGTGATAATCCCCAGTATTAATAATCTTATAAAAAGCTGCACACAAAACTTCAGCAAAGAATTCATAAAAAGAAAACGTCAATATAAATACAAAATTCCGGCAAAACTTCTTCGCAATTCAAAACTCTAAGAAATCACATAGAGTTATAAAAAATCAAGTCAAAAGTCTCAGTGGATGACATAAACGTCAATGCGCTGATTCAAATAATACTGATAAGTTTCTGATCCATGAGGCGAGATATATATCTCTTGCTTTTCATTTTCCGTGCCAATTTCCCGACAAGAAGGCGTAAACATTTAAAAGAAAGGAAACACATCAACAGTCCTATTTAATGGCTCCTTTAACAAGTTCGACGTCAATATCAACATTCTTAATTTCACATGGCACTCTTCTTGTCCTAGAGCCCTCAGGACAAAACAACGCAGATCTCAAGAGTGCGAATGAGGTTCTGGGTCTGATCCATGAGATGGTTTTGGCATACTGCTCCCCTTTTTTGATGGCAATCAGCTGTGCTAAACGGCTATGATACATCAAGCACTCCTTCAGTCCCATCCCGCCAGTTGTGGTGAAGACCAAAGGTGTAAATGTTCCATGCTCGATTTCAAGAACTCTCTTTGAGTAGAGACGCTTTTCCTCGTTCTCATGGATACGATAAATTTGTTGTGGTTTTAGGTTCCTATACGATACAGCATTAGGGCGACAGACCCTCACATCGAAGAATGCCGATGAATGGCGCTCCCAGAACCCACGTGCGTGGATATCTAACCTCGCATCCTGAGCTTTATTAGATCCTCTGTTCAAAATGTTCGCCGGAGATGTCTTGGAGGACTGGCTCGAGCTCGACATCGCTGCACACCACACTCAGAAATTCAACTTCGACATCTCTTAGCTCGTTGTAGCGTTTAGTAATAAAACCTCCTAGTTTTCAAATCATAGAGTGATCAACCGTAAAGGCCTCCCCACAAGCACATGTGGAGGGGATTTCTTCCACTGGCCAGTCGTAACGTAGTTTAACAGCATCACGGAACTCCCTCTTATTCAGGTTAAAGCCCAAATCCTGGAGAGGAGGCACTGTAAGCCATGCTGATGATCCCTTTTCTGCCACCAGATCTTCTAGCTGCTCGCTAAGTCTTTCTTGGTGCCGTCTCCTTAATACGCTCTGCCCTGTGTTCGAGTTCCTTTAATTTTTCACTTCTTACCTCCTGTTGTGCTACTTTTAATTTGCGAGGGAATCTTCTGGTAACTGATGTGACTGGGATACAATTTGCTCAAGAAGGGGCTTTGTTTGTTGACAGGCGAAGCATATTCGTGCCAGTTTCTTCAAGGGAAGGGTTTCCCACGAGCATATGAGATATTGCATTCTCTAAGGACTCTAATAAATTAGAGCCATTAGCTTGTGGTTGAGATAGGGCAAATTCAGCTAACTAAGCTATGTCATTGATCCAATTGGTCACCTTGTTGCTAACATATTCGTCTAAATACTCCCTTGAACCTATTGTTGCCCCAAGGTGTTTCTGCCCTTGTACTGTTCATTTTTAATGGACGTGTCCTTGAAAGCTTCCCTGACACTTCTTCCTTTAATGGTTTTGTTAAATAACAGAGGGCAATGAAATGCTTTCCCACGGAACTCAACTGGTGACATTTTTGGGGCAGGATATTACACGGGTAAGGCACACGACTTGTTTTCTTGCTGTTAGGTAAATGGTAAGCCATAGACCGAAAGCAAATATGGCGGATCTAGCGGTCGGCCCGGGTCTAGTTGCGCGAAAGCGCGGCTAGGAGGCCTCGAGAGTCTTGTTTTGACTGCGCGTCTTAGCGATTCAGTCGATCAATATGGTTTCCTTCGAGTTGTTCGAGAGCCAGCAAAGAGGAGATTTAACTCCAGCAGAGACGCTAGTTGATTATCTTCGCTTTGCCAAGGTTCTTTACGAAGAAAGAAATGGATTCAAGCGATTCGGCGCGGCGAATGGAGGCACTTTACTACAGTTTACTATCAAGGAGTTAAAAGAACGAAAGTGTGCTCGCTCACGAAACTATTAGAATGAGTGAATAACTGAAAGATTCATGGTTCTGTTTCAAGTTTGCTTTGTCCGTTCTCTTGCCAAGGAAAGGTAAATATCCTCGAGAACGAGTGAATCCGCCGTCGCGACTTACCAATCTTTAGGCGCTGTCTGGGACACAACGACAGGCAACAAGGCCGAATGTTTTCACAGTCTTCACGATCCTGTGTTCAAGAGTTTGAGCAGTGCCATAAAAGAAGCAATTTTGGGAAATTGCCATTAGTTTATCTCGAAACCATTCGACAAGTTGCTAAAATAGATCACGCGCAAGGTCAAATACAATGCTTGAATACTTGCACGCTCTTTCTCTGCCAGAACCTTTTTCCTTCTTCTTACCTTCTTAGCGTGCAACGCTTCCTCTGTTAGTTTTTTCAATCCACTTTAGTCAAGGACTGTTCTTGAAATATGTCGCTTTCTTCTGGGTCTTACACAGATTCACAGGTCACGCTTGTAAGATTACCAGGCGGTTGTTATTGTTGTTGTTATATTTTAATGCAGCTGTTTTCAGCGTGAAATCTAAAAGATCTTACAGTCCACAGCGGATGCTCCCGTTCTCGAGAATGTTTACCTCTTGTTGGATAAATAAAAAAACATGAAAACGTCTTGGAACAGCACCATCTGTTGTGAAAATCATTTCATTCAAATACTTTCGTGAGTCCTCTCATCTAAAGCAAGTGAAGCGAGCACACTTTCGCTGTAAAGTGCTTCCCATCGCCGCGCCGAATCGCATGAATCCTTAACTTTCTTTGTGAAAAGATCTCGGGAAAGTAAAGGCTATTCCAGCTAGAGTAAAATCTTCTTTTTGGTGGCTCTCAGGTATGCAACAACTCGGAGCAAAACATATCGATCGACATAATCTCTAAGACGCGCAGTCAAAACGAAACTCTTGAGGCCTCACTAGCCTCGCTTTCGCGCAACTAGACCCGGGCCCGCCGAGAGGTCCGCCATATTTGCATTCGGTGTATTGTAACTGTTTATCCTGTATCCCGTATTTAGTGAGCTTACTCTGGAGGTGAATATGGGGAACAGAATCGTCAAACGCTTAGCAAAGATTGATAAAGATTGCACCAGTTGAATGACCAAGCTCCGAATTCTTTCTTATAAATCCCACTAGTCGTGTTACAGCGGCTTGCGTAGAATAACCTTTACTGGTTCCCACAGAGGGGGGTAATTTGACTCTAGGCAGTTAACGAGTTGATTGTGGACAGCCTTCTTAAGAACGTTAGACACTAAGATAATAGGGATATGGGGCGATAATTATCCCCGCATATCGTCATGCTTGCCTGCCTTGAACAATAGTACCACCTTAGCTGTCTTCCAGTCACAAGAAACCCTTCCTGTGAGAAGAGACATACTGATGAGCCTTGTCAAGGAAAGGGTTATTTCTGCTGCACCGTTAGACACAGTTCTGTGCGAATGACCTCAATGATTGAAGGCTCTTCTCTTTAAATTCCATTATATTGGAACTCGTCTTTGCCTGTGTCGTCATCATCATAATCAACATCGTCGTTAGAGCGATTTTCGCATGACCTTGAAATGAAAACAGGCGAACAAAACAGAAACAACAAACGAACGGAAATAGAGCGATTTGATTGGTTTATCCAACGGATGCAAACATGCGTGGCTTTTGGTGGGTTATTATGGTCAAGCGAACGCTCGGGTGAAAAAATATCATGCCTGAGAACTTTCTGGAAATCAACCGATACTTCGCTTTGACGTCATGCTGCAACACGAATGGTCAATCAGCAATACCTTCTCCAAACAAACACTTACCGAAACCATTTTTCAAGGTCATACGAAAATCGCTCTATCATCAACTATATCCTCATCTTCTTCATTATTATCATTGATCATCTTCACCATTTATAATCATCATCATCATCATCACACTAATCACAATAAGTATCTTTTAGTATAAGTGTCGTGTTCGCCAGCTGTTTTTAATTACTGTTGGCTAATTATCAGATTACTATGTCATTGTCTTTTAGCGTGAATTTCTTTTAAAAATGGATGCAATATCAGTGATGGTCGGATTCTATCTGGGAACAAAAGCATCTGAACTTGTAAGTACAAACATGTATGGAGGTAATGCAAATTTTTCCTTCTAGTGTTAAACTTTCAGGGGCACCCAATGGATCTGTTCCTCAAAATATCTGTTCTTCAGGCACATTTTTGCTGGCTGGGAGATGTGAAAGAAATAATAGTCCTTGGAAGGAAAGTGTTGCTGGGAAAAAGATAATTCGGGGTGTCAGAGGGGATTTGAAGTCTAGAATAGCTGCTACGGGTTACTTGTATGGGTTACTTACCACTCAAGATCTGAATTGTGCCCTATGAAACTTCCCAGTAAGTCAGGTTGCAGGTTGTAAGGTTGCTGGCTGGGAACTCTTCCATCAGTCTTGCTGGGAGTGAGGAACAGATAATTTTTTTCCAGCAATCTCCCAAAATGCTTAAAATAGTCTCAGAAAACTTTGTTCACGCTTTGTTGTTGTTTTTAGGTCTTTTTCTCAAAATTTCCCGTTGGGTGCCCCTGAACTTTTTTGTGTACAACTGACCGCAGTGAATGGCTTAAACATTTAATTCAAACAGAAAAGAAGACCTTCATATCTTCAAACAACCGGGTTATTTGGTATTTTAAAGTACTTTCTGGATGCTGTTCAATGGGTTACGAGCCTCTTCTTTTCATTTATTAGACTATTCTATAGATTGCTGAGGAATTGTTCACAAGCTGCGTTAACATCTTTGTATTATAGTCAGTACTGTTATTTGATACCATTATTGTAGCGTTTAGAATCGCGTAATTTCATCATTTTTGTGAAAAGAGCAGTAAAAGTCATTAAATTACAAGAAAGAAAATCTTCGTGTTACAATGCCCTCTGTTGTTGTAAAAACGAATAATTATATTGTCGTATGATTCTCTTACTGGGACAGTTTGTTAGACTTTCCCCATTTTCCTATGGTTGTCCCTTGGGATGTGTATTGTTATTCACATTTGCTTATAACCTGTACTGGTACAGAATGACTCTGCAACAGAAGATGATGACGAAGGTGATGACGATGATGACGAAGAAGTGGTCACTATTCTGCTGGAGGATAAATACCGCGTGGGTTCCTTGGAGAAGATGATCTCGGTCATGGCGGTGTTGGTTGAGGAATCGCGATGTGAAAGGTGTGTACAGCTGCCGTAGCTGACTATTCTGTCGTTTCGGTAGGGTAGTGAAACTTCACCAGTTTCAAAAAAGCTCAAGACACTTTTAGGATCATAGATGCGGTGTGTCAGTCATCGTATGATTTATATTCCTTAGTCTTGTTCTGAGCTCTGTTGATTCCCATATCGTATTCAGCACTTAAAGCGACAGTTTCGAACCGTGGAAGGTGGAAGCGGGGCGGGGGGTTAGGGGAGGGGGGTAATTCCCTTGTTTTCGATTTCTTCCTCTGAGGTGTAGTGAAGTAATTAAAGTGCTGTGGCTGTTTTTATTGTTTGTTCGTTTTTTGCGACCAGTATGGCAACCTCTTTGCAACTTCTTGCTGCTTGTGGTCGAGGGTCCCCCCCCCCAAAAAAAAACAAACAATTTCCTCGAGTATGAGCATGTTCCTTCAGGAATGTTTTCACCTTGTGTACGGATATATGCCATGATGCTAGAACAGAAATATACAAAACGAGAACAACACGTTTTATGTTAGGAATAAGGGTCGCAAGTTGTTGATGATGTTAACCGCAGATTTTAGTGACGTATTATTTTTCTTTTTCATTACTTATGGTTCGTATAGGCGAGTCTTTGTTAACGTCATTATTTACATTTTTCCTCATTAGCATACGACTTAACTCATAAACTCCGTGGCCGTATACAGCTACTTCGAAAAAAGTTGTCGGAAAGAGCGACAATCCCGAAAGGTATTGTGGGTGGTTTTGAGTTCGCTGTTCTTCACAGAAATTTGAAAGGATGGCACGAGAGGCCATGGACATATGTTTGCGAGTGCTAAAGGAAAGCAACAATAGAATTTTTGACAGCTGCAGTGCCAGGAACAGTGTATTGATCATATCCCATATTACCTTTCGGGATTGTCGCGTGCACATTTTTGCCGACAACCTTTCTCGAAATAGCTGTATATGAACTAAATGCAAAAGTCAAAAGAGCTGATTAACTTGAGCTATTTGTACAAATTTCAGCTCTTTGCACGCAATATTGAAGGAAATATCAGCCATCGAAAATTTCGAAATTGCTGGGTGGCAAAAAGTTAATGAGCCATACATTCTTTGCAACATCGAGTTTTTAAAAGAGACTTTCTCCGAAACCATTTGGTACATGGGGCTCAAATTTTCAGAGATAACTGAAATTGTTACGCTCTTTCAATATTCAGAGGTTTTATCAGATAATGATGAGCAAATGTTAATGAGGCCAAAAATGTAAACAAAGATTCGTCTATAACAAAACTTACATCACCATTTATAGGACATATATCTTAATTCAAGGAGCACCACTTACACTACATCTCTTTCTGCACCATTGGAAAAATCTGTAACTTTAATAGAAATCGGGTTGTTTGAAATAGGTCTCCGTCTGTTGCCCAAAAAGATTGGGGAGTAGGGGGGGATGGGGGGGGGGGGGGGTGTTCGCCCTCTTACGCGGCATGAAAATAAACGGAATGAATGCACAAACCAGTTTATGGCTGTTTGAATTTTTAGAAACTGGTTTTAGCTTAGTGCTGACTAAGTGATTAATTTTCTTTGGTTTGCCAGACAACTTCATCTGTCAGAAAATGATTTAGCTGCACTTACTGGTGGAAAGGTATCTGTTGAGCGTCGTGTGTTTTGTCTACTTTACAGAATCTCTTTCGGGTTTTGGTTTTCACTCTTTAATATATAGATGTAGCCAAGGCCAAAAGGGAAGCTCTCGAGGGATCTTGTAAGAGAAGTCTTCCTCAAGTAATTCAACTTTTGCCTTTAGCAGAACGTAAACTGAATTCTACCTTGTAAAAATGGACCTGAGCCCGCGATCAAATGAAAACTAAAAGCTGGTCAGCTGATAACTTTAAAAGATACGTCACCTCTATGAGTTGTATACCTGAGCCCCCGATACAGTTATGTGACAATGGTCAGCGGATACCTTTGTTTGACAGTTGTCAATGACCATAACATGTCCAATAACAAGATAAACATGAAAAGTATGCAGTATGTCTTACTTGGACGTCCAGCTAGCAAGTGTGCCCTTTCACATCCGCTAATATGAATGTGTAGACGTACGTACGAACGATTTTATAAGAACCAAAATTCTTGGAGGCATAGAGAACCAAATTTTCTTACCAATGGTGCTCCAGTGCGCCGGGGAGAGTTCCGCTATTAGTGTACTTGAATGATGAGTTAATTTTTACTTGCAGGGATTTCCATTCCTTTTCCAAGCCATTAAAGACAGCATCAACCTGCGCCACACAACGAACCTGACCTTCAGCCTGTGTCGATACAATGTCAAGCTCGCGGAAAATGTGAGTCAAAATTACTAATGTTTCGGATTCTTCCCACAAACAAGTAAAAAGGGACAGACTTAAAACGACTCTTCTACCGCTTATATCCACGGTCGTTTATTAGTAGGTTTCCTAAAATACGTGCAGTAGGTCCTCTCCGAGTAGCCCTGAGCCTCTGTTTCAAGATTAGGCTAAGTGCGAATGCAGTAATGTGAAAATGATTTTTCTTTTTATTCTCATGCAAATAATACTCATTTTCACAAGAAAGCTTTTGCTCTTTGCATCTTTTTGAAAATGAGAGTTTTTGGAACTCGGTAATAACCTTTCCACGAGTGGTTTCGGCTCCACGAAATACTGTACCGATTGCAGAACATTGCGGAGGAGCCTCCAAGAATGTGAGCACAGATGCAGAAAGGACAGTAGCTCCCACTGAGCTTCAAAGCACTCAACATTGCACCAGAAAAACTGTGAATTGAAAATTTATCGTAAAGACGTTTAGATAAAAAAGGCAATAGTGCAGAAATGTGCTTTGCAGTTGCTTAAATTAGAGGTGGTTAATAACACAGTTCTTTTCGTGTGATATACTTCTTTCAACGAATGTCTTTCGTAGAAAAGGGAAAAAAACGTAAATCTTGCTATATTTGTAATCCTTATTCAGGTATTTTGTCACTAGAATCTTGTCTTGGAAATCACACTCCTCTTCTTAAGAGAGCTTTAGCTTAACGTGAGTGTTTGTTTCAGATAATTTCCCTGTTGATGTCCTCGGTTCAGAAATTGCCACCAGAGGTAAGGAAAATGTTGCTTTTAGACTTTTGATGCATTTTAATGCAATTTGAAGGAGTGAAAAGCTAAGAGCGTCACCAGTACCAGTGGTCAGTGTTTGGCCTGAAGGCCGGTGTGCGCAGTAGTTCTCTACATCGTTCTCAAAGCAGAAATTTTTAGGAGAAATAAGAGACTGTCTATTGTTTGATACCTTGACTGTGTGTCGTAACAAGTACGTGTATCAAGTTAAGCTTAAGGAATCCATGTTTATAAAATGAGAGAAACCCGACCCCAACCAGCAGGTGAAATACATAAATTTGACTCTCTCCCTGTAAGTCCCTTACTAACGTCACTAATTTAAAGTTTTAAGTGCACATAATATTGTCAATGCATTGTAACGAACTTAAAAACGTCGCGCGCGATTTAAATTCTACGGTGATGTCACAATATGTAACACTGAAGATGACGGATGTACCGTCAAAACGTGTTTAGTAAATTAAAGAAAGTTTTGTTTATGCGGTTGTCTTGTAATGATGATGATGATGATGATGATGATGATGATGACGACGACGACGACGTTGACGACGACGACGACGACGACGACGATCATCATCATCATCATTACTTTGGTGTCAACGTAACAATCACATGTTTGCTTACACTTATTTATTGCCCCCTGCGGCAGTCGCATTCTTTCTTCAAGCTGTTGTCAATGTTGACAGAGATGCAGGGGGGTCCACCTGGAATGCCATCGTTTACTAACCTGACACTTGCTCGCATTTGGGAGGTAAGAGTTGTTGCAGTTATTTACCAATTCTGTTAAAAAGTCTCGCTCACTTGTTTCTATTTTATCATAACCCTTCTACATTTATTAGCACTTTCCTTTCCTTTCCTCGAAAAGTAGCCGGGGAAAATCCGCGTCCCCGGTCCGCGGCCCATACTGTCACCCCTATTAGGTATTGTAGGTCTCCAAAGAAAATAGGCCTTAGCAGCTTCACCGATATGATACTCACAGTGTCACCAACAGCACCATAGGAGTGTTTTACTACGTACTTTTCATTTGTATGATCACAATAACACAGATGAATGAAAGGTGACGGCTATCATGATTGCTCATCTCTTACTAGTCCCAAAATCGTTTGCTGAACACGTAGATGCTTAATATGTTGAAACGATTATTTTCATGCTTTGGAAGCACGGTAAGAGTAGATAGGGACCTTAAGCAACGACGACGGCGACGTCAACGAGAACTTCATAGAAGCAATAGGTTTAGATTGGCCAAAAAAAAGAAACAAATCTGCCCGTGCATCACGCTTTTTTGCACATTTCTTTGCCGTCACTGCACGACTACGACGTGAAATTCCACGTTTTATGGAGGACGTGAACACAAAACGAAGACTTTCTTTTTCTTTACCTGAACTTCGATACGGTCTTTTAGAATTAAACTCCAGAAAAAAAAAAATTGCTGACATTTGACGAATTGAACGAGATGGAATAATCACGATAAAATGTGAGGAGCGTGACGTAACTTTTTAAGTATCGTTTTCGTAGTCATCGCCTTCGTTGTTGCATGAGCTCCTTAATAATACGCATAGAGAGCGCAAAGTCGAAATATTTCAACGTGCAAACTTTGTGCCCTGTTTTCTCATTTTTGAAATCAGTATAATGTTCGTGCTTGTTTTCTCTGTCGCAGGCTGCTGAGTACAATGCTGCTCTGTGTATTGACTGGTTGACTTGTATGGCGCCTAGAAACAGAATGGTAGGTTTTTATTCCCATTTTGCCGCTGTTTTAAATGAGGCATCTAAAACAACTTCCCTCGGCGTCGTTTTTTTTGTTTGTTTTTCATTACTTCTTTTTTGATTGGCTAAAAACTCTTGCGCTAGTTTTGCAACTGCGGAGGCTTAATTTTATTCAATATGTCCTTGGGGGCTGGTCAATAAAATTGTGGGGGTAGGTTAAGTTGGGAAGCCCTGATTGGTGGAGGGGGCTATTAATATTTTTGGAAGCCCCGTAGGGTGTGATAAAGTATGTGTGGATTTAAAGGGGTGGTAAGTGGATTTCGTTCACTACGTCGGTGGTGGAGAGGAGTGGGCAGGGGAGTTAAGGAAAAAAATTAGAATTTTGTCCCTGTTTTGTCTCCCCCTTATTTTTATTAAAGAATTTAATACCCTCTAATCTTGAATTAATCGCGTTCGTTAGTCATGCGTTTAGCGGCGTTCTCATGCATTTGCTAGACTTTTGATTGGTATCGTGTAACTGCCTAATATATATTTATATATTATTGCTTTGGTTACTTTACTTTCGAACACATTAAGGCCTCTTAGAAGTAGCGAGTGACTGATAATAATCAATTGATTGATATCTACATTCCTCGCTATGTAGGCTCATCAGTGGGTTCTGGACAACATGGATAAATGGGTTGAGAAGTACTTAATAGCAGACAACAGCATTAGAATCAGAAATGGTAGGTGATCTTAGTCTTGGATATCTTGTAGATACAACTATGCAAAGAGGTAACCGTGTTCCGATATCTTTGTTCATTGCGACTCACTCAGTAAATGCGCAAATATGATAGGTATTGCCCCCCAAATAATCAGTAGAGCTACCTGAAGACCTGAACATTGCTTGTGGATTTTGTTTTTTGTATTCCCTCAGCCTCAGCGTATTTGCTTGTGGGTCTTGTTCCCAACAATCACTTCAGACAGGGATTCAGGTGAGTGCCTGTGTCAGATTCCTTCCTTTGATGTACATTCCATTCCATTTCGTTGGGCTCATGTTTACTTCCTCCATAGAACGCGAAATTAGGAAATTTCACCTCGTACTCTTGCAGTGACGATAAATAAATGCACTTAAAAATGGGGTGTACGTGCAGAGTTGTTGTTTTGTGTATTAAACCTATAGTTTGTTGTTGTTATTATTATTTTGACGTTCTCGTTGCTGTCACTGTTGTGGTTGCTTAGGCTCCCTACTTTAATAACTATCAGTGTCAGTTTTATCCAAGTTTCTCATTTTGCTGGTCAGTAGTAGCTGAGTGAAATTTAAAGGGAAAAATTGTCGTTTACTCGTAATAAATCTAAGGATACCTGTCCTTAATCGGTCATTAAAGCCAAGCTTTCTTCCTGTAAGTACAATCACAGATTGCTGGTGTCATTTTAGGGAATTCAGGCAAAGGCGTTTTTGAGTGACGCACAACAACCGGAAGTGGACTCTTTACATTCCTGTGCAGTGACTTTGCCCAAATTTTCAGTTAAATCGTCTCTTCAAGTGTAAAGAAACCACAAATTGTACAAATTGTATAGGATCAAGGCATATTAAAGGGGAAAAAATCCCCACTTCCGGTTGACTTGTCTCTCTCAAAAGTGTCTTTGCTTAAGCTCGCTTTTAACTACAATTCGCTTCTTTAGATACGAGATAGAGAAAGAAAACTGGGTCGATTTTAACCTTCGCAAAGAATTCTGGGACTGTTGCTAGGGACAGAAAAAAAGTATGACCAATAGCTGACCGGCGTGTCCCCAGTAACCATCCCAGAAACAATTGCGGGACACATTTCGACTCCTTTCCCTTTCCGTTTCTAAAGTAGCGAATGTAACCGCTGGTTGTCCTTTTTTTTTCCCCTCAGGTCAAGAAGCTTTTCTGCGCCTCACAAAGAACTGATGGTAACTGGAGCAGCTCTTTTCATTTAACCCTCAAGGCAATGTTACACCGGGGGATCTGCATCGACTATTCCAGTGCAACACAACGTTGCAACGCTGTTACAATATTGTTTCGAGCTGTAACAACATTGTTTCGGCATTGTTGCCCTAAAAATCGTCGTTGCAAATCGTCTCGTGTAACATCACCTTGGCACTTTTGAGAATCTTATGGTGAGGTTACCTGTCACTCCAACTTTAAGATCGGTGAACGAAATCTTATGGTAGTACCCTTAAACTGAAACCTCTTTTGCAGAACTTTTTCATATTGCCATTTGATTTCTTAGGATTTTAGGAAAAGGAAATTTGAATTTCGGGGGTGGGGTGGGAGGGGTTGTCTCTGCTCAGCTAGAGATTTACATTCTGGTGCTCTCCTGACATCCGGGGTACGGCGTAGTATTAAAACTAACAGAACGTTAATTCTTCAGCGCCACAGTTAATACCACTTCGCATCTGTCATTGGTGTAATTACGATGGTAAAGCCATCGAGTGCGAAAATCTTGGAAGCAATGTCCATGCTGTCCAAACATTGAAACATTGAAGAGTCTTATCTCTTGTATTTCAGCTAAGCAAGGATGCTCTTTCCATACTTCACGAGGTACGGTGCAAAACGTTTCTGGTAGAATGTGTTTTCGTTATTGTTCTGTTACACTTTTGTCGGTTAATTATCAGTTTATTGATTGTTGTTTTGTATTTTTGAACAGATTTTCAAAACGCTGCTAACGTTGCTTGGAAGGGCAAGAAAATACTGCGGTATGTGGATTACGGACGGAATTTAAATTGCTTTGAGTTTTTGGCCCACTATTGTCTTGGTCTGAAAGTGTTAGCTAAAACAACTGGAAATCATTTAGATCGCTGTCGACTACTATTTTTACAACAACAATAAAATTGTGGGAATTGCTTGTCTTTTCCGTATCCCTAGTGTGTTAAATTCGATCAGTGTCTATAGAGTTGTGTTTGTAGGGAGTTGATTATAACACGTTGGCCAGTCATACCACTTTTCGAGTTTCAGATAGAAAGGAACTTGAGCGTACTGCCTTTTGTTGGATGGAAGTCGAAAAAAACAAACACAAAATCTTTCAGCCATGGGAGATTACTTAAGACTAACAGCTCGTTTATTCATGTAAATTAACGATTTTATTGTGGCAGCTATCTTTGTTTCTTTGTCGTTTGTGCGGCAACAGTTAAGAAAATGACTAATTTTACCAAAAAGAGAAGCTGGTGTTAATTCACCTTTTTTACATAAACCATACATACATACCGTTGTCTTCGATTTTTCCTGGGACGACTGTAATACCCAGGAGAAATTGGAAACAGTGGTTTTGCAAAATTTTGGGAGTGCATTATGGGCTGTATGAAAATGGTGAATGTTGGATTAGGGGAGGGGTGGTTGGCAGTTTGCCAGAATTATATACTGATTCATTTTGTTTTTCTCTACCCACCTACCCCTCCGCCAACCCAACATTTTGCGCAAAGTGAGAGTTAGTCTTGGATTAGGAGAGGGGTAGTGGGGGAGTTTGCCAGAACCTTATACCGATGAATTTTTTATCTACCTACCCCTCCCCTAACCCAATGTTTTGTCCCAAGGGAGAAGCTGGTATTTATGTTAGATTAGATGAGAGGCAAGTGGGCAGTTTGTCAGAATGTTAGACTGATTCATTTTTTTTCTGTCACTCTCTCTGTTGTAGATCGTAATATCCATGGTACAACAAAGCTTGTCAGTTATTTTGCTGTGTTGAACTACTGCCTGCTTTCGCGCACTGAAAAAGAAATGGTATGCTGACTGTTGCTATTTATTTTAAACAGTTTTGCTATCATTACAAAAATAATATTTTTATATACCCCTTTGCATGAACACCATTAAATCGTGGGTTACAATTTTACGTACATTCACTGATTTTATAAAGGGAAACTATAATAAGCCTTTAAGCACGACCGAAAGGTGTGCCTTAAGGTTATTTTGTAGGGGAGAAGCGATGACCGAGCGCTGCAGAGCTGGTTTTCTTGCGACCGTATAGTTCAAGGCTCTCACAGTTTTCTGATTTGTCAACGGATATCTTCTCGCTATTCTCCATACATTTAAACTTAAAGCACCAGAAAACAGTGCGACATGTGATATGATGATATGCCCATCTTGCCCGCCCACGCAATCAATCACAACCACAGGTTTAGCTTCATCTTACTGGCTTACTGGATAATAGGGACATTACGATCCGACAACGACGGATGGCAAAGAAATTTACAAAAACAAGCCTGATGCACGTGTAGAGTTGTTGTTTTGCTTATTAAACCTATTGCTTTTTTGACGTTACCGTCGCCGACGCCGTCGTCGTCGCCGTTGTATTTTCTAAAGATCCCTAACAAAGACGGTGTGGTTATCACAGACAGGAAAACTTTACAAATGAGAATGTCAATGCAAACACGCGATTAAGGCTGCGAAGTGCCATGCAAGTCACATAACAGAATTTTTACTACAGGTTTCTAGTAAGATCTAATAAGGGCACGTGGTTAGCAAAACGTTTCGCGCGGGAAGCGCGAGCGAACTTCCAACATCAGTACTACGAATTTTGGCACAATGGCAAGAGAAAAATAGGGAAAGAGAGAGGAAGGGGCGAAGGTTGACCTTGGCGAAGTTTTCATGAGTCAGCTATGAGCAATAGAAACGTGTAATTCATGTATTAATAGAATAAAGTAATTACCTTGGATGAACGTTCATTTTAGTTTGAACTTGATTCCTTGTTACTGCTGTCTTTAGTTCACGCCTTATTGTGCAGAGTTATGGCGTTTGTTTCACCCGCTCATGTCAGAGCCAAACATCGCTGTACATCCAAACAAACAGGTTAGTAATTCCATAATGCGATTAAGCTGCTGCGACACAGTTTGTAGGTATGGAGGCTTAGGCACTTTCTGGGTTCATTTGGGAAAAGAGTGGAAGTACTTATATGCTACTGGTTGCCTTACCCATTTATCAGCCAATCACAAACAACGTTTGTGTACCCTAGGGATTAGACTTGCTACAAAGCGAGCTTCAATGCATGAGGTTGCGCTGCGACCGAGCGAGCGACGAAGTCTCGAGGTCGACTTGTTTCGCGTGAATGAATCTGAATCATATTATAAGTTAAAAAAATGATTGACATATGCTGTGTCGGAAGCGACGTGAAATATCACACACCGTCCTATTGGTCAACTGTCATGACGTCACCGGTAGGGTTTTCGACCGGTGAATTTCGCGCCAAACAGGTATGAAAAGTCCTTTAAAATGGCATAACCAACAAGGAAACAAGGACTTTTAGATAGTCTGCCAAGGGATCTCAGAAGCCGTTGTATCAAAGCTTGTGCCAATTCTCCATGTACATTTACGAGTGTTGAATTGTTTTCTTTCTGTTCTAGCAAATTGCGGTATTAACAAAACCGTAACGGTCCCTTAATCTTCTCTTTATTATTTGTTTAAAGTAAAATTTGTTATTATTCAGTTTAGCAATCACGCTACAAATTTACTATATGAAAGCTATTTCTTGTCAGGCTGTCATTTTTAAGAAAAGAAGTAGAAAACTAAGTTGTACAAGTTGAATTTTTACTTGTTAAACAAGCGACGATATCTCAGTAAACCTACTGTTACTGCTTACTGCTGTGGCTAATTTTTTTCCCAAAGAGATCACCTCTGCTAAATGCCTACGAATAGCCATTTAAAGTTGTAGGTTAGATTGTAAGGCATTCTTTTCTTTTCTTTTCTTTAGGCCCTGTTGATCTTTTGGTTTCACGCTTGCATTGGCTGTGAGGAAAATATCGACTTTATTACGGAAAATAACCACGTTGCCACCAACATTCCGCTCAACTACATTCTGTGAGTTGCCCTCTTAATTAATTCTGTGTATCCATTGTTCAAGTGCTTTGTTTATGTTACTCGTGTTGGGTCCTTCAAAATTCCTAGTCATAGTTTGTCTAGCAAAACCTGCCGGCACATAATAATGGCGTGGAGAGGTCTAAAACAACTTTCCCGGCTTGATTGGCTTAGTTCTTCCACTTTTCCTTGCGACTCCGACGAGCTTCTTTGTGCCTCGGACGGGTGCAATGAACTGTGACGTGGTACAAAAGATTGGAAAGACAGTTAGCAATACCCAGACTACAGCACAAAAGCGAACTAACAATGGTTTCCGCAACACCAACAAACACCCCGTATTATAGCGAATAATCCAAGAATGGTCCACGGTTCCAACTTGTCTGTATTACATTTATAACGAATTACGATTACGGTTGCTAAAAGCGAAACAAAAAATACAAATTACTAAGGAACACAAATTACAGCTATGAAACGACGAAAATACAGGAAACGGAAAGAAACTAAGCGAAAATACTTACAAACGTTGTGTGACTAGAAAGTTGAACGGAAAAAAGGTACGATGGCTAATAAGACTGGACGAAAAAAACTGCAATGATGTTGCCGTGAACGCTAAAGCGAAATGAATTAGAATAAACGATGAAACTTACAAAATGATCTAAGAACAAAGAAAGTTATGCAGAGAAATCTAACAGAATATGAATAGCGATAACTGAAAAGAATGTGAAAGGAATGTGCAGCTCTACAAAGAAGTAAACGCTAAACATATTGACGTGGAATGCGGCCGTAACACCCCGGAATCCCTACTATACTACCAGTAGGGTTCCTTAAACTTGCTATCTCCTATTTGAATCATTTGCTTCAATACCCCTGAAAAGCCCAATGGGGTTAAGGTAATTATCATTTATTTGTCATCAGTGTCATAAATTATTGAACTTGGTGGAGCAAAATATCTTGTCTGTTGATCTACGATAATTGATCCCTTCGTCTCTGACAAGTCAATTTGCTTTCCTCAATCTCGCACAATAATATACCCTTCCGGGGGTTTTTCTACCTTTTACATGGACCAGTTGACGAAACTCCTTCGACACCGCTACAAAAAGTGTCTTACAAACTAGTAGAGTTGCCGAGTTTGAAAGTTATTTGTTGGCGTGTAACGAAGATGAACTTGGTGGAGCAGAACATCTTGATTTGATTATGTGTCTTGATCGTCGATAATTGATCTCTTCGACTCTGATAAATCAAGATGCTTTATTCAACGTCGCGCAATAATAGACTCTTCCACGGGTTTTCAACTTTTGAAGTCGCGAATTTTTATAGACGTTTGTATGGTGTAGGGTAAGTCTGTGCTCCCCACCAGACAAATCTGTGTAACAATTCGCGGCTCTGCAAAGGTATAACTTCGCTCGCTACAAATGTATCACTTTCACACTTGGTAAGTTCACTAATTTCAAGCGAGAAATGCCCTTTTTTTTATTGGTTGTATGTTATGATAACAGGGAGTCGAGGAGTCCTACGACGCAGCTGTAACTGAATATTTTCAACCTTACCATTCGTTTGTGGATAAACTTCTTCGGTTTGGATTCAATCAGGATAAAGTACCCGATCATGTTATAGCTTGTAGTAAGTGCTGTAAATAATTGTGCTGTTCTTACTACATGCCATCGAGAGCCATAATGGGATTATGGCTCTTGATGCCATGGCCCGTAGTTAGCACCGTAAATAATTAAGCCAATTCCCAGTTGCGCCAATCCTCTGTTTCATTGCGAGGCTAAGTGCGGAGCTCTTGATATGAAAAAGATTCTTTGTTCTCGTGCAAATAAAACTCATTTTTAGAAGAAAGGTTTTACACTTATCCTCGTATGCTTTTCCAGCAAGAAGCAGATACATATCTTATTGTAATTCTTTCAAAATATTTTCCGCTTCTCTTTGGCCTAAATCACCCGTCAAGTTTTTCATAGCCAACTGGCGCTGACCAAATTTGAAAAATTATGCAGGTCTCGGAGGGAGCTTTGCGACGAAACCGATGACTCTTTCTCGATCTCCAAAATTATTATTAACAGTTGTTCGCTGATAGCTTTTACATTGGATGGATAACCCTTAATCCCATTGATTTCTTCTATTCGCATAAATTATAAGCTAATAACGTCGCCTCAAACTATACGGTGGATAATTTTAAAGTTAAAAAGTTATTCTGATTTTTAAAAATCCGTGCTTTTTTTAAATATCATTGTAGATTGGATTCCCTTTTTTACCAATGTATTCACTTCCGTGTTTACATCTCTCAATTTTTTAAATCTATAGAATTTTTAAGAACCTTTTATTATAATCACTATTTGTAAATAGGCTTTTTATCATGATTGTTGTAATTTTATTATTATTAATTTTGTTTTTAGAGGGCCACTAGGGAGGGAGAATACTTGTTTAGAATTTTTAAGATCCTTTATTATAATTACTATTTGTTAATAGGCTTTTTATCACGACTGTTTTAATTTATTATAATCAATTTTGTTTTTAGAGGGCCACTAGGAAGAATACTTTTTATATTTATGTTGTAAAATCTTCTTTATCACACCCGGGTTTAGGTCCCATTGTGGGCGCAACTGTCCCAGCCCATCTCAGTTCAGTACTCTTTTTAAAACATGTCATATTGCGTTCGTGTTTTAGGCCGCCTTCTTGCGGTGGAAGCCATTTCGCTTCACTTCACTTACTTTAGCAAGCTCTGGATGGAAGTGTACCAGAAGGCTGGTGAGGTAAGTCGTGTCTTTTGTTCTAAATGAATGGTTACTTGGCAGGAATGGCGTTAATTGGCGGGCATGTCAAAAGCTGGGATGAACTTTTGGTTCAATTATCCATAAGTAGCCACGTGTTCATGCTCATATTAGCAGCGAGAAATCATCGACCCGGGACCCCGTCCCTTCTTTTACAGCCCTGCTGCTTACTTTAAGTTCTATTTTCCATTGTTTCCATTGTTTCGATTGTGAAAGTAGCCACGGGGTCATGCTCATATTAGCAGGGATAAATTTTCGGCCCGGGACCCGGCCCTTAATTGACAGCCCTGCTGCTCACTTTTGGTTCTATTTTCCATTGTTTCGATTGTGAAAGTAGCCATGGGGTCATGCTCATATTAGCAGGGAGAAATTTTCGGCCCGGGTCCCCGGCCATTAATTGACAGCCCTGCTGCTTACTTTTGGTTCTATTTTCCATTGTTTCCGTTGTGAAAGTAGCCACGGGGTCATGCTCATATTAGCAGGGAGAAATCATCGGCCCCGGACCCCGGCCCTTAAATGAGAGCCCTGCTGCTTACTTTTGGCTCTATTTTCCATTGTTTCCGTTGTGAAAGTAGCCACGGGGTCATGCTCATATTAGCAGGGAGAAATCATCGGCCCCGGACCCCGGCCCTTAAATGAGAGCCCTGCTGCTTACTTTTGGCTCTATTTTTCATTGTTTCCATTGTGAAAGTAGCCACGGGGTCATGCTCATATTAGCAGGGAGAAATCATCGGCCCCGGCCCGGGACCCCGGCCCTTAAATGAGAGCCCTGCTGCTTACTTTTGGTTCTATTTTCCTGTGTTTCTTATGAAAGTAGCCAGGAGGTCATGTTCATATAAGCTGCGGGAAATACCCGGCCCCCGACCCTTAATGACAGCCGTGCAGTGCTTACAGGTGCAACTTTTTCTTTGCAGAATACAAAATACAGCAGTTTTATAAAGCAGCTGTGTCCTCAACCTGAATTCTTAGAGGTAAGATGAACGAATGATCAGTACGTGAAGTGACGTTTGAGAAGTGACCTTTGCAAGTTTAGTTCGCTAGAACCAGCTGCGTTACAGGAAAACACCTTTCATGCTTCAGTGAACCTCAGCGGAAACATTTTCTATCTTGCAATTAAGGGAGTTCCCCAACCCAGTTTTCTCCTTTAAAGTTGTCATTGCAAGTTTTGAGTACGATCTTGCAATCCCTATAATTTGGACGACGAGGGAGAGGGGCGTAAATCACGTGACGTCCTATGATAAGGTCCAGTACCTCGAATCTTTTTGCAACTCTCATATGCAACTGGATGTAGCATATGAGGGAACAGTCAGTCTTTTACCTTTACAATAGAGCTTTTTCATTCACTTGGCCAAGAAAAAGGTTCCACTCCCACTGGCTTTGTTTGTACACCAATATGCCGGACATGTGGTCACGGGAAAAAGGACTTATATACACATGTTAATTTACAAATTTTGCCCGCGCCGACCTCTATGTCACGCAGAGCATTTTGCTCAACTACTCAAACTGTTGACTTGGAGTTTTGCTTGACAATTATTTTGACGTCCAGTTTTGAAGAAGGGTTGTTAAGGAGAACTTGCCTGTAAAACTGTACACTTTTCATAGAGTTTACATATACTTGACGTAAACTGCAAAGAGAGCGACAGTCCTTCGCAAAGCGCTTTGACACTGGCGTAAGTTTTCGCGTTCATCCAATACAAAACGAGAAAAGACATTTCTGTGAAAAGTCTATTGTAAATCGTTTTAAGTCTCTCAGAGCCTTTGTTAATATAACCTGATAAACAGATAGTCCAGTGTTCTTGTTGTACGATTGAGTCCCCTTGTCTATTCAGTACATAGGACTGATCTTACTAGATGAACGGGAAAGTCTGAATGTGCGGGATATCTACACGTTCCTTTGCTGTTTCTATCCGAGGGTAAGCATAATGCATTTTCACTTTAGCATCAGGAATAGGTTGCTCCACCCTGTTACCTGCTTTCGTTTATCATGATTAATTGATCAACGAAAATGAATTTTAGTTAATGAGCAACACTTGTTTGTCCTATGTTCAGTGATTTTCACGTGCAACCTTTACGAACTCTTCATTGTTTATTTGACCAATCACATGGCACTCTTAACTTGCATTCCCATGTGCTTCGTCACTCTGTTTTTTCTTCACGGCCAAGCACAATGTCTTGAAGTTTCTTTTCAAATTCCCTCCCATCCCACCCTTCACTTTGTTTTATTTTATTTTAGTGGACATAGGACTTGCGAAACCTTAATTAAGTGTTATGTTGTCAAGTAGTAATCATTTTATGTATATAACTTATTAATTAGTTAAAGACAGTATTATTGTAAGCAACTTATCTATAGTCATAATCAATTTCTGCGTCGACACGTTGATGTCCCTTTCAGTTACGAGTTTCAACTCGAGGCAATGATATGACATCTATTTAGTTACTTCTTACAATTTTTCTCTGAAGTCAGTAGTGTATTTTCAATAAAAATTGGGAATGGGGATGAAGTGCTCCTCGCGTCACACTTTTCAGACTTTTGCCCCCATAGACTCGACATTCTGTACTCCTGGGATGTACATATAGGTCAGTGAGGGCCTCAGGGAGGCCCACGATTGGTCACAGCCGACCCTGAGGGGAGGACCAACTCCCTCCCCTATATCGGTCTGTGCATATTTACCCAAGAACGGTCACAGTCGGCCCTGGGAGGAGGCCCAACTCCCTCCTCGATGCCGTCGGTGTACCACCCTGGTGGTAGGTTTTATTTAGCTCACAAAAATCCTGGAGTACATAGGGCTGACCTTTTAAGTTTCAGTGGAGCACTTTGTCACCCACTTTCTCTTTTTGAGCCACACCAAGTTGCTGTTCAGTATAATAACTTTGGGTCCCCAAACATGAGGAAGTTTATTAACTGAAGAGTAGTCAGTTCAGGTTGCAGTTTTCAAACCTTTTGTTCTCCTTCCTTTTGCCTCCCTCACAGGTGTCTAAGCAGGTGTTGGTAAATCAGTGGACTAACTTAGTCAAGACACTTGTAACGAAAGTAATTGCCGACAGACCTGCAGCGGAGAAGGCGAGTGACGCGGATCTGTGTGTTATAGCCAAGAGACTTACTGCGGTAAGTTGTTCGGATAGATTGGTTTTAACCTGAAACTTCAGTGCCTAAATGCTCTCAATCTGGCCTCTTAATCTGGATAGCGCTATTGGCCTGCCTCGTAGATCAGTCGGTTAGAGCGCTGGTACATCTACTTCTGTGCACTACTTATCCCTTACTCAGTACTTAAATTGCTTTTATGGCTGTGTCTATGATTGAAACTCAATGTAATAATAATAATAGTAATAATAGTTCCGTTATTTAGCCTCGGCACTATTTATAGCGCTAATGCTAGTGGGGCCGAGCAAATGCCTTAAACAAATAATCCAAAATAAATCTTAGCAGGGTTAAGAATCCCAACTGGCCGGAGGCAAACCAGCTGGCTAATTACAAACGCGGCCGAGGATTTGAACTCGGGACTACCGTGAACAAATCCAGTTAGCGGTTGGAGCGGGACTTGAACTCGGTGCCTCCGAATTGCAAGTCCAGCGCTCTAACCACTCGGCCACGCTGCCTTCCATACTTCAGCGTGCTCTGTCAAACAAAGCCTAATGAGCAGTACTTTCACACAACAGGAGGTGTTTTTCAGTATTACTATAGAGACGTTCCTAACAGCAATAAAATTTCGCAGGAACTCCGAGCAATGTCTCTACTGTTCTCTGTTCGGGCGCCGCAGAAGTCCGACATCAGCCCACTACTACAGCCGAGTCTTGATGCACTTCTGTCAGTCTGTCGCAGGTATCAAAACGAAAAACAAGAAAATGCAAAGGCCACGCGCGCTGCGAGCGAGACTGAGCAACAGCAGAAAAACGAAGAGTCCGAGGACAAGAAGACAGGTGGAGAGGCGGAGCCGGTGAAAAAGCGAAGGAGAACGTTAGAAGGCGAAGAACAAACAAGTTCTAAAGGAGCATCCGCATCGTCTGATGTGCCAGGACCTAGCAAGGATGATGACAGCGTTGCTGGTCGGAAAAGGGAGAAAGTCCAGAGTAGCTCCCAAAAACAATCCCCAAAGAGTGGATCAATTTGGGGCTCAAGGCCGCCAACTGATTGTGTGGACTCGCTAGTTAAAGCTATTCAAAGCGCCATCACCAAAATCCCTGTATAGGTAACAAACATGAGAGGAACAGTCTGGCATTCATTGAAGTACTGTTGTAAAAGACACTTTGGCCTTAGGAGTTTGTTTGCTGCCAGATGAGTCCTAAGCTACGGGAATCTTTGAGTGTTTTTGTGGACTGCTTTTGCAGCGTTTTAGTTTCCAGTGCACAGCGGGAAAAGCCAAGAAGTTTTCGTGTTTTTTTTTGTTTCCGAGAACTTGTGTATTTGGAATAATAAATGGAAATGAACTGTACCCCAGAAACGTTGGGAACCGGTTGGACAACAATCCAAAAACGATTTGATTTGAATCGTGGTGTTGACGTTTTTATACCCGTGAAAAAGCCTGCCTTGTACTTTGCTTCATTCCCTTCCACTGGGCTAAAATTTGCATTATGCAGTGAAAGGAGGGTTTTGGAGAGTTAAAGCAACCATGCACCTTTTCACCTTTCATGGCTTCCTGCCGGTGACAATGCAAGCCCCGGTAACTAAACATACAAGACTAAACAGGGAAGGCAGACAAGCCGGGTGGGAGTGGTTTCCTTTTCCCGGTTTATCGTTCTCCGACATGGACAATCAGAACTCCAGTCTGGGTCTTCCAGTCTTCAAGACTTACTAAGTCTTTTCTTTCAACTTAAAGCCTGTCCATCAAGTACGGGTTTCTAATTTCGGCTTTTTAAAAAAATGAGAGTATTGTAGGGAGGTGTATTTTATGGACTTTGTATCCCTATATTTGGAAAGATTGCAAGTTACATTGTATGTTCACAATTTTGCAAATCTACAAGAGAAAAGCGCTTTCACCGCCTTTTCTGACTTTGCGAAAAATAAACGGCTTTAAGATAATACTTACCTTGAAAGTAGATGATACCATTGTGCGTAGAGGCCACCGTCAAATCAGAAATATAACCATGAAGATGTGCATGTTATACAATTGTAAATGCCCACCGTAACGCGAGTAACAACCTGAGAATTAGAAATAGGTGATATAATGTCACGTGGGTAACACATTCCCCCTTGGAGTCAGGCGATATAATTGCAAATTTCACCGTTTCATCTTGGTAAATATTTTATTCTTGAGAAAAAAAACAATATTGGTCTTGTTATTTATCACTGAGAAAAAAGGTCTTACATTAACTTCCTCGTTGAAAGCTCTTTCAGTGCATTTAAAATTATATAGCAGTCGTGTGGAGATTTTGTTCGGAAAAGAAACAGAGATAATAAATTTGGATGATGTAGAAGTAAATTTTTATTGAAATTGTTCATTAATGTTGCCGTTGGTGCATTCTGCAGATAACAACGTATTACCGTGGAAGCTCTCGTAACTGACACTCTGGTAAGCAAACAGCTCCACTTACGGCCACCTTTACAAAAGTCCGTTTTTCTCAACTCCTGTACAAACCCTGTATTTTTACATTCTCGTAAGCGGCCAGGTCCAGGTACGAACACCTTTTCCGCGTCCCGAAAGTGTCCGCTTACGAGAGCTTACACTGTATTGCAAGAAACGATTGCAACGACGATTTTTAAGGCAATTGTTGTAACAATTCGAAACAATGTCGCAAAAAACAAAAAAGTTGCAAAGTTCCCCGTGTAACACTGGACAGTGCTGGCAATAATAAAGAACAGCGATTATTGGGCGACGGTGAGCAAAATATCGTCATTTGGCAGTGGCGTCAATTGCTTATAGTCCATTTCTACGATGACTCCGTTTTGCTACTAATGGCCTGTTTACATGGGGGTTCGGGGAGGAGGGGGGGGGGGGGGGTAGGGTAACCTGTCTGTCCATATAATTTCTCATTTTATTATGTGGACAATTGGGTTACCCCACCTAAGCGGGTTACCTCACCTACCTGGGGTCTCCCACCTCCATGTCGATCTTTATCCCAGTGGAACTAAACTTAAAGAGGGGAAAATGGCGGGTTTCGGTAAACTATGTTATAAAACTTTATGCATATAATTCGGCTCATTTGAAGATCGGCGTCTGAATCAACGCTGGTCCACATGCGTTAGTCCCGGCTGAGTCAGGCGTTATGAACGTCTGGGCCGATGCAATTTCAATTAGCTGTTTCGAATTGATTCAGATTCCGCACTGCACGTGAACATAATTCACTGAATTTGATTCGGCTAATGTGAAGTGCGGAGTCTGAAAGGCGAACCGGTCCTAAGGGCCTGTTTGCATGGAGGTGGGGGACCCCAGATAGGTGAAGTGACATGCGGCGGGTCACCCCACCTATCATGTAAACGTGATGAAATTAAAATGAGGGATTATGTGGACAGGCGGGTTACCTCACTTACCTGGGGTCCCCCACCTCCATGTAAACAGGCCCTAAGCTCCTTAATGAAAAATTGCTATGTTTTGCTGATCGGAGTTCAATATTTATTCTATCATTCAATCATTGCGTTCGAATTATTGTTTGTTTGTTTGTTTTTAATATTTTATTTAGGGCCACTGTACAGGCCATTCTAAAAGTTACTATCTCGCTGATAAATAATTGTTAACAAATTTCCCAAAAAGAAAAACAAGAATTGTACCTATAGATACCTTGAAAAATAAAATACCTACCTAAATAAAAAATACCTGTTAAGCACATAAAGAAACCACATCAGGAAGAGTTTTTATTAAGGAGCAATAATTCTAATTACAACTTTTTTTATATACTTTGCCGCAAACACAGGGAGAAACTGCGCATTAATAGAGCATTGTTCCCGGTCTACAAAAAAACAGAAGCAAATCAAGTTTAATCTCCATGGCGCATAAACAACCGATTATCGGAAGGAAGGTATATACAGTGGCCTTAAGAACTCTAGTCCAATCAAGTCAATCAAAACTCTGTAAAAACCTTATTATTAAAAAAAAAAAATGAAAGGACGTTTTTAACTTACACTTTTTCCAATAGCGTGCGTGGAGTTAACGAAAACAGCTCCGAGCAGTTTTCATAAGATGCTATGGCTGCGTCCACTCAACTCATTAGTGTTGGTGTAGCATTGCTAATGAGTCGGGCTATATGCACAGGGCGACGCACGCAGCTAAATTTATACAGTTCCTTTGTTCCTGAACTGAAAACAAAACTGTTTTTTACCCCATGTAAGGAAATCTAAGACAGCCTTAGATTCTAGATCCCCCACTGTGGATTGCAAATTCACGATGTGAATTCTGGATTTCAGGCGCTGGATTCCGGATTTCTAATCACTGGAACTTGGGATTCTTGATTCTAATCCTTAGCTGGATTTCAAAGTCTAGGATTCTGGATTCCAAAAGCAAAAATACGCGGTATTCTGGAATTTTCATTACCTTACACAAGGGGATATTTTCTTTTCAAACAATCGAATACAGCTTTCGTCCCCGATAACTAAACGTACGAAGTGACTGCAAATCTTAGTATGGTCTTATAGTAACGTCATAGTAGCCTGTGTTCGATATATTAAAGTTCTAACATGACTCCGAGGCTTGAGGGTCAAAATTGCAATTGTCTCGCAATTCCCAAAAGAGACTTTTGTTATTGAGTACAAAGAAAACCAAACCAAATCTAGAAATATGACCAGAAAGCCTCGGAGTGGTCTTAGAATTTGATATATCGAACGTGGGCTTTTATAAAGGTTTCGATAATAAACGAAGCGATCAACATTGTGATAAGTTCTTAATGTTCATCTTGCGAGAGTTTATTCAAGGCTACGCGTCGTCTTCCGAAGGCTCCTGCGAGGGTTACTCCGTGTCCCATTTGTTTTCTACCCAAAGAAAAGAAAAAAATAACGAATAAATAAGTGATGGCAGAACAATGTTTCTAGTGCCAGTAGGCGGGCGCGGCAGAGGGAAATTTTGTTTTGGACTTAGAAGTTGGAGGATGGAGAAGGGGAGGTTTCTAAGATTTTTTTTGCCAAAACAACATTAGGGAGGAACTTTTTTTCTTTAGCAGATTTCTATTTTATCTTCCTAGACATTTGGCACAATTTGGTGCCAGATGGTTGCTATGGTTACTGAGATATGACGTCTTACTAAAACGCGGTCAAGACATTTTACGTTTTTTTGTTTGTTTGTTTATTCTCCCTTTTGAGCAGAAAAAACCTATAAACTATCCCCGAAAGTAGCAAAGTATATAGCTATAAAATAAACTAAACCTCTGGCATAAAAAAATGCTTAATCATCCAATATTATTATTTTTAGTCGGAATTGTCTCTAAAGTCCAAGATGGCGTCCATTTCATAAACTTTATAATGTTTTCTTTACACGGTGAAGGGAAGTCTGCGTAAAGACCCCATAATGAATAGTGTTAAGTAGCATCCTGCTGTTTTGTTCTAGTAAAATGCTCTGATTGGCTGCGTGACAAAAGGCATTGGAAGGATCATCTCTGAGTGGCAGTTATTGAGAATTGCCAGGAATAATTTATGCGAAATTGGCTTCAGCGACATGTTTAGCGAAGCTGTCTTGCAAGCGTCGCTTTTCAGTCTGCAATAAAGTAAACACTAGTCGTCCGCGAGCATGCTACTTACCGACTGCATGGAATTTTGAGAGGCATTTTTTCTCATTTTAGCCGCCAACTGTGGCTGTCAGAAAAAAAATAATAATAAAGTTTAGTAGGCAAAACAACACATTTCCACGTGCTTCACACTCTTTAGTACATTTCTTTGCCTTTTTTTGTACGACTACGACGTAAAATTGCTAAATTATACTTTTTGTGTAAGGCGTATACAAGCCTACGACTAAACTTTATTTCTCTTTTTGAAACTGGATATTCCTGGATATCGTCCCTAGGAATTCAACTCCAGGAGGGTTCGCCCATATTTGACAAAGTAAGTGAGTAGGAATAATAGTGATAAAGACTCAAAGAGCGCAAATTCACTTTTTTACCGAGGTTTTTGTTTTCATCGCGTCTTTGGATCTTAATGTCCGTAATATTAGCCACGGAACTTAACGCAAAAGTACTAGAAATACGTGAATACTGCCAAAAGTAAGGAGAAACAGCGAAAAGAGGGGAAAGAAAATGTGTGAAAAAATACAAACCAGCAAACAATACAAAATATTAATAACAACAATAACGCCACCACCACCAACATCAACACTGATAAATTCCGACAAATTATAAACCTCGCATTCGCGACAGCCTTCCTTTGCGAACGAAAAAATTTAAAAGAAGTCGTAAGAAAAGTTATATCTCAAGTATAGGCCATTTGCACGATTGCGTCAGTTTACTGTTACGACCCTAATTCTTTTGGGTTTTCTTTTCATATTTAAATTTGGTAGCCCCAGTGAGGTTTGCACAAGAAAGCAAAACCCTGAAGGATTCTGGTCATAGTAATAAAATGACGCCTTCATGCAAATGCCCATTGTATGGTTCGGTATACTGTAGAGCGCGTGCACTCGCGAGGCCGGCATCTATGAAAATTTATTGTAACAAAAAAATGGAACATCAACATATTGCCGTGATTTCAAGTGAAAACGCTCCATCCCCTAACTCAAACTTAACACTAAATTCTCACTTTGGACTAATTGTTGTGTTAAGACAGGGGTGGGTGGGCTGAACTTATACGATTAAGGGACACTGCCCCTGACACTACCCCTTCCCTAACCTAATGTTAACACTAAGTTCTCTCTTTGGGCAAAATGAAAGTGAAGAATGATCATCGCAGTAAATTTCCCAATTTAAGCGGTTGAAAAGAAGAAGCCTGAAAAAGTCAGGGCTTCAACGCGATTCGAACCCATGACTTCCGCGTTACCGGTGCGTTGCTCTACCAACTGAGCTATGAAGCCACACATTGGGAGCGAGGTCAATTGAGTTCATATCTCCCGTGAGGAGTGAAATTATGTGAAGTATATATGAAATAATTCATTTTTGAACTGCGGTTGTAGCTGAAAGGTGGTTTAACTGAGAGGTACAAAGTGGAGGGGGTAGGAAGTTTTCCGATATCCTATACTCAGTATTCAACCTCGTCCCCAGGCTGCTTTTCCCGCCCCACCTCCAAAGCCAGGGAAAAGCTCCGTATTATTTGTTCTTTAATAGAGAATTGTATGTGGCCATAAATCACTTATTAGCGGACTCTGTTACCATTTATGTTTTCTACATGATAATATATGACTGCGTCGTCTACATGCCCCTGGGGGGGGGGGGGGGGGGGGTGATATATAAAATGGTAGGGATTTCAGATTTCGCCAGTTGAAGTTTATGGAAGGGAAGGCAAAAATGTCTTTTCAGCATGTAAAGGGAAGAACGAAAAGGGCCAACGGACGCATTTCGTGACTGCGAAAATGTCAAGAAAATTCTGAATTAGTGATTTATTCGTATTTACGAGGCAGTGCAAATCAATGCGAAAGGGTACCTTTCCTGTGAAAATTACATCTAAAAGGGTAAGCCGTTAGACCTGGTACATACTTACCAGTTGCATTACAAACCATTCATGTCCCCTAGATTTTTTTGTCGACGCCGGCGTTCGTCTTTTGTTCTCTGTTTCCCTGAGCGCATATCCCCGAGCTGTGTCCAAAAGATCATAGCAAACAATCAACCACAACAAAGTGATCGTAAAGAGTCGTTTGGAATCCATCGACTATATCGTTCTTCCGGTTTACCAGGTGTTCTGTTGAGAAGATGAACTTGAATCTCAGCTAAAAGAAAAACAAAATTGTTGTTTTTTTCAGTTTTTCAGTTATATTAGTTGTTATCTCTAGTTTTTAAGTATCATGAGAGATTTGTGTCTCGTTATTGGTACAATATCCTCAACGTGGTGGCCTAAAGGCCATGTTATCGTGTTGGAGTCCTTACGATACACCGTTTCCGGGTACGGGTACGACAGGAATCCATGGTACGAATAATTTACCCGTACGCGTAGCCCGTAGATTGCCTCTTACCCCGAAGAAACGGGTAGGGTACCGGGTAGAATGATGCCACTATGGCGTCTGGGAAATAATGGTTTCCTTTTATAAGTACTTGGCAAGCATGTTCGCTTACACGTACCCGTAGGCAGAAAAGGTGTATCTTAAGGTCACTCTTATGTCAGAAAATAGAGTTCATAAATACCTTTTATTTAAGTATAAACACCAATGAAGTACCAGATGAGCTTTCGCGCGAGAACATGTTATCTTCACACATGAAAAGATCACCGACGCTATCGGGCTATATAATAAATCGCGCCTTTCACAGAAAAAGCTATTAAAGTGAAATGGTTTGGTATTTCATTGGTGTTTATATCATAAATAAAACATTACATGGTTGCTTGGAAATACGAAATTTCTCTTCGACTGGTGAATAATTCTATACTTAGGGTGCGTTCGATTGGGAAATCTGGATTTATATTTTAAAATCCGGATTTCGGATTTGCAATCGAACGCGAAATCCGAAAACGGATTTCAACGCTGAAATATTTGTTTAAGGATTTTCCTTTTTACCGTTCGATTGGGAAATCCGAAAAAGGATTTGAAAAACTGTCCTTAGGAAAAGCGGTCTTGCATGCACACGCATAATTAGTAAAAAGAAGACCGCTATTCACGAGAACAGTTTTGCAAATCCTTTTTCGGATTTCCCAATCGAACGACAAAAAGGGAAATCCAAAAAATCCGGATTTGGATTTCTTGATTCAAATCCACCCTGTGGACGGATTTCTCGGAGGTGAGCTTGATACCTTCAAGCCAAACATAGATCTTGTTCAGACCAAAATTAAGCCGCTCATTCAGTTGATATCATTGTCAGCATAGGTGATGCCCATAGTGGTAGTAAAAATTCTCAGCCGAGCTGAACGAGTCGAAAAGGCAATTCGAAAAGTCATGAATGTGCAGTGAAAATAATAAGGGACCTAAAATGGTCCTCTGGGGTACACCACTCCATACCAATGTCTCACCCAACTTACGGTCATTCACTACAACACAAAATTATGTAGGCACGACCACTAAGGTATGACATGAGCCACTCTCCTTTGGGGCCAGTTATACCGTCATAATCGAATTTAAATAGCAGTAATAGCAGTAAGGCATGGTGAACAGCCTTTTCATAGTCTTTTCGAGGTCCAGAAAGATACAGACATGAATCACTGTACTATTGGCGTGGTCAATATTGAATTATTAACTTTTGGTTGCCTCAAATAAGGCAGAATCAGTAGCCTGACGAAAGCTGGCTAGGTGACTTGAAATTATTTTATTTATCTCAAAGTATTTTACTTAAAAAAAAAAAGAACAGCTGATCCTCTGTATTGATATTTCCGACGAAATCGAAGTCGCGGAGATCGCATTGCCATTTCAATCAAGTCTGACAACGTTGGTCGTACTTGGTCGTGGAAGGCAGGCAAAGAAACCTGTCCCAAAAACTGAGTGTGTTTTACGTTCAGTTGTTATTTTCTCGTTTCCGTCGTCCTTGACGTTGTGCTGAGCCCGATAGTAGCGTGAACACGCAAAACAATTCTTGCTATGCGACGATTTTGTGAGAAAACCAACGATTTGATTCCGTCCGCAGGTGCCCATAATTACTTACTGAATTTTGGTGTCTAATCATACATCTTTCATCAGTTTACTCAAGCCCTAAATTAAGGAATAATAATTATTATAATAGTAATTTTCTTTGTTTACCCTCGGCAGTATTTTATAGCACTAATGCTTGTGGGGCCGAGAAAATGCCTGAAACAAATAATTCAAATAAAACTTAACAGGGTGAAGGATACCATTTTGCCGGAGGCAAACCAGCTGGCTATTTACATGCTTGGTCGAGGATTTAAACTTGGGACTACCGTGAACAAA
The DNA here is from genome assembly GCF_958299795.1 of Porites lutea. NCBI lineage: Eukaryota > Metazoa > Cnidaria > Anthozoa > Scleractinia > Poritidae > Porites > Porites lutea. Next base: position 5,200,062 of record NC_133207.1, on the reverse strand, counting down.
TCCAGCTAGCGGTCAGGGCGGGACTTGAATGCGGGGCCTCCAAATTGCAATTCCAGCGCTCTAACCACTCGGCCACGCTGCCTCCTACAAGGAAGGTTTCATTTTGGCCGAAAACCTGATCACTGATCATCACTTTGTGAGCAGTTACACAGTATGATAGGGCTGTCGACTCTTCGTTTCACCCTTACAAACTTTAAACTAACTGGCTGTGGCTATAGACGACATAAACGCATTAGTACGGATCAAGACAGATTTAGAACCCTTGAAGCTCCATTATCTCTGGAATGTAATCATTAATCGACAAGTAATCGTTGATCAAAAGAGTGCCGATCTATATTGCGTGCAACAATTTGTCCCAGAAGAAGAAAGGGCGGAAACTAACTTTCAGATAAATTGTTGTAAATTCATGAGTCTTTCGTATTGACGACATTTCAATGGTTTTGAACTCTGAAGACTGATCTTGGAGTACTAAAATTATGAATGAGCTAAGCTTCGTTTCAGCAGTTTCGAAAGACAAACTGGCCCAAACTCAGCAACTCGAAAGGCATAACGTCTGATATGAAATGCAACTTAGCACTGCAAATTTGCAAAAAATTTAAACTGGAATTTGAATCCAAAGAACTCAGGGGCACCCAACAAAAATATAGTTCAAAACCACTTAAACATAGCATTGTTAAACGTATTTTAGTATTTAAATGGTAGATATAGGCATATTTTTATCCCCTAAAAATTTTTCATCAGTTCGGACTTCCTAGCTGAAAGTCTAGCGATCCGAAAATTATAGGGATCAAAACTTACCTGTTCGAAAATTCCAGCCAGAAAAAAGGCTCCCGAAAATTCTAGGTGACCTTTTTAGGGTAAAAATCCGTTAAAAATAGGCAATTATACCATTTTTTTGATGTTCGAAAATCCTAGGAGAGGCAGGCAAGCAAGAAATTTTACAAAAAATGTTCCGAAAATTCTAGATATCAAATCGTCTTCCGAACAGATGTTTTCCGAAAATTGTCGTTGGGTGCCCCTGAGAACTCAGACAAAGATTAAAAGAGCGATGCGATTAAACTGACTGGCTGCATTGAGACAACTAACAAACATGACATTACCGGACAACAAATTTAAACAAACTGGAGACTGACTTCCATCTTGTGGCATCTGGGATGGTCTGAATACTAGTTCCTAATACTGTCCAACGCAAACGGATTCCGATGGTGCAGACCGTCGCAAACCGTTTAAAGTAAAGTTTTAAGTTTGCGGTTTTGAAGTAAAGTAAAGTTTTAAGTTTGCATTGAGACAACTAACAAACATAACATTACCGGACAACAAACAAACTGGAAACTGACTTCCACTCGTGGCTTCTGGGATGGTCTGAATACTAGTTACTAATACTGTCCAACGCAAACGGATTCCGATGGTGCAGACCGCCGCAAACCGTTTAAAGTAAAGTTTTAAGTTTGCGGTTTTAAGTTGCAGGCGGAAGGGAAGATGGGCAATTAATACTCACTTACAAAGGTGCTGACACGAAATTTATCATAATTCAAAGAGTGGGAACTGCCACAAAACTCGTTGAAACACGAAAATAACTGATGAAAATAAGGCACAAAGAATCTTGCAAATATGCGAAAAAGAAGGCACTGTTGGACAAACGTGAAGATTTTGAAAACCTGTTTGCCCAGTTAACAAGGGAACATATTAAATTGTAGAAATATTTGAATGACACGAAGCTGTGACTTCGTCATTCACACGTAATTTCTCAAGTTCCATAGAGAATAAGGACCCCCAGATAGATAGATAGATAGATAGATGACGTCACCAAAATTCAAATTAAGAAACTATCGCTTCTTCTGAGTTTCTACTTTCATGTGATACTAGAACACTTTAAAACCTTTATACAAAAAAAAATTCGGTTCAAAAGGGTTCTTTGTTTTGCGATACAGGAAGCTTTAATTTCCAGGCTTTTGCGTGACGCGGCATTAAGCTGACAGCCGGGAAAGCTCTTATGTGGGTTAAAAAAACATTGCGGTTTTTTGGAGACTTTGCTATCTAAACGTTCCTTGTTTTGGAATGAATATTACTTTAATCGTTATGAGTTCCTCAAGCGAAGAATTCACGCATAAGTACGAAAACTCAAAAACAGATGTTTCTGTTGGTTTCCTGCGGCCATTATGTGCCCCTGAAAGGGACACAAACATGGCGTCTCCATACAAAGCTTTATAAATTTGGGTAAAACGTTTTTCCGAATATCTCGCATATGAACTATTGCATAGACCTGATTCTTGACAAGGCTTTTTGTATATTTATCTTCTTTCATTTCCCAGATTCTAGACTTTCTGTATTAAAAGGTTTCCATTTTTATTTCTACTTTCTCACGTGAGTGAAAACCGAGAATAGGGTAACTCCTTCAGTTTTTGTACAAGATAAAAACTGCTATCCAAAGAGGCCCTACAGTGGTTTTATTTACAAAATCCACTTGCCGTGAAACAGTCCCTTTAAATTCCTCCTTTTCCTTTCCAAACATTAAACAGGCCAGGGGCACCAAACGACGGTTTTTTTTCCTAAATGCATTAAAAACGGCTTTTCAGTTAGGCTATCCAGAGCACTTTTAAATCTCTAGAAATGCATTCTGAGCAGCGCTATAAAATATTCATTTGTTCGGTCATCTTAGGGCAACTTGAGTCTTTTCGAAATTACAGGGGCTTCAGAGTTATTTTCCCGAAAATTTTGGACGCATTTTAAAGTATAAAGAAAGTAAGATTTTTTTTATTCCTCTCTCCATGATCGTATTTTCGAATCTGAAAGTTTTAGGTTTCCCTTTTTCTACGAAAAACAACTTTACCTGGGGAGAGAGATGCGAACAATTCAAGTTCAAGTTCATTTATTCACACTTATTCAATTACAATACAACAATAAGGGCAAAAAGAGGAAGAACTAAGACCCTGTTTACATGGAGTGGGGGACCCCGGTCTAGTGGGGTCAGTTTCTTTTGTTTTGTGTCCCCCAGAGCGTGAAAACTAAGGAAACCTAGACTACGAGCAGTCTCTCTTTTTTCTGTAGTCCGTCGAGCAAAACGCGAGACACGCAAATGGCCACGCGCGAGACTGATGGCCCTCGTTTCGCGCGTCTCGCGGCTTCGCCGCTCGCGCGCGCGTGCACTCCCCCTACTAGCTAAACACTGGAAGAAAAAGAGAGACTGCTCGCAGTCTAAAGGAAACCAACCCCACTAGACCGGGTTCCCCCACTCCATGTAAACGGGCCCTAAAACAGAGCTAACTATACATTGAATTAAACATAAAAAAGGAAGAGTGTGTAGCAGCCAAAGGAGCCAAGCTTTCGAGTTGGCTACTACCACAGAGCAGTTACAAGTGGGTGGAGGTTATACGGTACTAATAAAAAAAACTATTTAAATTAAATAATTAAATAAATAGAACTAAGTAACTCTAAAATTTTGTACTGTTAAACTCTCCACGCGTTTAACCCTCCACCCTCCATCTTGCGCCATCTTGCGCCGCTGACAACCTACATTTGTCGTAAATTAATCGTAGGGAATTTGTTAGGCAATCTTCGAAACTTGTACATGAATGGAACGGTCGTCTAGAAATTTTTAGCCTTCCTTCGGAAAATTTGGAAAATTCTATGCAATTTTTGCTTCTCCGAACAGATATTTCACAAAAAAAAACAGTCGTTGGAGAGATTTGTTACTCCTTGGAATGCAATGTCTATTCTTTATAGTAAAATGTTTAAAAATACGTTTCGTATAAGGAACGCCATTTTTAGGCAAAGTTGATTTATTGGCTAGACGGTGTGGAAAACAACTTGATATACATGTTAATCTTGTGAAAGTACAGTTATTTGCAGCGCAAGACAGCTGAAATAAATTGTCATTCACGTCTTTCCTGTCAAGTTAAGATTGTAAAACAATCCGCAATTTTAACAGTCAAGCAGTTGCGGATGTATTGAAGAATAACTCGTGCCGGAATTGAGTAGCTCGAGACACGTGCCAACGCTGATACACGTGTTTTCTTGGCACAGTTCAGACCGCGAAACGATCCACAGGGAATTCGTTAAAAAAAATGCGCTTGAAGTTTTGCAGGTAAACAAGTCCTAAGATAAAGAAAAGCATCGTCAGAAGCTGGCATCGTTCGAATGTCGAACTCTTTTTTTGGCAAACTGAGTAGTATGGAAATTAGTTTTCGGCAATCGATCTTCAGCTGCACAAGCGTTGCGTGCTCGCCAAACTACCGTAACAAACCAAGAGCCACAAGCGTTTGTATTTTTTCGAAAAACCAATCAAAATCTTGTATTCATGTTCATTTGTTGCTTTCAGTTAATTATGCTCGAGCTTAACCATTCCTAGGTCAAACGACACTCGCTCTCAAAATGACATATCTTGGTTGACAAATTATCCATTATTAAGACCGTTGTCGGGAAACTTTCCACAACAGTGACCTTTAGTTGGGACAGATGCATCTGAAATCAAGTTTTTACCCGTAACATATCTATCGGGACATTATAGCAGCCGTAATTTGGAGGGGCAGCCGTCATAGTTACTGAGAGAAGAGCTGGCCGTTGGCAGCGCTTACTTGGCCGGTCGTATGGCAGTTTGGGTATTTACGAGTGTAGCCGGCCGGAGATTTGAACTTGGGTCTACTTGCGAAAATAAATCCAGCTAGCGTTCGGAGCGGAAATTGAATTCGGGGCCTTTCGATTGCAAATGTAATAACTGTTCGAACGCTTGGTGACTAACTAAAGGAACCTGAAAAATAACTGACTAAACAACGTACAAACTAACCATTAGATAAAAATCATTGCACTTGCCTTAAAAATAGGAGACTGGTGATGCTGCTGGTGTCTACGTAGTTTGAAAACCGAAATTGGCATTGCATTTGCACAAAAATGCTGATGGGTAATTTTTTTTAGTGCTACTGATTGGTGACATTTAATTCCTAGCGCCGCCCAAATGACGTTTTTAACACATTAGGGACTTTAAGATCCAACGACAGGAGGCGACAAGAACGTCGCTTAAAAAGAGAATTTGCGTTCTTTCAGTCTTTATAGCGATTATTCCTACCCACTTACTTTGTCAATTGTAGGCGAACCCTCCTGAAGCTGAATTTCAAGGGACAATATTCAAGCTCAGAAAGAGAAAAAAAATTTCGTCGTTGCTTGTTTACGTCCTCCATAAAAGGCGAAATGAGGCATTTTCACGTCGTAGTCGTGCAAAAATGGGAAAGAAATGTACAAAAAAGTGTATTGCACGTGCGAAGTTGTTGTTTTGCCAATTAAACCAATTGTTTTTTAATTTGGACGTTCTCGTCCGCGTCGTTGGATCTTAAAGTCCCTATTGTCTGACTTGTCAGCCGCGGTGTAGATTTCCTACTAAGCAGGTTATATCGATGGGCGACCTTTTTTCTTATGTATTTTTTTTTTTTTTTTTTATGGCGGAGTTTCTCATATTTTTTTTACAGTGTATTGAGGTAGTTCCGGATATGACTGAAGAAAGAGTTGCTGCCGCTGCATAGTAAAGTTCCGGATCTGACAAGTGGCTTTATGTCATTTGTCGCCATTTTTCCTGGCTTGAGTCGCTGTTCAAAGCCATCTTGTTGTCTCAAAGTCATGTCGCTTGTCCGAATTTAAGTAACAGGGCCTTATTTAAACCAAATGTGGTTTCAAAGGACAGACGAGTGATATGAAAAAGCTATTTTTTCTTTCTTTCAATAAAAGAAGGAGTCTGAAAAATTTTAAATTGTTCACTTGTATATTTCTTTCCTGGACGTCATCAATGTAATTTTTAGCACCCCTATGGATGAAAAGGAAAGAAAACAAAAAACCGGTAATATTTTTCCGTCTTTAAAATGGTAATTTGTGGCCCTGTTAACAGATTTCCATTATAGCATAGACGTGATCACCATCTGGCAAGTATTTAACTGAATCGATATTTGCAAGGTTTGCACGCGATACATATAGACGAAACAATATGAGCATTCACATCAGACACATCACTAAAATAACTCCTGTTTGGGTAAAATTCCTACCCGTTACGAAGCGACAAAACCTTCAAACAACGAAATTGGACGAGTGAGACATAAAGATGAATTTGAATAGCGACAGTAACGTCTGCATGGACAAATTACATCTCACTAATTAAAAACAGATGGCTTCCTCCTCACTCACTCTGGGGGCTCTTTTAAAAAAACACTGCGATAAATGTACTTATCCCCCGGGAGGAGGGGGTGGGGGTACTTGGGTTAATTATTGCTGGGTATGTGCCGCTGCAATCCTTTAAATACAGTAAATAGGTCATCATAAATTGTTTTTTTATTACTTGAATGAAGAACACTTTACTTTTCACCTGCAGTACAAAAACTCTGGTACGTTTGCTAACCGTATCTTACCCCAAAAATCCGAAAATGTGCGACCCTAGTAATTCTATTAAGTAACCTTCCGGGAACTTAGTAGCTATCATGTGGCAAATTGAAAACCGCAATAAATTATTTTCGTGTGTGGTTTCTTGATCTTCTTCAAGCAAGTAAGCCATGCCACCCTGATTTCCGTTGTACTGTCATTGCATACTCTGTTTACTGGTCGCATATCCAGCCTCCAGAAACTTATTTTTAGAAATAAATGACCTACTAGTATCGTATCTATTCTGATTCATGCAGCTGCAGATTAGTTGAGGGAAATTGCCCTGAGACGCGGTAACCTGTTCCGGAGTCGCACATGTCACAGTCTTATCTGGTAGATTTTTATTGTAAACTATCAGTTTATTTCCCTGTTCATTATAAAATATTCCATTGATTTTTAAATTTAAGGAAAGATTAGATCTGTAATAAATTAAGTACTGGAAATTCTAAAACTGGATTCTTCCACTTCTTTGTGATGTGATTTAAGATTAAGGCCATTAAGTTTTTAACGATCTGCACGTTGGAGCAACAAAGTTCAAAGGAATACCACCGATCGCGTATGACATCAGTTAACGTATTGCTTAATGAAAACAAAGCTTTTGCAAATTTAACTCTCGCAATTCGGACAAATCGTCTTTTAATTAATGGAGCTTCCATAGGTGATCCGTCTAACTATAATGTAGTCAAATATATACAGCTTACAACGTTCGCACTTTTCATTATAAACTTGCAAATGAAATGCCATTATGACATAAAATGGTTCAAGCTATAAAAGGAAAATAACTTTTCCAACATCACTCTACTAACGATAGAACCTTTTAACGCAAAAAAATAAACTCAATCTGAGAAAAAAACAAACAAACAAAAAAACAAACAAGCAAAAACAAATAAAACAAAACAAAAGCATCTTGACCATATATCTTGTCAGCTTATTGGAGATGGCGCCGATCCTGTTTCTCAATTTTTTGGCTCAATTATTATTTTAGCCACTTCGATGGTGATGAAAGAATTGTTGTTAGAATTGCCCAAGAAATGTGAACACCTAGCCTGTTCCAGGCTCAGAGATGGTGGTGGAAAGTCGTTCAGTAATAAGAAATGTAAAAAACGCGCGGGGGCTGGGGAGAGCACCCTTTCGCAAGTGGTGCACGTCTTATTTTCGCTTTGCTCGTTTTAATACGTTCCTACGATACTATCTGAGAGCCTGGCACAGGCTAGTGAACACCCGCCTACGAACGCAGATCGAGACGTATTTCCGGCTGTTACTTTTCGAGTGGACAGAGAAAGCGACGGAAATACATCTGCGTTTGCACGAGTTTACATGAATACTGGTGGCTGATGATAGTTTGTTATCATAGGCTAACCGCCAAAAGAAAAAAAAAGGAAAGCCAGGATTGTTTTTGTCAGAGGCGCTACGCTAATTGAAACCCAAGGCGCTCTGCCTTTGCAAAAATATTTACGTTTCTCTAACTTTTATTGTCTTTTGTAAAACCACATCCCGTAACCTGCATAACTGGCACTTTAAGAGCCAAGAAAGGCGAACACGGCACTCCGCGCGAATCGAACCATAAAGAAACACATGAACTCAGTGTTCAACCATGCAAGGTATTCCGAGGTAATCCAAGAATGGATTCCACTTTCCGGATTCCGGGTACTGGATTAAGGATTCCTGGTCAGGGGAACTTAGATTTCGGCGGCTTGGCGGCCCAAGCTAAATTGATCTATCTACAAAAATACTTCGGCTTCTGGTGCAGTATGCCTTAAAAGGGCAAAAACCAAAACAACCCATGGGGTACTCCTGAGAATTCTTGGCGATCTAAGAAATTATGTCATCATTATTTAGATTAGAACAGCAACAAAAGAAGATTTCTTTCTCTGTTTGCGGAAACAGAGAGCCTGTTCACGGGCTAATCCATTCCGATTCCGTATATTTCTCTTTCTTTCTTCATTTGGAATGAAATGATAATTCAGCGTTCATCAAGAGCCACCCCATTATGGCTCTTGCGTTCATACACTCCCGTAGTTCCCTCGAAAACCATACCCGATTCCAGGCCAAAATGGGCGAAGACTATACGCGTTTTCAGACCAAAACGGCACAAAAACCTTACCTTTTGGAGCGGCACATAACTATATGATTTACGGAAGGAAGTGTCCTCACCCCCACCCCCCTCCCCCCGGGGAAAATACAAGTTTGCACGAGCAGCACACTGTCAGGAGCCCATAAGTTATGGGCTCCTGACACTGTTTTTTACATTTCCTCCACGTCGCTGCACGTCACCGCAAAGAAGCCAGTAATCGGTCCTTGACAACATGAATCCAACTTCCTACAAAACCTCACGTTTTAAGGATGACTTAAGCAAAAAAAACATGATTTTTTTCTTATTTTGAGACGTGGATGAGACCTTTGGAATTTAACTCCAAAAAAATTCGCCGACCTTTGACAATAGAGCGAATTCACTTTCTAGAAGTGCGACTTTTTAAGCTGTAATCGCAGTCGTGGTTGCTTAAGCCTCCTACTTCATTGCAGCTACTTCTCTAACAATTTTTTGACAGCTGTTGAATGTAATAATAAATTAGCCTATTCTTACTTGTAGTTAGTCTACATACTATATTGCCTATGTGCAGACGTCTTCTATTTCCTTTGTTGCGCGCGTGAGACGTGCGTCTGCGCGCAGGCGACATACTGACGCGCCAGTTAGTCCGTTTTAGTATTTGTTTGAGCAAAGATTATTATGCTTAACTTTTAAAGTTACATTTCGTTAAGCTAAAAAAGGGTTAATCTGTTAACGGTTAACATTGAATACATAGTTAGATTTAGATTAATATAAAGAGTAACGCTTTGTATTTAAAATAGCGCCTATTGATAAAACAAAGCTCTTCTTAAATTGCTGGGTATTGACCCGACCTTAAGGGAGAGAAAGACACAGAGGGTGGCAGGGCCCCTGAAGATCTTGAATAGCGCGAAGATAAGTATTTGCGCTCATTCCCTCGCTGTAGAAAACTTAGACCGTTATTTATTCACCGACCCGGCCGTAAATTGTTTTCGGTAAACTATTGATCTAAAAACGTACCTATATCTGATTGTTAGCATTCCTCTTTACACCACTAAATCACTCGAAGGCACTTGTTGGTTTCCTGTATCCTAACCTTGATATGCTCATTAAAACTATTATTGCTTTGTGAGGAAACCCCTAACATTTTTGAAGAGGAAACTTGCGTGATATTCTGCAGTTCGGTTCTGATATCATGAGCTACCTTTTCACCGCGTATCACTTCATTGCACTTCTTTAAACATAGTTAATAGAGGGAATGGTTATGAAACCCGACAAAGTTCTTTGTTGTATGTTTTTGTTCTCTTTTTTGGCCTTGACCCTGCACAAAACACAATAGTTGTTTACTCCGTATTGAGGAACTAACCAATAGAAACGTGCTGGTTACGTAATTCATGCATAACGTATGAACGCAAAACAAAAGATTGTGCAGGGTCGTGGACCTTCTAACATAAATCTTGGCATCTTTGTTTGCTCCTTTGATGTTCGCCGGGCTTCATAACCAGTCACCTCCATTAACTATGCTTTAAATTACAAAACAGATCATTATCTTTTGCAGCATATTTGTATAGCCATCGGGATTGCCCTAGTGTTGGAATATTTTATCATTTTTGAGCTTAAAAACAATGAAAATATTCCAACAAGCAAATGCGACGGCTTTCCGCGTATGTTGTAAACGAATTCACCGCTTGTGACCAATTGAAAAACTGTTTGACAGCCCCCTGAAAAAAATGTATTTCATTCTTACATTCTTCGAATAAACGCCGCCCTCGATCAAACGCCGCAGGAAGCAAAATTACCAATAAACGCCTCCCTAGAATAAACGCCGCACGTAACAAGAAGAATGCGGTGTTTACTTGAGGATAATAAGAAAAACCTCGGTACAACTTGGTAATTTACACCATCGAGACATTTACGATTCTATCTCAGCAAAAAAGGGAGATATCGGAACCTTAAAATACGTAATATTTACAAACTATTTACAATAACGTAACTATTGTCAGTGATTTAAAAAAAGTGATTTCGAAATAAACGCCGCCCTCGATCTAGGGTCGCCCTTGAATAAACGCCGCATTGGAAACGCGAAAAATTTAATAAGCGCCGCGGCGTTTAATCCAATAAATACGGTACTTTAACCTGTGGAGTAGTGTCGTCGGCAAAGTTTTCTATGTTAGAAACTTCATTGTCCCTAATTTATAGCCAAATGCTGACTGGAAAGCAAAATATAAGCTAAGGCCCACTAACACTACCGTTTATAAACAATAAATGAAAATGAAGGATAAACCCCAGCGTAAACCAAACATGCGCCATTTTTTTATCCTGTCCAAGATTGTGGGGGTGTTTTAAAAGTTCTTTGTCATTCCGTTCTAAAACTGGAGGAGGAATTCCGGAGTAGCCGCCCGGTTGAGTTATTAAATAACCACGTACGTAAGTGAACCCCGGGAAGTGAACATGTGAGCGGCTAGAATAGACGACCCTTTTGACAGTCTTAAAAGACACACTATCCGTATTTAATTTTTGTGGTATTTCTTAATTTCAGGGTTGCCATCGGTCAAGGGAAAAGTAAGGGAATTTTTTAAAAAGTCAGGGAAAATTAGTGATGTTGTCAAAGTCAGTGAAAAGTCAGGGAATTCTGTTTTCCGGTTTATAGTTCATAAGTCTTCTTCCAGACTTTGAAATGCATTTTCTTTCGGAAAAGATGAAAATATGCTGCAAAGGAAGCAAAACGATTAATTTGACACTCTACGCCTGACACATGTAGCAGTTGAGGTCAGTGGTTTTCGTTGTCGCGGAAAGAGGTTGAAAATGAAGAGAAAAAATATCGATGGCCTGCAAAAAAAGCTGAAGCAAATGTAAGCATTGATTGTTTCTCATTGATACAAGCTCAGTGAAAACTGTTTAAAAGTCAGTGAAAAGTCAGGGGAAAGCGAGGGAATTTTTAACTTTCTGATGAGTGGCAGCACTATTTTAAAACGGTTGTGTGACGGCTATCTAGTTCTTTATTTTGTTAATTTTGTCAATGACTCTGTCTTATACGCTGTGAACGTTAACGTTAGCGAGAAATTACTTGACGTGAATGACAAAAAAAAAAACAACAATCAACATCAATCATTCTTGTCTCAAAAATGTACCTCCCAAGCAGGAATTTACATCAAACTTTAATAATGATAAAAAAGAAATTTGGAAAACTTTAGTTTAGGGTAACAAGCTTACAAATACCACAATTTCAGTCCGCTTTAATGTTCTTTAAGAGCTTTTAAGTTTCTCCATCCGCGCGTTCTTTTGCATTTCGAAGCGCTTATTTTTATTAATGTTTCACTCAATTAGTTGTAAATAGTTTGTGTCCATACTGAGTTTGTCTATCTTCTACGTTATTTTATTTCTGTAGTTTCTTTTTTTCTTTGGCCTTGGCCAACCGGAAATCATCGTTGACTTAACAAAATATTTTTGATTCTTCCACGTATCTCTGACTTAAGTGTGCTCTTTCAGAAGTCTTCCGCACTGATATCTACCATACACGAGCAATACTAGTATTAAGAAAGGAACAACTTCCGGGGGAAGGAACAAGTTTTCCAGTTCGCATTTAAGAGCCTTGTCGAATTATTTCATTTGCAACTGGATTCCACTTGCACCAATGTCAAGGACCGGAGCAAATCGCGTGAAGTTTTCCTTTAATTCTGTATTTATTTTTTTGCCAACGCTTTTTTCAAGTGCGATTCTTAAGACACAAGACGTACCCCAGCACGACAAGCATTGATCCAAAAGTCATTGCTGGTCATTGGCGGTCGTTTTCTAACGGTGCGCGAGTTACTTTTCCTATTGTCCTCGATCCACCTGAGACAGTCCTTGAATTATGCAGAAACGAATTTGATATGACGCAAAATGTAGTGCAGGACACTATTGTGTTCTCTGACGGACAAGTGTCCGACAATGATTTCTACTTTGACTATCGAACTACGCAAAGGTTAATTTAGCCGTTTGCAAGGCAAGCCACTAACTTTAACCTCGCTCTTCAAAGCTATTGCGCGCTTGGGCTTGGGAATCGAAAACGCCATCTCCCTAGAGGCGAGTAGTTCTGATTGCAACCCCAGATCAACTGAAATTAAACGCTTTTTTCAGGTTTATAACGAAATCTTATGACTGCGTGCATACTATTGCGTGGCAGTTGCAAACAAACAAGCTTTCATCCAAGATAAAAAAAGTAAAGAACTCGTTACATTATTCTGCTTCCACCCCTTTTACCCTACTTAATAATATAATTCAGTTATCAAAGAACAAATTGAATGACCAAACGATGACGAAATTAAGCCATTCGCCATCTATTTTGCCTGTTAAGCTGTAGTCAAATGTATCCGTGGCTCTTGTGCTCGTACAGCTGGCAGATATACACTATGTATAGTAATTAGATTTTAAAAGGTGCATGAACTAGAGAGGGCAAGAAGGAAAACCTTTGAGCACATCAAAGCCTCCAACTGCTTAGTTGCTATTCGTTTGAAGTATTCAAATTTTTGGTACTTACAAAAAAGGGAAATGCAATGTATTAATAAAAGTATCTCTGCAACTGACTTCACGTTTCTCAGTTCCATTGTACCGAATCTTCTCCAACGTGTTCCCAACTGGCGTTGATTGATAGAATGCTTAATACTTTAAAATAAGTTTCACTTACAGTTTGAAGTGCGTAACACAATGATAATTCTTCGATCCTTAAAACTTCCAGCTATTGAAACATCCAAACTTCACAGTGCCACTTCGAATCTGAGTGGGGGAAGAGATCAGAAAAGGACACTAGTCAGTCAGTTGAAAAGCAGCTTTTATGTCTGTCGGATTTAACGTCACCAATGACCCTGCTTAGCATTCATCTGTGAAAGTAATATCTTAAATGACGTGGAAATAGAGGATCGATGTCTATTTATATACGTGCAACTTTCCTCGACTTATCTGTACTGAGTTTAACTGAGCTTTGCCGATTATCACTTATCAAAGCAGGATGAACATTCATCGTTTAAACCTTTTCCTGTGTGGTCAAATTGCGGTAATAGGAAGTTTAAGATACTGAACGGGATGGCAATAAAAATATTTCTTATGGTCTGTACTGTCGCAATTTGTAATAATCATTGCACTTTGTAATACCTGTCGCAATTTGTAATAAATTCATCGCACTTTGTAATACCTGTCGGGAGCGGGGAATACTCCCTCATATGGCCAATCTGGACAGAGCATTGTCCGTGTACAAAATCTAGACACACTAGACACAAAGGGAGAGAACGGAGGAGAAAGGAGTATCATTCCATCTTAAAAAAATTTCTTTCTTTGGGGCCCTCTAAGGCAAATACCGTGGGGATAGTAAAAAATTCTCCTTCCCCGCGTACACCACGTAAGACCTTGCAATTCTTCCGAGAGTGCTCAGGAGTACTTTTTACCACAAAATGGAAAGGATAATAAACCAAATCATCCATTACTACTTGAGTTACGCTATCTAAGGACAAAGACAAAAAACCAACAAGGCAAAAAATGATACCCTATTTAAGTTCGAGATCTTCAGAGGTACTTACCTACCTAGTCCATGTATGGGATTTTCCCCCCTCCCCCCCTTAAGACTTCACGTGTCACGAGGCAAGCAAACTGAACATGGATTTGGACGACGAATGCCGGGTTATTCATGAATTTTCTGTTGTTAAATGTTGCTTTTGTTATATAAGTATTTTGAATTCAAATATATGAAATGATTCATATCCTCAGTTTTGGTGACATGTCACAGGAAGTTTCATGTCTTTCATAAAAAAAGCGATTCTCGTTGGTCACGTGATTAATCAAGAAAGGAAAATTTATAACGGAAGACATGCATGTTTGACCAAAGAAAATAATTCGTTTATAACAAAGTGTGATGGAGTTATTACAAATTGCGACAGCTTAGTTTATTACGAAATGCGATGGACAGTTATTACAAATTGCGACAGCTTTTTTATTACAAAGTGCGCACGGTTTATTGCAAATTGCGACAGGTATTACAAAGTGCGATGATTATTACAAACTGCGACAGTATATGGTCGCGTTTTCTTTAACATTATCGCGTTTTTCCCCAACAACTCAACCACTCGCTAGCCTGTGTACCCCCCCTCCCGGCCGCTCGCGTGCTTAGGTTTTGCGTGTAGTAACTTTGCAAAGAAAAATAAGAAACTGCTCGCAGTCTAAAACATGGTGCAGAACTTGTGCCCCAGAAAAAAAAAAAAAGGAAGACATTGTCTTATAAAAAAAATTCATGCATCGAAAAATTTTCACCCGCTCTCCGTTTATTTCTAATGGTCCGCCCCCTAGGCCTGGTTCAGACACCGCTCCAGGCATATGCAGAACCTAACCACAAGTAGCCCAAGCTCGAAATATGAGTATCGGCGAACACCGGCAATCTGCATCTGCATCTATTTAGTTACTCTTCAACGTTTTACACATCAAGAAGAGTTATGTTTATTTAAGGTAAAAAAAAAAAACACTGCAAAAACCGTGTACGATCAATCTTGCTGTCCTTGCTCAACGTCGGATCCAAAAAGATCGTGATCAGTCAAAATAGATCAAATTGAAAACGTTACAGTCAAGAAGACTTTTGCAGGGACTGATCAAACAACGTGGAATAGATGTAAATTGCGATATTTCGACTGGCCAATACCAGTCTTCATCAGGTTTATTGAGATATCACGAATTTAAAGAAATATATAGAGGGGATATTACACGGTGGCGCGAAGATATGAATTTTATTTTCGAGTGGCAAAACAAAGCGAGTGAGTAAAAGATTGTTTTTGCCACGAGAAAATAAAATTCACATCTTCAAACCGCCGAGTAATGTTCTTTTTATTATATAGACAAAACGACATCGATAAAATAATAGAGGGAAATGACCGAAATTACGTCATCGATAAACTCACCTGTGAGATTATGGAAAATAAACCACTCGGGTCCCGGATGTAGTTTTTATGAATTTTACGAGTGGTATATTTTTCAGTAAAACACTCGTGTCTATATAATAAATGAAGTAAAATAATGACCGGGAATTACATAATATGACGTGGTATGGTGTGGCTACTTAAAAAGACAAGATAACAAAAAAATAAAAGATATACTATAATTCTTTCAGGAAAGCAGGTGAAGCCCACCTTATCCATAAAGCTAAGTCAATTGAACCTCTGGGCATCAATAAACGTGATGAACTGTAATTATATATAGTATATCTTCTATTTTTTGTTATGTTGTCTTTTTAAGAAGCCATACCTTGTATAATTTCCGGTCATTATTTTACTTCATATATATTTCTGTAAATTCGTGATATCTCAATAAACCTGATGAAGACTGGTATTGGCCAGTCCAAAAATCGCAACTTAACTCTATTCCACGTTGTTTGATCAGTCCCTGCAAAAGTCTTCTTGACTGTACCGTTTTCAACAGTTATGTAATGTTAGCAATGTTGCGTAACATTCGAAATATAAGGATTTGTAAGGGGAAAAAACATATCGTTTCCATAACATACGAAGATGAAAGGATTTCAATAACAAAAAAAAGAACAGCTCACCTTACATAAAATGTGTGTTACGTTTCTCCTGTGTGGTCTATGGGCCGATTTTTGGCCGTTTTATGGGTTGTACTGTAAACGGTTTTCTCTCTCTTTATATAAGAGGGAAAACCATGGACCACACAGGAGGTAGGTAGGTTACTGAAACGATAGGTTTTTCTCCCATACAAATCCTTATATTTCGAATGTTATGAAACAATGCCGATGTTCGCCGATGCTTTAAGTACGGCAAAAGAGCGGCGTCTTAATCAATTTGGCACGGCAGTTTTAGTGCGTTTGGTGCGACAAAGGCGATTTCGGGATTGTCGCGTGCACATTTTTGCCGACAACCTTTCTCGAAATAGCTGTATATGAACTAAATGCAAAAGTCAAAAGAGCTGATTAACTTGAGCTATTTGTACAAATTTCAGCTCTTTGCACGCAATATTGAAGGAAATATCAGCCATCGAAAATTTCGAAATTGCTGGGTGGCA
Source organism: Porites lutea (assembly GCF_958299795.1). Classification (NCBI taxonomy): domain Eukaryota; kingdom Metazoa; phylum Cnidaria; class Anthozoa; order Scleractinia; family Poritidae; genus Porites; species Porites lutea. The sequence goes on along the minus strand of NC_133207.1, from coordinate 5,183,588 downwards.
AAAAGTTAATGAGCCATACATTCTTTGCAACATCGAGTTTTTAAAAGAGACTTTCTCCGAAACCATTTGGTACATGGGGCTCAAATTTTCAGAGATAACTGAAATTGTTACGCTCTTTCAATATTCAGAGGTTTTATCAGATAATGATGAGCAAATGTTAATGAGGCCAAAAATGTAAACAAAGATTCGTCTATAACAAAACTTACATCACCATTTATAGGACATATATCTTAATTCAAGGAGCACCACTTACACTACATCTCTTTCTGCACCATTGGAAAAATCTGTAACTTTAATAGAAATCGGGTTGTTTGAAATAGGTCTCCGTCTGTTGCCCAAAAAGATTGGGGAGTGGGGGGGGGGGGGGGGGGGTGTTCGCCCTCTTACGCGGCATGAAAATAAACGGAATGAATGCACAAACCAGTTTATGGCTGTTTGAATTTTTAGAAACTGGTTTTAGCTTAGTGCTGACTAAGTGATTAATTTTCTTTGGTTTGCCAGACAACTTCATCTGTCAGAAAATGATTTAGCTGCACTTACTGGTGGAAAGGTATCTGTTGAGCGTCGTGTGTTTTGTCTACTTTACAGAATCTCTTTCGGGTTTTGGTTTTCACTCTTTAATATATAGATGTAGCCAAGGCCAAAAGGGAAGCTCTCGAGGGATCTTGTAAGAGAAGTCTTCCTCAAGTAATTCAACTTTTGCCTTTAGCAGAACGTAAACTGAATTCTACCTTGTAAAAATGGACCTGAGCCCGTGATCAAATGAAAACTAAAAGCTGGTCAGCTGATAACTTTAAAAGATACGTCACCTCTATGAGTTGTATACCTGAGCCCCCGATACAGTTATGTGACAATGGTCAGCGGATACCTTTGTTTGACAGTTGTCAATTGACCATAACATGTCCAATAACAAGATAAACATGAAAAGTATGCAGTATGTCTTACTTGGACGTCCAGCTAGCAAGTGTGCC
>NC_133207.1:4670117-4877617 GCF_958299795.1 Porites lutea | reverse complement strand
TGTCTTTTCTTTTCTGTAGGAAGCTTTTTTTCTTCGTAAAATAAATCGACAATTGGTTATTTAAGCTGGTTTCTACAAGGCAGGTTTGTGGTGTTAAAAAAATGTGAGAGGTAAAGTACTCTTTAAAGTGTCGGAGTAATCATTTTTCATGATATTGTGACAGAACCAATTTAGGTAAGGTACATTAAAGAAAAGTAGAAACAAATTCAAACGGAATGCAATCACAAGTCTTACAACAAGTGGTTACAGCGGAGGCGTTTTCCAAAAGCAGGTCCTGTGGCCTTTTTGATTGCCATAGAAAAGGTCCATACACGTTTAAGCAACTTAATTTTTATTGAGTTGATACCGGTAATAGCCGAGTAGTTACAGCTAAAGTAAATGGAACGAAGCACAGAAATATTGTTAGAAAATGAAATATTGACCGTAACCGGCACTGTAATTTGTTTCCATCAGTTACTACCGAACAGAACGCATGGGACAGAGGTATTAGAGCGAACACGATCGCAAATTACCCGTGAAAGCAATATCCATAGAAACAGCAATACCCTTAAAGTGCTACTGCGACGAAAATCGCAGTCTTTCTAAAAGAAATTTTTGGGCTCGAACTTAATGTTTGGACTTAAAACTTCACGAAAAAATGTAATTCAGACCAATCTGACGAAGCGGTTCCCACAAGAAAGATGTCTGAAAGTGGGAAAAATGGGTCCGCCATTACATAAACAACAAATGTCCGAGTCAAAGGGGAGAGATTGGATCGAGGTCGCCTGTGACGTCATCTTATCCCCAAAACTCACCACCATCTCGCTACAACTACTTCTAGCGTGTTATTGTGTTGTCGTCTGTTCCGTGTTCTTCATCCATTTCTTCGAAAGACAGATCTGATTTAAAACAGTCGAACAGAAAGATATTTTGGACGGCAATGGAACTGCTTTTATCCCGTTCGATGAGGATTTGGAGCCAAACGCGACCGTAGAAGCAGCCGCCGCATTCGAGGAAAGCGTGATTCTTGAAGAAGATCGTAATCTCGAGCTCCAAAGACATTTTACTGGTGAAATAGGCGCATGGTAGGCATTACTCCGATTAAGTTTTTTTGTCGTTTTTTTTTTTTTTTTTTTTTTCATCGTACTGCGTTTCTGTTGTGATGTAATTTGCTGACAGCAGAAGGGAACCCAGTACAAGTATCTAAATTCTCTAACTCTGTGAAATAAAAACAATACTGAACGGAGCACATGTCTCTTTTTGTTTGTTAAGTGCACTTGTTCGAACTGGTCCGTCGCCATCAGGTCCCATCACTACCAAAACGGACGAGTGTATTTGCTGCAAAGAAATGGACCGTGTAAGGGAAGTATGGGTAAAGTAGAACGGGAAGGTGACTGCATTTAATACTCTTCATCAAGATCAATCATCCCAGTTTTCAGGATGTTTGCCTGAACCGGTGGCTTCTTCAAGTTGCATCGCTTAATCTGAAGACGAAAACTGGAAAAAGTTACCGAAATTTGTTCACTCAAGGTCTTAAAACGGAATCAGAGTAATTTATATACTCCTTGTTGTTTATTTTGTTGTTATTCGTCCTCTTGCTGTAGTTGTTGAAGTCATATGTTGTTCACCTGGGTGTCTTGTAGGTGAACCTGAAATATCTATTTATTTGGTAAATAAGGTTGAATTATACTCAAACCCTTGTTGACGAACAAAATATAAACTCCTAGCAGTATAGACTTATTTTTTTTCTTATTAATTTTCTAGAACCCTGGAAAAAATTACTATAATTGGCCCAAAACTCCTATATAAAATAAAGAAAATAAAACAAGGAGTGTACACCATTTACCTTACTGCATGATGAGAAAGAACAAGGTACAATAAAAAACAAAATCAAAGAGTCCAGCATACAAACAAGTAGAAAAGACCAAACTGGGGATGGACTGAGTACATATTTTTTACTTCTGTATAGGTTTCTCCGATCAGTGTTCTACAGACAATTTACTTGACTTGTTTGGGATTTTGTTGGAAGTTCCAAGCCTTATCCATACCCATGTTGTGCTTACAAAGCAATAAGGACAGCTTTCCAAGTGAAACTGGGGAACATCATGGCTTTGAAGATGATGAATCATAGACAATCATTGACCTGATCGGTCAATTAACTGGCAATGTTATTGGTTCTACAGTGAGCCACGTTGTTTTTTTCAGCTTTTGACATGGACAATTTAGGGAAAATCTGTCAACACCACTGGAATGAACACATTACAATACAGTTAACTAGACTTTCTAAAAGTCCTTTACATTTTTTTTCCTGGTTGGCCACTGTGTGACCTTGTTGAAGCTTGCTTCGCTCACTAAGAACTTATGAGAGGTCGACTTGTAGCAAGTCTAACAGTTAACCTGCCTAGTTTAAAAGTGTTAGGTCCTAAGTGAGGGAAGATAGAGCTCTGCAAAGTTGCAAAAATTTACACTCAGACGTTTGTATGGTGGGGGAAAGTTTGTGTCCCCCACCATATAATTAATGTCTGTAAAATTTTGCAATTTTGATGAATACTTGTTGTATAGTTTCCAACAGATCACTTTCAAACTTGGCAATTGTACTGACTGAAAGGCACTCTTTCCAACAGATTTTGCTTAACTTGCCCATGTCAAAAGTTGAAAGCCGTGAAAAGACCTGTTTATTTGTTATTTGCTTTTCTCTCTTTGTAGAACCAATAACATGACAACTTAATTCACCAATCAGGTCAATAACCAGTTTTAATTTAAAAATACCATTATAACTGACGTGATACAACCTTCTTATGAAATGACTTCTGGGTTCAAAGCTTTCACAGTTTTAAGAATAGTTTGTTATTTTACTTCAACCTCTCTCCCTCGAGGTTCATGTTAAGTGTGTGGCTCTGCTTTTGGGAGGGTTCAGGTTTCCTCCTCAGATAACATAAGGTTTTTCCTGACAGGCTGCACACATGAGCATACGTTTACAAGGTTATCAATCAAAGAACTATACTTAAAAGTTTGTTACATGGAGTAGAGGTGATGCAAGATTTAAAAGGAAGAGCAGGAGCTGGAGGAAAAACAAAAGGCTCTCCAAAGAAAGACAAAACAAATAAAAACTGCGGTCATTGAGGCAAGGTGGTTGGATGCACAGTTTCAACTTATGGCTGGGCAGCTACCCCCCTTGACTAACCATATCTTGGCACAGGCAGATGAATAATATGTAAACCAGACAGATAAAAGTAAAAAAACAGTCCCCTCTTCTTTTAAGAAATTGTATATATACATTGGTTCCGTGAAAAAAGGAAAAAGCCTAAAAAGAAAATGTAATAAAAATCACATGAATACCAAACAGAAAAGAGTAAAAAACAGTTACAGATTGTTTTAAAAATTGTACATAATTATACAGTCAATGAAAAAGGGAATAACTCTTTTGAGAAAATGCATTTATATAGACAATGGAAAAGGATGAATAATTCTTCAAAAATTTTTCCTATTGTATGTAGTCTTTTCATATGTCACTCCATATTATATCGTCCTTTCCAACTCCTTCACCCTCTGCTTCTTTAACTGGCTTTCTTTATGTAGCAATCAGCAGTAATACTCTTTATTAGAAGATCATCAAAAGAAACGTCCCTTGTCAATGCAGCACTTCTTGCATCATGTACTACAAGCCTTTTTCTCACCATCTTCGAGCGATTTCCAAATGAGAAAGTATTTGAAGTGACACCAGTCAGTAATCAAAATAAATCAAAGAGTACCCTTTACCCCTTATCATTAAATAATTATAACATCAAAAAATAACACTTGAAAGATGAAAAGGGAGTTGGAGCACTCTATCAAAATAAATCGCAAAATACAAATTAATGATCATAAAATCCAAGGCTGAAGGCCCCACCCACCAGCCTAATTTTTGGAACAAACCAAAATGATAACAGGATCTAGAGCAACAACACTACTCATAAACATAACCAAGTGGAAGCATTTCCACTGTAAAGCTATGACCAGATACTAGCACTGCAAGAGGAAAAATATCAAACTAGCAGCAGGCCCCATGGCAAGAAAATTTTGAACAATGGCACTTGACGTGGCTGGCTATGATGGAGGGACAATGTCTAAATAAAATACAAAGATGGAAGTGGTTTGAACAAACTAACCCCCTCAAATAATTACCTACAATGAAGGGAAACTGTGCCATTTGTGAACTACTGCTATGGTTATTGTACTACTAGCTGTATGGTTATTGAACTATATAATTATTCTGTCTTGACTGAACTGCACCTACAGGAAAATGAAAACTGAACTAGCAGGCCTCAAGGCAAGATAATTTTGAACAGTGATACTTACGATCACTTACTGTAAAATAGGAACAATGTCTAAATAAAGTAAAATACAGAGACTAAACAAATTTAATATACGTTTTTTTTTTTAACTATTGCTATGGTTATTGAACTACTGTGTGGTCATTGAGCGTCTTACTGAACTTCACATACTGGAAAGTGATCACTGAACTGCACCTACAGAAAAATGAAGACTGAATCAATGATTTCATTGTCAACTAAGATTTCACAGTTCAGTATCCATAAATGATTTTTACGAGTTCAGCGACTGCAGCGAATACGACCAAAACAGACTACTAAAAAATTAGCCCCTTTTCTAATTTTCGGTCGACATTTTTTACCGCCGCGAAGTTACGCGAAACACAACAAAATACTAGATTGGGCGATCGTTTCTTGACATCTCTGTTTATTTCTCCGTCAGTGTGTATATAACTTAAGTTTGTGTTTTCGAAAAAAACCGTACTAATGATTTGTATCTTGCCCTTTCTATCCCGGCTCCAAACTGAAAATTATGACACGATCCCACAAAGCAAGAGTCAAAGGGCTATGAGTGTTAACTCACCATAAGCCGGCTTCTCGCGGACATGACACTGCACTTGCCAGGTACGTTATTTTTACAAATAGTTGGATTTGCTCCGGGAATTCCTCTTCTACGTTCTTGCAGCGTCTTTTACGTGAACTTGCCTCTCGAAGCAATCGGACGTGAAATTAATACAGAGCTCCTTGAGGTTGAAGTTCTCGCTGCACGTTCGAAAAATGCGTTCCACAGCGCTCTTTTGCCTGTGCAAAGAAATTCCCTTTTTCGGATTGGAGACTGTTGCTGCAGTCCTGGACAACGTAGCAACAAGGGCATCTTTGCTCGATGAAACTGACCAAGAAGAGTTACCAAGAAGAACCTTTCTTTCAGCCTCTGGGGATAAGATGACGTCACAGGCAACCCCGTCGACCTCGATCCAATCCCTCCCCTTTTGCTCGGACATTTTTAGTTTCGGTAATGGCGGACCGCCACTGAAGAAAAACACGGCTTAGAAAATCGGACTTCCAGTGAGAACTAGGATCTCAAATTTGGTATGTGTATTTATTAGCTATCAAACATTCTAAAAATCGTAAAACACAAATAATGCTTGATTTGATCACAGTAGCACTTTAAGAGGTCATCAAGCAAAGTGAAAGCAATTTGGCCGAGAAAAGTCAAGGCGAAGAAATTCCAAAATTTTCACCAAAACCAACTTCTTAACAAGATTATGTTATGGGTGGTGGCGCTGCTGTAGGCTTGTGACGTGACCAACAATGGTCGCCATCTTGGCCGCCATCTTGGCCGCCATCTTGGATTTTACATAAGAATTCGAAATCAGCTTAAACCGCAAGAAGTGGTAATTTTGGGGGGCTTAAAATATAAAATAACACATAAATAAGCACTTTGCATGATTTTAGCCACAAGAATTACCTTTATTATTGAAAGAAGTTGAAAATACATATATTTTCATTCAAAAATGGCCTGACCACCTGCTACTTATGACGTCGTGTCTGTTACCATAGAAACTGACCGTTACTGAACTTATCTCAATATGTGCCTGAGGGATAAACAAACAGCTACTGAAAACGTCAGGTGCTGATGTTTTATCCTCCAAGAAAAAACACAGCCTTAGAGTGGGGTTGCCTCCCCCTTGTACGTCCAAGGGATAAAGGATATTCAAAATTCGCGCCAAAACCGATCTAAAACCTCTAAATGCTATCTTTTCTGGCTTGGTTTGCCCAAAGAGCACTTAGTAAAAGAATCGATTTTTTGACATAAACCATGGACTAATAATCCCTTTTAGAAAATTTCAATTTTTTCGACTCTTTCAAAACTTCACTTTACTGGTCTAAAAGGCGTTCTTTTGTATCTGGAATATCCGAAAACTATCTTTTGTGGCTTTTGTGGCACCCATGGTAAAGCTCGTTTTATTTGACAAAAACCATTGACTAATTCCCCTTTGAAAACTGCAATTTTTTCGAAGGTTTGAAACTTCTCTTTTCTGCTCTAAAAAGAATTCTTTTTTATCTAGAATATAAAAAAACTATCCTTACTGCCTTGGTTTGCCTGTAACGCACACATAATAAAAAGGTCGATTTTTTGAAAACAACCATGGACTAACTCCTTTAGAAAATACACTTTTGTGGACCTTTTTACAACGTCGCTTTTCTGGTTTATAATGTGTTCCTTTGTATCTGGAATATCCGAAAGCTATCTTTTCTGCCATGATTTGCCCAAACAGCACCCTTGGTAAAAAGTTTCACTTTTTTAAAAAAGTCAAGGACTAACCGCTTTGAAAAATTTCGATTCTTTGGAAATTTTTGAAACTTTATTCATCTGGTCTAAAACGTATTCTTTTCAATCAGGAATATTAAAAAAAGATCTTTTCTGCCTTGGTTAAAATGGTAAAAGGCACGATTTTTTGACAAAAACATGGACTAACCCCTTTGAAAAATCCGATTTTTCGGACTTTTTTGAAACTTTATCCATCTGGTCTAAAACGTATTCTTTTCAATCAGGAATATTAAAAAAAGATCTTTTCTGCCTTGGTAAAAATGGTAAAGAGCACGATTTTTTGACAAAAACATGGACTAACCCCTTTGAAAAACCCGATTTTTCGGACATTTTTGAAACTTCCCTTTCTGAGCTGATTCTTTTCTATCCAGAATATTAAAAAGCACTCTTTTCTGCCTTGGTGTGCCTAAAAAACCGCATAGTAAAAAGCTCAATTTTTGGACAAAAACCATGGACTAAACTCTTTGAAAAATTCGATTTTTTAAACCTTTTGGGAACTCCACTTTTCTGGTCTAATATTTATTCTTTTCTACTCAGAATATTAAAAAGCGATCTTTTCTTTCTTTGTTTGGACTAACTCCTTTGAAAAGATCAATTCTACGGACGTTTTTAAAACCACAATTTTTTGTCCAAAAATGTATTATTTTCTAGCCAGAATATTAAAAAGCGATCTCTCCTTTCTTGGTTTGCCAAAAAAGCGCAAATGGTAAAAAGTTCAAATTTTCTGAAAAAAACCATGGACTAACCCCATTAAAAAACGGCCATTTTTTACACATTTTTGAAACTTCAGTTTTCTGCTCTAAAAAGTATTATTTTCCATCCAGAATATTCAAAAACAATCTTTTCTGCATTGGTTTTCCTAAAAAGCCCACATGGTAAAAAGCTGGATTTTTTGACAAAAACATGGACTAACCCCTTTGAAAAATCCAATATTGGGGACATTTTTAAAACTTCCCTTACCTGATCTAAAAAGTATTCTTTTCTATCCAGAATATTAAAAAACATTCTTTTCTGCCTTGGTAAACCTAAAAAAAACACACGTTAAAAGGCCCGATTTTTTGACAAAAAATGTAGACTAACTCCTTTGAAAAATACTATTTTTCGGACGTTTTTGAAACTTCACTTTTGTGGTCTAAAATTTATTGTTTTCTATCCAGAAGAATGAAAGCGATCTTTTCTTCCTTAGTTTGCCAAAAAAGCATTCATGGTAAAAGGATAGTTTTTTTGACAAGATCTATGGACTAACCCTGTTAAAAAATTCCGATCATTTACACATTTTACAAAAAATCCCTTTTCTACTCTAAAAAGTATTCTTTTCTATCCAGAATATTGAAAAAACGATCTTTTTTGCCTTGGTAAAAAGCTCACTTTTTTCACAAACACCATGGATTAACACTTTTAAAGAATTCGATTTTTCGGACGTTTTAAAAACTTCACTTTTCTGGTCTAAAATTTGTTCTTTTCCATTTTTTAAACCAAAACCCTGGGTTAACCACTTTAGAAAAAATGTCAATTTTAAACTTCTTGTTTTTAAACCCTAGAAAGGCGTTTTTTCGTTCTAGAATATCGTAAAAGACATTTTCCTGACCTTTAATGCCTTTAAAAAAGTTGAAAAAATAGCCATTTTTGGACCAAAACCATGGGAAAAATGTCAATTTTTCGACTTTTTTAACTTCTTGTTTTTATAGCCTAGAAAGGCGTTTTTTCGTTCTAGAAAATCGTAAAAGACATTTACCTGGGCATTAACTCCTTAAAAAAAAAATTGGAAAAATGGCCATTTTTGGACCACAAACATGGGTTAACCCCTTGGAAAAATGTTAATTTTTCGATATTTTGAACTTCTTGTTTTTATAGCCCAGAAAGGCGTTTTTTCCTTCTAGAATACCCTAAAAGACATTTTACTGGCCTATATTACCTACAAAAAAAGTTGGAAAAATGGCCATTTTTGGACCACAAACATGGGTTAACCCCTTGGAAAAATGTGAATTTCTCGAGTTTTTGAACTTCTTGTTTTTATACCCTAAAAAGGCGTTTCTTCCTTCTAGAATATCCTAAAAGACATATTCCTGGCAATTATTGCCTCCAAAAAAAAGTTGGACAAATGGCCATTTTTGGTACTAAACCATGGGTTAACTCCTTTAAAAAAAATGTCAATTTTTCGACTTTGAACTTCTTGTTTATATAACCTAGAAAGGCGTTTTTTCATTCTAGAATATCGTTAAAGACATTTCTCTGGACTATATTGCCTCAAAAAAAAAATGTTAAAAAAATGGCCATTTTTGGACCAAAACCATGGGTTAACCCCTTTGGAAAAATGTCAATTTTTCGACTTTTTGAACTTCTTGTTTTTATACCCTAGAAACGCGTTTTTTCGTTCTAGAATATCGTAAAAGACATTTTCCGGGCCTATATTGCCTAAAAAAAAAATTTGGAAAAATGGCTTTTTTTGCACAAAAACCATGGGTTTTTAAACATCTTGTTTTTATAGCCTAGAAAGAAGTTTTTTTTGTTCTAGAATATCGTAAAAGACATTTTCCTGGCCTTTAATGCCTTAAAAAAAAGTTGGAAAAACGGCCATTTTTTTACCTAAACCATGGGTTAACCTCTTTAGAAAAAATACATTTTTTTTTATTTTTTGAACTTCTTGTTTTTATAACCTAAAAATACGTTTTTTTGTTCTAGAATATCGGAAAAGACATTTTCCTGGCCTATATTGCCTCAAAAAAAAAAGTTGGAAAAATGGCCATTTTTGGACCAAAAAAAGGAGGTTAACCCCTTTGGAAAAATATCAGTTTTTCAAAATTTTGAACTTCTTGTTTTTATACCCCAGAAAGGCGTTTATTCGTTCTAGAATATGGTAAAATACATTTACCTGGCCTTTAATGCCTTCAAAAAAAAGTTAGAAAATCGGCCATTTTTGGACCAAAACCATGGGTTAACCACTTTGGAAAAATGTCAATTTTTCGACTTTTTGAACTTCTTGTTTTTATACCTTAGAAAGGCGTTTTTATCGTTTTAGAATATCGTAAAAGACATTTACCTGGCCTATATAACCTACCAAAAAAATCTGGAAAAATTGCCATTTTTTGACCACAACCATTATGGGTTAATCCCTTCGAAAAAATGTCAATTTCTCGACATTTTGAACTTCTTGTTTTTATACCCTAAAAAGGCCTTTTTTTTTTCTAGAATATCCTAAAAGACATTTTCCTGGCCTATATTGCTTAAAACAATTTTGGAAAAATGGCTTTTTTGGCACCAAAACCATAGGTTAACCCCTTTGAAAAAATGTCAATTTTTCGACTTTTTAAACATCTTGTTTTTATAGCCTAGAAAGAAGTTTTTTCGTTCTAGAATATCGTAAAAGACATTTTCTGGCCTTTATTGCCTTAAAAAAAAGTTGGAAAAACGGCCATTTTTTAACCTAAACCATGGGTTAAACCCCTTTTGAAAAAATGTAAATTTTTGGACTTTTCGAACTTCTTGTTTTTAAAGCCTAGAAAGGCGTTTTTTTGTTCTAGAATATCGAAAATCATTTTCCTGGCCTATATTGCCTAAAAAAAAAAATTTGGAAAAATGACCTTTTTTGCACCAAAACCATGGGTTAACCCCTTTGAAAAAATGTCAATTTTTCAATATTTTGAACTTCTCGTTTTTATACCCTAGAAAGGCGTTTTTTCGTTCTAGAATATCCTAAAAGACATTTTCCTGGCCTATATTACCTACAAAAAAAGTTGGAAAAGTGGCCATTTTTGGACCAAAACCATGGGTTAACCCCTTTAGAGAAATTACATTTTTTTGATTTTTTGAACTTCTTGTTTTTATAACCTAAAAATACGTTTTTTCGTTCTAGAATATGGGAAAAGACATTTTCCTGGCCTATATTGCCTCAAAAAAAAATGTTGGAAAAATGGCCATTTTTGGACCAAAACCAGGAGGTTAACCCCTTTGGAAAAATGTCAATTTATCGATATTTTAAACTTCTTGTTTCTATACCCTAGAAAGGCGTCTATTCGTTTTAGAATATCGTAAAAGACATTTACCTGGCCTTTAATGCCTTAAAGAAAAGTTGGAAAATCGGCCATTTTTGGACCAAAACAATGGGTTAACCCCTTTGGAAAAATGTCAATTTTTCGACTTTTAAAACATTCTTTTTTTTATACCCTACAAAGGCGTTTTTATCGTTTTAGAATATCGTAAAAGACATTTACCTGGCCTATATTACCTACCAAAAAAAGTTGGAAAAATGGCCATTTTTGACCAAAACCATCATCGGTTAACCCTTTGGAAAAATATCAATTTTTTGAATTTTTGAACTTCTTGTTTTTATATCCTAGAAAGGCGTTTTTTCTTTCTAGAATATCGTAAAAGACATTTTCCTGGCCATTATTTCTTCAAAAAAAAGTTGGAAAAATCGCCATTTTTTTACGTAAACCATGGGTTAACCCCTTTGAAAAAATGTCAATCTTACGACTTTTTGATCTTCTTGTTTTTATACCCTGGAAAGGCGTTTTTTTTGTTTTAGAATATCGTAAAAAACATTTTCCTGGCAGTTATTGCCTCAAACAATATTTGGAAAAATGGCCTTTTTTGCACCAAAACCATGGGTTAACCCATTTGAAAAAATGTCAATTTTTCGACTTTTTAAACATCTTGTTCTTATACCCTAGAAAGGTTTTTTTTTGTTGTAGAATGTCGTAAAAGACATTTTCCTGGCCTTTAATTCCCAAAAAAAAAAATGTTGGAAAAATGGCCTTATTTGCACCAAAACCATGGGTTAAGCCTTTGAAAAAAATGTCAATTTCTCGACTTTTTGAACTTCTTGTTTTGATACAATAGAAAGACGTTTTTATCGTTCTAGAATATCGTAAAAGACATTTACCAGTCCTATATTACCTACCAAAAAAGTTGGAAAATGGCCATTTTTTGAAGACAACCATTATAGGGGAACCCCTTTGGAAAAATGTCGATTTCTCGACTTTTTGAACATCGTGTTTTTATACCCTAGAGAGGCGTTTTTTCCTTCTAGAATATCCTAAAAGACATTGTCCTGGCCATTATTAGCTCAAAAAAAAAGTTGGAAAAATCGCCATTTTTGGACCAAAACCACAAGTTAACCCCTTTGAAAAATTTCAATTTTTCGACCTTTTGAACTTCTTGTTTTTATAGCCTAGAAAGGTGTTTTTTTTGTTCTAGCATATCGTAAAAGACCTCTCTCTGGACTATATTGCCTCAAAAAAAAAAAAAAATAGAAAAATGGCCATTTTTGGACCAAAACCATGGGTTGACCCCTTTGAAAAAATTTAATTTATCGATATTTTAAACTTGTTGTTTTTATAGACTAGAAAGGCGATTGTTCGTTTTAGAATATCCTAAAAGACATTTTACTGGCCTATATTACCTCCAAAAAAAAAGTTGGAAAAATGGCCATTTTAGAAAAAGTTTAAATTTTCGATTTTTTGAACTTCTCGTTTTTATAACCTAAAAAGACGTTTCTTCGTTATAGAATATCGTAAAAGACATTTTCCTTGCCTGTATTGCCTACAAAGAAAAGTTGGAAAAATGGCCATTTTTAAACCAAAAACCAAGAGGTTAACACCTTTGAAAAAATGTCAATTCTTCGACTTTTTGAACTTCTTGTTTTTATAGCCTAGAAAGGCGTTTTTTCGTTCTAGAATATCGTAAAAGACATTTACCTGGCCTTTAATGCCTTACAAAAAAAAGTTGGAAAATGGCCATTTTTGCACCAAAACCATAGGTTCACCCCTTTGGACAAATGTCAATTTTTCGACTTTTTAAACTTCTTGTTTTTATAGCTTAGAGAGAAGTTTTTTCGTTCTAGAATATCGTTAAAGACATTTTCCTGGCTTATATTGCTTAAAAAAAAATTACGTAAAATAGCCATTTTTCAAACAAAATCGTGGGTTAACCCCTTTGAAAAAATGTCCATTTTTAGACTTTTTAAACATCTTGTTTTTATAACCTAACAAGACGTTTCTTCGTTCCAGAATATCGTAAAAGACATTTTCCTGGCCTATATTACCTCAAAAGAAAAGTTGCTAAAATGGCCATATTTGGACCACAACCATGGGTTAACCCCTTTGGAAAAATGTCAATTTTTCGACTTTTGAACTTGTTGTTTTTATACCCTAGAAAGGCGTTTTTTTGTTCTAGAATATCCTAAAAGACATTTTCCTGGCCATTTTTCCCTCAAATAAAAACGTTGGAAATCTGGCCATTTTTTAGACCTAAACCATGGTTTAATCCCTTTGAAAAAATGTCAATTTTTCGACTTTTTGAACTTCTTGTTTGTACAGACTAGAAAGGCGTTTTTTCGTTCTAGAATATCGTAAAAGACATTTTCCTGGCCTTAAATGCCCTAAAAAAAAGTTTGAAAAATGACCATTTTTGGACCAAAAGCATGGGTTAACCCCTTTATGTCAATTTTTCGACTTTTTCAACTTCTTGTTTTTATAGCCTAGAAAGGCGTTTTTTCGCTCTAGAATATCGTAAAAGACCTTTCTCTGGACTATATTGCCTCAAAAAAAAAATGCAAAAATGGCCATTTTTCAAACCAAAACTATGGGTTAACCCCTTTGGAAAATGTCAATTTTTCGACCTTTTCAACATCCTGTTTTTTATAGCCTAGAAAGGCATTTTTTCGTTCTAGAATATCGTAAAAGACATTTTCCTAGCTTATATTGCTTAAAAAAAAATTTGGAAAAATGGCCATTTTTGGACCACAACCATGGTCTAACCACTTTTGGAAAAATGTCAATTTTTCGATATTTTAAACTTGTTGTTTTTATAGCCTAGAAAGGCGTTTTTTCGTTCTAGAATATCCTAAAAGACATTTTCCTGGCCTATATTACCTACGAAAAGTTGACAAAATAACCATTTTCGGACCAAAACCATGGGTAAACCCCTTTGAAAAAAACTCAATTTTTCGACTTTTTAAACTTCTTGTTTTTATAGCCTAGAAAGGCGTTTTTTCGTTCTAGAATATCCTAAAAGACATTTTCCTGGCCTATATTACCTACGAAAAGTTGACAAAATAACCATTTTCGCACCAAAACCATGGATTAACCAGTTTGAAAAAAACTCAATTTTTCGACTTTTTAAACTTCTTTTTTTTATACCCTAGAAAGGTGTTTTTTCGTTCTAGAATATCCTAAAAGACATTTTCCTGGTCATTATTCCCTCAAAAAAAAAGTTGGAAAAATGACCATTTTTGGAACAAAACCATTAGTTAACCCATTTGGAAAAATGTCAAATTTCGACTTTTTAAACTTGTTGTTTATATAGCCTAGAAAGGCGTTTTTTTTTTGTTCTAGAATATCGTAAAAGGCCTTTCTCTGGACTATAATGCCTCAAAAAAAAAGTTGCAAAAATGGCCATTTTTGGACCAAAACCATGGGTTAACCCCTTTCAAAAATGTCAACTGTTGAACCTTTTGAACTTGCAGTTTTTATAGCCCAGAAAGACAATTTTTCGTTCTAGAATATCGTAAAATAAATTTTCCTAGCTTATATTGCCTTAAAAACAAATTTGGAAAAATGGCCATTTTTGGACGAAAACCATGGGTTAACCCCTTTGGAAATATGTCAATTTTTCAATATTTTAAACTTGTTGTTTTTATAGCCTAGGAAGGCTTTTTTTTGTTCTAGAATATCCTAAAAGACATTTTCCTGGGCTATATTACCTCCAAAAAAAAAAGTTGGAAAAATGGCCATTTAAGAACCAAACCCATGGGTTAACCCCTTTAGAAAAAAATTCAATTTTTAGATTTTTTGAACTTCTTGTTTTTATAACCTAAAAAACGTTTCTTCATTCTAAAATGTCGTAAAAGTCATTTTCTTGGCCTATATTGCCTGCAAAAAAAAGTTGAAAAAATTGATTTTTTTTTTATGACAACCATCATGGGTTAACCCCTTTGGAAAAATTTCAATTTTTCGACCTTTTGCACTTCTTGTTTTTATAGCCTAGAAAGGCGTTTTTATGTTCTAGAATTTCGTAAAAGAAATTTTCCTGGCCTATATTGCCTGAAAAAAAAAATTTTAAATCAATGGCCATTTTTGGACCAAAACCATGTGTTAACCCCTTTGAAAAAATATCAATTTTTCAATATTTTGAACATCTTGTTTTTATAGCCTAGAGAGAAGTTTTTTTTTTCTAGAATATCGTAAACGACATTTTCCTGGCCTTTAATGCCTTAAAAATTATCAATTTTTATTGAGGTTCATATTTCATAGTTCATGTTTCATATTATTTATCTTATCAATTTTTCGATATTTTGAACTTCTTGTTTTTATACCCTAGAAAGGCGTTTATTCGTTTTAGAATATTGTAAAAGACATTTTCCTGGCCTTTAATGCCTTAAAAAAAAAAAATGGAAAGTCGGCCATTTTTGGACCATAACCATGGGTTAACCCCTTTGAGAAAATGTCAATTTTCCGATTTTTTGAAATTTCTTGTTTTTATAGTTTAGAAAGGCGTTTTTTCGTTCTAGAATGTCGTAAAAGACATTTACCTGGCCTTTAATGCCTTAAAAAGAAAAATTTGGAAAAATGGCCATTTATGGACCAAAACCATGGGTTAACCCCTTTGGAAAATGTCAATTTTTCGACCTTTTCAACAACCTGTTTTTTATAGCCTAGAAAGGCAATTTTTCGTTCTAGAATATCGTAAAATACATTTTCCTAGCTTATATTGCTTTAAAAACAAATTTGGAAAAATGGCCATTTTTGGACGAAAACCATGGGTTAACCCCTTTGGAAATATGTCAATTTTTCGATATTTTAAACTTGTTGTTTTTATAGCCTAGAAAGGCTTTTTTTTGTTCTAGAATATCCTAAAAGACATTTACCTGGCCTTTAATGCCTTAAAAAGAAAAATTTGGAAAAATGGCCATTTAAGAACCAAACCCATGGGTTAACCCCTTTGGAAAATGTCAATTTTTCGACCTTTTCAACATCCTGTTTTTTATAGCCTAGAAAGGCATTTTTTCGTTCTAGAATATCGTAAAAGACATTTTCCTAGCTTATATTGCTTTAAAAACAAATTTGGAAAAATGGCCATTTTTGGACGAAAACCATGGGTTAACCCCTTTGGAAATATGTCAATTTTTCGATATTTTAAACTTGTTGTTTTTATAGCCTAGAAAGGCTTTTTTTTGTTCTAGAATATCCTAAAAGACATTTTCCTGGGCTATATTACCTCCAAAAAAAAAAGTTGGAAAAATGGCCATTTAAGAACCAAACCCATGGGTTAACCCCTTTGGAAAATGTCAATTTTTCGACCTTTTCAACATCCTGTTTTTTATAGCCTAGAAAGGCATTTTTTCGTTCTAGAATATCGTAAAAGACATTTTCCTAGCTTATATTGCTTTAAAAACAAATTTGGAAAAATGGCCATTTTTGGACGAAAACCATGGGTTAACCCCTTTGGAAATATGTCAATTTTTCGATATTTTAAACTTGTTGTTTTTATAGCCTAGAAAGGCTTTTTTTTGTTCTAGAATATCCTAAAAGACATTTTCCTGGGCTATATTACCACCAAAAAGAAAAAGTTGGAAAAATGGCCATTTAAGAACCAAACCCATGGGTTAACCCTTTTGGAAAATGTCAATTTTTCGACCTTTTCAACATCCTGTTTTTTATAGCCTAGAAAGGCATTTTTTCGTTCTAGAATATCGTAAAAGACATTTTCCTAGCTTATATTGCTTAAAAAAAAATTTGGAAAAATGGCCATTTAAGAACCAAACCCATGGGTTAACCCCTTTGGAAATATGTCAATTTTTCGATATTTTAAACTTGTTGTTTTTATAGCCTAGAAAGGCTTTTTTTTGTTCTAGAATATCCTAAAAGACATTTTCCTGGGCTATATTACCTCCAAAAAAAAAAGTTGGAAAAATGGCCATTTAAGAACCAAACCCATGGGTTAACCCCTTTGGAAAATGTCAATTTTTCGACCTTTTCAACATCCTGTTTTTTATAGCCTAGAAAGGCATTTTTTCGTTCTAGAATATCGTAAAAGACATTTTCCTAGCTTATATTGCTTTAAAAACAAATTTGGAAAAATGGCCATTTTTGGACGAAAACCATGGGTTAACCCCTTTGGAAATATGTCAATTTTTCGATATTTTAAACTTGTTGTTTTTATAGCCTAGAAAGGCTTTTTTTTGTTCTAGAATATCCTAAAAGACATTTTCCTGGGCTATATCACCTCCAAAAAAAAAAGTTGGAAAAATGGCCATTTAAGAACCAAACCCATGGGTTAACCCCTTTGGAAAATGTCAATTTTTCGACCTTTTCAACATCCTGTTTTTTATAGCCTAGAAAGGCATTTTTTCGTTCTAGAATATCGTAAAAGACATTTTCCTAGCTTATATTGCTTAAAAAAAAATTTGGAAAAATGGCCATTTAAGAACCAAACCCATGGGTTAACCCCTTTAGAAAAAATTTAAATTTTTAGATTTTTTGAACTTCTTGTTTTTATAACCTAAAAGACGTTTCTTCATTCTAAAATGTCGTAAAAGACATTTTCTTGGCCTATATTGCCTGCAAAAAAAAGTTGAAAAAATTAATTTTTTTTTTATGACAACCATCATGGGTTAACCCCTTTGGAAAAATTTCAATTTTTCGACCTTTTGCACTTCTTGTTTTTATAGCCTAGAGAGGCGTTTTTATGTTCTAGAATTTCGTAAAAGAAATTTTTCTGGCCTATATTGCCTGAAAAAAAAAATTTTAAATCAATGGCCATTTTTGGACCAAAACCATGTGTTAACCCCTTTGAAAAAATATCAATTTTTCAATGTTTTGAACATCTTGTTTTTATAGCCTAGAGAGAAGTTTTTTTTTTTTTTCTAGAATATCGTAAAAGACATTTTCCTGGCCTTTAATGCCTTAAAAATTATCAATTTTTATTGAGGTTCATATTTCATAGTTCATGTTTCATATTATTTATCTTATCAATATTTCGATATTTTGAACTTCTTGTTTTTATATCCTAGAAAGGCGTTTATTCGTTTTAGAATATTGTAAAAGACATTTTCCTGGCCTTTAATGCCTTAAAAAAAAAAATGGAAAGTCGGCCATTTTTGGACCATAACCATGGGTTAACCCCTTTGAGAAAATGTCAATTTTCCGATTTTTTGAAATTTCTTGTTTTTATAGTCTAAAAAGGCGTTTTTTCGTTCTAGAATGTCGTAAAAGACATTTACCTGGCCTTTAATGCCTTAAAAAGAAAAATTTGGAAAAATGGCCATTTATGGACCAAAACCATGGGTTAACCCCTTTGAATAAATGTCAATTTTTTTGACTTTTTGTACTTCTTGTTTGTATAGCCTAGAAAGAAGTTTTTTTGTTCTAAAATATCGTAAAAGACATTTTCCTGGCCTTATATGCCCTAAACAAAATGTTGGAAGAATGGCCATTTTTGGACCAAAAGCATGGTTTAACCCCTTTGCAAAAAGGTCAATTTTTCGACGTTTTAAATTTCTTGTTTTTATAGCCTAGAAAGGCGCTTTTTCGTTCTAGAATATCGTAAAAGACATATTCCTGGCCTGTATTGCCTCAAAAAAAAAATGGACATTTTTGGACCATAACCATGGCTTAACCCCTTTGGAAAAATGTCACTTTTTCGAAGTTTTGAAATTCTTGTTTTATAGCCTAGAAATGCGTTTTTTTTGTTCCAGAATATCGTAAAAGACTTTTCCTTGGACTGTATTGCCTCAAAAAAAAATGGAAAAATGCCCATTTTTCGACCAAAACCATGGGTTAACCCCTTTGAAAAATGTCAATTTTTCGACCTTTTCAACATCTTGTTTTTTATAGCCTAGAAAGGCATTTTTTCGTTCTAGAACATCGTAAAAGACATTTTCCTGGCTTATATTACTTAAAATAACAAATTTGGAAAAATGGCCATTTTTGGACCAAAACCATTGATTAATCCTTTTGAAATAATGTCAATATTTCGACCTTTTGAACTTCTTGTTTTTATAGCCTAGAAAGGCGTTTTTCCGTTATAGAATGCATAAAACACCTTTCTCTGGACTATATTGCCTCAAAAAAATAGTTTAAAAAAAACGGCATTTTTGGACCAAATCAAATTTGAAAAATGTCCATTTTTCGACGTTTTGAACTTCTTGTTTTTATAGCCTTGAAAGGCATTTTTTCGTTCTAGATCATCGTAAAAGACATTTTCTTGGCTTATATTGCTTAAAACAATTTGGAAAAATGGCCATTTTTGAACCAAAACCATGGATTAACCCCTTTGAAATATATCAATATTTCGAATTTTTAAACTACTTATTTTTATAGCCTAGAAAGGCGTTTTTTCGTTTTAGAATGTCATAAAAGACCTTTCTCTGGACTTTATTGCCTCAAAAAAAAAGTTTAAAAAAAACGGCATTTAGGGACCAAATCCATGGGTTAACCTCTTTGAAAAATGTCCATTTTCCGACCTTTTGAACTTCTTGTTTTTATAGCCTAAAAAGGCATTTTTTCGCTCTAGATCATCGTAAAAGAAATTTTCCTGGCTTATATTCCCTAAAAAAAAATTGAAAAAAAATGGCCATATTTGGACCAAAACCATGCGTTAACCCCTTTGGAAAAATGTAGTTTTTTCGAAATTTTAAATTCTTGTTTTTGTAGCCTAGAAAGGCGTTTTTTTTTTCTAGAATATCCTAAAAAAATTTTCCTTGCCATTATTCCTTGAAAAAAAAATTGGAAATGTAGCCATTTTTTGACCTAAACCATGGGTTAACCCCTTTGAAAAAATGTCCATTTTTCGACTTTTTGAATATCTTCTTTTTATAGCCTATAAAGGCGTTTTTTTGTTCTAGAATATCATAAAAGACCTTTCCCTGGACTATATTGCCTCAAGAAAAAAGTTGGAAAAATGGCCATTTTTGGACCAAAACCGTGGGTAAACCCCTTTGAAAAATATCAATTTTTCAACCTTTTGAACTCCTTGTTTTTATACCCTAAAAATGCATTTTTTCGTTCTGGAATATCGTAAAAGACATTTTCCTGGCCTTTAATACTTTAAAAAAAAAATTTGGAAAAATGACCTTTTTTGGACCAAAACCATGGGTTAACCCCTTTTAAAAAATCTAAATTTCTCGATATTTGAAACTGCTTGTTTTTACAGCCTAGAAATGCGTTTTTCCGTTCTAGAATATCCGAAAAGACATTTTCCTGGCCATTATTTACTCAAAAAAAAGTTGGAAATCTGGCCATTTTTTGACCTAAACCATGGGTTAACCCCTTTGATTAAATGTTGAATTTTCGACTTTTTGAACCTCTTGTTTTTATAGCCTAGAAAGGCGTTTTTTCGTTCTAGAATATCGTAAAAGACATTTACCTGGCCTTTAATACCTAAAAAAAACAAATTTGGAAAAATGGACATTTTTGGACCAAAACCATGGTTAACCCCTTTGGAATAATGTCAATTTTTCGACTTTTTGGACTTCTTGTTGTATAGCTTAGAAAGGCGTTTTTTGGTTCTAGAATATCGTAAAAGACCTTTCCTTGGACTGTATTGCCTTAAAACAAATGGAAAAATGCCCATTTTTCGACCAAAACCATGGGTTAACCCCCTTTGAAAAATGTCAATTTTTCGACCTTTTCAACATCTTGTTTTTTATAGCCTAGAAAGGCATTTTTTCGTTCTAGAACATCGTAAAAGGCATTTTCCTGGCTTATATTGCTTAAAAAAAACAAGTTTGCAAAAATGGCCATTTTCGGACCAAGACCATGGATTAACCCTTTTGAAATAATGGTAATATTTCGACCTTTTGAACTTCTTATTTTTATACCCTAGAAAGGCGTTTTTTCGTTCTAGAATGTCATAAAACACCTTTCTCTGGACTATATTGCCTTTAAAAAAAAGGTTAAAAAAAAACGGCATTTTTGGACCAAATCCATGGGTTAACCCCTTTGAAAAATGTCCATTTTTCGACCTTTTGAACTTCTTGTTTTTATAGCCTAGAAAGGCATTTTTTCGTTCTAGATCATCGTAAAAGACATTTTCCTGGCTTATATTGCTTAAAAAAAAGTTGGAAAAATGGCCATTTTTTGACCAAAACCATGGATTAACCCCTTTGAAATAATGTCAATATTTCGAATTTTTCAACTACTCATTTTTATAGCCTAGAAAGGCGTTTTTTCGTTCTAGAATGTCATAAAAGACCTTTCTCTGGACTATATTGCTTTAAAAAAAAGGTTAAAAAAACGGCATTTTTGGACCAAATCCATGGGTTAACCTCTTTGAAAAATGTCCATTTTCCGACCTTTTGAACTTCTTGTTTTTATAGCCTAGAAAGACATTTTTTCGCTCTAGATCATCGTAAAAGACATTTTCCTGGCTTATATTGCTTAAAAAAAATTGGAAAAATGGCCATTTTTGGACCAAAACCATGGGTTAACCCCTTTGCAAAAATGTAATTTTTTCGATATTTTAAATTCTTGTTTTTGTAGCCTAGAAAGGCGTTTTTTCGTTCTAGAATATCTTAAAGGACATTTTCCTTGCCATTATTCCTTCAAAAAAAAAGTTGGAAATCTGGCCATTTTTTGACCTAAACCATGGGTTAACCCCTTTGAGAAAATGTCAATTTTTCGACTTTTTGAACTTCTTGTTTTTATAACCTACAAAGGCATTTTTCGCTCTAGAATATCGTAAAAGACATTTTCCTTCCCATTATTGCCTTAACAAAAAAGTTGGAAATATGTCGAATTTTGGATTTAAACCATGGGTTAACCGCTTTGAAAAAATGCCAGTTTTTCGACTTTTTGAACTTCTTATTTTTATAACCTACAAAGGCGTTTTTTTCGTTCTAGAATATTGTAAAAGACATTTTCCTTGCCTATATTGCCTCCAAAAAAAAGGTCGGAAAAATGGCCATTTTTGGACCAAAACCATGGGTTAACCCCTTTGAAAAAAAGTCAATTTTTTGACTTTTTAAACTTCTTGTTTTTATAACCTAGAAAGGCGTTTTTTCGTTCTAGAATATCGTAAAAGAAATTTTCCTGGCCTACATTGCCTTCAAAAAAAATTTTGTAAAATGGCAATTTTTGGACCAAAACCATGCGTAAACTTCTTTGAAAAAATTTCAATTTTTCGATTTTTTGAATTTCTTGTTTTTATAGTCTAGAAAGGCGTTTTTTCCTTCTAGAATATCGTAAAAGACATTTTCCTAATGTATATTGCGTGAAAAAAAAAATTGGAAAAATGGCCATTTTTGGACCAAAACCATGGGTTAACCCCTTTTGGAAAAATGTCACCTTTTCTATTTTTTTGAACTTTTTGTTTTTATAGCCTACAAAGGTGTTTTTCCGTTCTAGAATATCGTAAAAGACTTCATCCTGGCCTATATTGCCTAAAAAAAAAAGTTTTAAAAATGGCTATTTTTTGACCAAATCTATGGGTTGGTTAGCCACTTTGGGAAAATGTCAATTTTTCGATTTTTTGAACTTCTTGTTTTTATAGCCTTGAAAGGCGATTTTTCCTTCTAGAATTTGGTAAAAGACATTTTGCCAGCCTATATTTCCCCCCCAAAAAATTGGAAAAATTGCCATTTTTGGCCCAAAACCTTAGGTTTACCCCTTAGGAAAAATGTCAATTTTTCGTCTTTTTGAACTTCTTGTTTTTATTGCCTAGAAAGGCGTTTTCTCGTTCTAGAATATCGTAAAAGACATTTACCTGGTCTTTATTGCCTCAAAAAAAAAAGCTTGGAAAAATGGCCATTTTTGAACCAAAAACCATGGGTTAACCCCTTTTGGAAAAATGTCAATTTTTCTATTTTTTTGAACTTCTTGTTTCTATAGCCTACAAAAACGTTTTTTCGTTCTAGAATATCGTAAAAGACATTTTCCGAGCCTATATTGCCCCCCCAAAAAAAAGTTGGAAAAATGGTCATTTCTGGACCAAAACCATGGGTTAACCCCTTTGAAAAAATGTCAATTTTTCGACTTTTTGAACTTCCTGTTTTTATAGCCTAGAAAGGCGTTTTTTTCGATCTAGAATATCGTAAAAGACATTTTCTTGGCCTATATTGCCTAAAAAAAAAAGTTGGACCAAAACCATGGGTTGGTTAACCCCTTTGGGAAAAAGTCAATTTTTCGATTTTTTGAACTTCTTGTTTTAATAGCCTTGAAAGGCGTTTTTTCCTCCTAGAATATGGTAAAAAGCTCGGGTGTTTGACAAAAACATGGACTAACACCTTTGAAAAATCCGAATTTTCGGACGTTTTTGAAACTTCACTTTTATGGTCTAAAAACTATTCTTTTCTTTCCAGAATATTAAAAAACAATCTTTTTTTCCTCGGTTTGCCTAAAAAACCCTTGTGGTAAAAAGATCAATTTTTGACAAAAACCATGAACCAACCCCTTTGAAAATCTCAACTTTTCGCATGTTTTTGAAACTTCACTTTTCTACTCTAAAAAGTATTATTTTCTATCCAGAACATTAAAAAACGATCTTTTCATGGTAAAAAGCAAAATTTTTGAAAAAACAAACATGGGACTAATCTGTTTGAAAAAGTCGAATTTTTGGACGGTTTTGATACTTCACTTTTTGTGTGTAAAAAGTATTCTTTTCTATTTAGAATATTAAAAAGCGATCTTTTCTGCCATGCTTTGCCAAAAATGCTCGATTTTTTTAGTAGAACCATGGACTAACCCCTTTAAAAACTGCCATTTTTTACACCCTTTCAAAAGTTCACTTTTCTGCTCTAAAAAGTATTCTTTTCTATCCACAATATTGAAAGAACCATCTTTTCTGCCTCCGTTTGCCTAAAAAACTCACATGGTAAAAAGCTATATTTTTGGACAAAAAATATGGACTAACCACTTTAAAAAATACGATTTTTCAGACGCTTTTGAAACTTCACTTTTTGTGTCTTCAAAGTATTCTTTTCTATTTAGAATATTAAAAAGCGATTTTTTCTTCTATGGTTTGCCTAAAAAAACCCGCATGGTAAAAAGCTCAATTTTTTTACCAAAAACATGGACTAACCCCTTTGAAAAATTCGATCTTTTGGACCTGTTTGAAACTTCACTTTTCTGCTCTAAAAAGTATTCTTTTCTATTCACAATATTAAAAAACAATCTTTTCCGCACTAGGCTGCCTAAAAAACCCACATGGTAAAAAGCTCGATATTTTGACAAGAACATGGACTTACCCCTTTTAAAAAATCCAATTTTGGGGACATTTTTTGAAACTTCCCTTTTCTGATCTAAAAAGTATTCTTTTCTATCCAGAATATTAAAAGGACATCTTTTCTTCCTTGGCTTGCCCGAAAAGCACACATGGTAAAAAGTTCGATTTTTTGAATAGAACCATGGACTAACCCCTGTAAAAAATGGCGATTTTCTACTTTTTTTTAAGAGTTCTGCTCTAAAAAGTATTCTTTTTCTATCCAGATTATTAAAAAACTATCGTTTCGGCATTTAAAGCCCTAAAAAACCCACATAGTAAAAAGCTTAAGTTTTTGACAAAAACCATGGAATAACCCCCGTTTGAAACATTCGATTTTTAGGACGTTTTTGAAACGTCACTTTTCTGCTCTAAAAAGTATTCTTTTCTATCCAGAATATTAGAAAACGATCTTTTTGCCTTGGTCTGCCTAAAAAACCAACATGGTAACAAGCTTGATTTTTTGATAAAAACACGAACTAACCTCTTTCAAAAACTCGATTTTTCGGACGTCTTTGAAGCTTCACCTTTCTGGTCTAAAAAATATTCTTTTCTATCCATAATATTAAAAGGCAATCTTTTCCTCCTTGGTTTGGAAAAAAAGCACACATGGTAAACAGTTCGATTTTTGGACAAGAATCATGGACTACACCCTTTAAAAATTTGCGATTTTTTACACATTTTTTAAAAAGTTCACTTTTCTGCTCCACAAAGTATTCTTTTCTATCCAGAATATAAAAAAAAAAACAATCATTTCTGCCTTGGTTTGCCTAAAAATCCCGCATGGTAAAAAGCTCAATTTTTGACAAAAACCATGGACTAACCTCTTTGAAAAAATTGATTTTTTGGACCTTTTTGAAACTTTACTTTTCTGGTCTAAAATTTATTCTTTTCTATCCAGAATATTAAAAAACGATCTCTTCTGGCTTGGTTTGCCTAAAAAGCCCGCATGGTAAAAAGCTCATTTTTTGGACAAAAACCATGGACTAACCCCTTTGAAAAATTCGATTTTTCGGACGTTTTTGAAACTTCACTTTTCTGCTCTAAAAAGTATTCATTTCTCTCCATAAGATTAAAAAGCAATCTTTTCCTCCTTGGTTTGGAAAAAAGCACACATGGTAAAAAGTTTCATTTTTTGACAAAAATCAGGGATAAACCCCTTTAAAAAATTGCGGTTTTTTAAACAGTTTTGAATGTTTACTTCTCTGCTCTAAAAAGTATTCTTTTCTGTTCAGAATATAAAAAAACAATATTTTCTACCTTGGTTTGCATAGCAAAAACCCGCATGGTAAAAGGCTCAATTTTTTGTCAAAAACCATAGACTAAACCCTTTTAAAAATTCGATTTTTAGGACGTTTTTGAAACGTCACTTTTTGAAACTTCACTTTTCTGGTCTAAAAAGTATTCTTTTCGCTCCAGAATATTATTCAAAAAGCGATCTTTACTTTCTTGGTTTGCCAAAAAAGCACACGTGGTAAAAAGTTCGATTTTTTTACAAGAACCATGAACACTAACCCCTTTGGATAATTTCGATTTTTTGGGCTTTTTTGGAACTTCTTTTTTCTGTTCTAAAATGTATTCTTTTCTATCCAAAATATATAAAGAAAACGGTCTTTTCTGATTTTTGTGTTTTGTTTTAAACGGGCTTACCCATATCGTTTTCAACTATTTCCACTTTGATGGCTGTCCGTTTTCATTAGATCTCGGATATAAATCCAAAACAAGAAATAGAATAAAGTTACATGTGAACGGAGATAAAATTCTTTGCAATAATCATTGTTCTATTTTATGTTTTTTTAGGGTCCGCATGGAAACAACGAAGGCGACTTGTTTTTGTATGGCTGTCTTTTATGTGTTGACTTGTGGTATGTGGTCTGCGCAGGCGACGAGCGAAGGTGCCAATCCTCTCTTCTTATTTTCAAGTATTATTAATTACTAAGTAAAAACTAACAAATAAAAAGTCACCATATTAGAGTTAGTGAACGAGAATGTGATATTTACGATACCTATTAGGACAGGCCTACATCGTTATAAAAACCCTGAGAATTCATCCCTGAAGATCAGGTATTACAGGCAACATTTTCGCTCAACCTGTCGTGCAACATCGTTGCATTGCAGGTTAAAAAGCATTGCTGCCCATATTACCACCTTTGCTCTCAACTTGTCACGCAACAAATTTCAATGTTGCAAATTGCTGCAACATGTTGCGCAAAGTAGACCCGAGTTCTACTTTTGTATCTATCTCTTCCGTCACAACTTGCCCTGCGTCACAACGCCTGTGTTGGTCGATTTTCTCGCACTAAAAGCGCGGGATGATGATGAGTAAGCGCGCACTTGACCTCCGGGAAAATTTAGACAGGAAGTAAACATGGTGGAGGTTGTGGAGGTCTTTTAGATTTATGCAAAGAACTTGACAAGCCCCATGTCTGTGGAAAACTTGTTGAGCGGATTATAAAAGCAAGTAGAGGAGGACAAGAGCTTTAAATGAGTTATCACTCAAAAATTGAAGCAACAATGTTTCCCGACTCAAGTTCCTTTTCCAGCTAATGGTAGAGCTCCCGCAATTTCCTCCCGCAAAGCATCCACTCTATTATGTAAACATTATAGTTTCTTTTGTGTTGTTTTGATCTTCTTCGCCCACTGATAATCCTAAACCAAGGATGGCTATCCCTCACTTTCTTAGAAAGGCTAGCTCTTCAACCACTGTGTTTGCTGACACAAAACAGAGAGATGACCATTCACAACGCAATATGTTTTTAACGAGCCTCAAATTGCAACATTGAAATTTGCTGCGTGACAAGTTGTGGGCGAATGTGGTTATACGGGCAACAACGCTTTTCAACTTGCAATGCTAGCAATAATGTTGCGCAACAATTTGAGCGAAAATGTTGACCGTATTATTTCACCTTAACGTGGTTTTAAACCCTGACTTCAAACCTGGGGCCCCTTTCTCGAAGGCCTGAAAACTTTACTGGCCCGAAGGCAAATTTTAAAGCAAAAATTTGTTGAATAATAGCACAGTTCTTAGCTCACAAACCAGTTCAATTTTGCTTTGTTAACTAATGGTAATATTATATGATTTTCAAAAGGATTGGAACCTTGATCTTAAATGCAAACACGACAAACACGAAGCAGCCTTTCGGGATCGACTAGTTATCGTGACTTTCGAGAAAAAGGCCCCTGACCTGAGAATCAGGCCAAGTTTGAACAGCAGTGAAGTCACGTGTGAGTTAGCAAACAAGATGGTGTTGGATAAGTGGCAGATACGCCATTCACAGTTATTTCTTATTCACCAAGCAAAGTTAAAGGCCAGGGTTTAATATCTAGTCAGACCTGATAGTCACACTGATAGAGAGATGGAGGGGGCGGAGGGTGGGAGAACTCTCCGTGACATACAGTTTAATTTTCATTGCTACAAATTTTCTATTGATATTCAAAACGTTGCTAGGGGAAAAGTAACTTTATGCCACAACCCCACCCTCCAAACCACTCACCAGCTTAATAAATTGTAACACTGTATTACTTTGATTTTAAAGCAGCTTACACCAGATCGAATCACACCATGGAAGACACCATGTACGATCACTACATGCTAATTCAGGAAAATTCAGCAAAAGTAGGTAGGTGCTATTCAAACATCAAGTCGAAAAAAAAAAAAAAAAAAAAGAATGAAAAAATGCTTGGAGGAAAAATATATTGACCACTACCGATATTCTCTAGTTAGATTTCGCGTACGACCGTGGGTCAGTATTAGTAATCAGTCTTAAATGGATGGAAAAATAAATGGGTAAATGGAAACCATTAATTTCTTTAAGTGAACTTCGTTTAACTTTCTTGATATGTTCTGGATAGGGCTGCAGTTAAGAGTGTAAGCAAAGGAATTGGTTAAAAGCGAGAGATCTAGATTAGAAGCTCGTGAGAGAGAACCAACAAATTACGTGAACAAGTGGCAGTTCTCTTCTTTTGTTTGCGTTAATTCGTTGCCAGTCTTAGTTTTTTTATATAAATATTTTGGGAAGAGTCTTATTCATTTTGTATATTTTCTAGTCTATACGTTGGATGGAAACGCTAAAAACGCACCATGTGTGTTTCCGTACATCTTCGAAAACAAAACGTACAGGGAATGCACATATGACGGCTGCAAACACGGAAAAACATGGTGCGCAACTACAGACAACTATGACAAAGACAAGAAATGGGGGCACTGCCAAACAGATGAAGAGGCTCCGGACTGCATGGACGTGCACAGTAACTGTGGAGAGTGGGCACTACACGGCGAATGCTTAACTAATCCTTCTTATATGCGGAACAGCTGCCCGCGAAGCTGTGGCATATGTACCTTCGGTGGAAATGGCCGTGGAAGAGCCTGCACGTTTCCGTTTTTCTTTAAAAATCGACTCGTTTACGATTGTATGTCCTTTAATAAGAAGAAGTGGTGTTCAGTAACAGTGAACTACAATAAAGACAAGAGATGGGGCTATTGCCTTCCCAAGTGTAAGCAACTGACGATTAGCAGTATGATATACAGCTATAGCCTTTAGGCTCTTTTTTATTGGTGTACTTTGTGACCTGGCCTTTTGAGTGTAAGAGAGGCAGGATTTGATTCTAACGTTAGGTTACTGAATTTAAACCCCAGGGCTCAGTTCTTCAAAGCTGGGTTAAGATAACCCAGGGTTAGTGCGAGATTTGAATTCAGATTTGAAACCTTAAAAAGCGTTTCAGTTTCAATTCTTTTGGTGTACAAGTTGATGATGGGAAACTCTAATAAAGAACAGAGAAAATGCTTTTGAACAAACGAAAAGAAACTCGTTAAATTTAACCCCGGGTTAAGTGCTAATCAGCCTTCGAACAACTGGACCCAGGTATAAACCACTAAGATTTGTACCATAAAAGTCAACGCAGCATCGCTTCGACTCAAAGTAAGACACACGTATAGACCTTAGGGATAGAGGCTGGTCGTTGCCTTTCCGCTCTGGCCCTTGGCTTGCTGATAGAATTTTATTCTCCTCTCCGTATACATCATATGTGATCACATGTAACTGATTCCATGCTCAAGCAATCGCGAAGACAGAAAAATCAATATTTAAGCTTAAATTGTGACAACAACAATTTTTGAACAAACTGCAAGGCTATGAATAAAAAAAGAATACAAACTACTTACAGTACAGAACGTTTTCATATGACGTCACGGCGGCCATATTGGTGTTCCAAAACAATAAAACGGCGGCCATGTTGGTATTCCAAACCAATCCTCTGGGAGTTGATCTCTTTTCTTATGTAAATGTTGTAGTTAATTTTTTATCTTAGGTATTTTTTATTTTTCCTTTGTTTCAATTTTATTAGCATACATTACCATACCCAAAAACAAAGGAAACACAAAAATTACCAGACATAAAAAATTAACTACAACATAAACAATATTCTTTTGTTCCTATAAGTTTGCATAGATGCTGGTCACGTGAGTGAAAACGCTCTATACACCATAAGTTCAGATGCTCTGACTACTCGCTAATTAAAACAAATATGAACCAAAACAACTTTCCAAATCCATTCCATAACTCGTTGCTATTCCCGTCAGATATGACGAACCATACAGCATACCGGGACACGCCGGAAATGCTACGATCAGTAAATGTATAATAATAATAATAATAATAATAATAATAATAATAATAATAATAATAATAATGATAATGATAATGATAATAATAATAATAATAATAACAATAACAATAATTCAATTCGTTGCAGTGTT
This sequence comes from Porites lutea, assembly GCF_958299795.1. Lineage (NCBI taxonomy): Eukaryota > Metazoa > Cnidaria > Anthozoa > Scleractinia > Poritidae > Porites > Porites lutea. The sequence continues at coordinate 4,848,045 of NC_133207.1, read as the reverse complement.
CAAAACTATAAAACAGATAAATAGCATGTATTTGACTTGGGGCGAGTGTGATGACCGACACAGAAAATGTTCACATTGGAGGAGCCGGGGGCTTTGTGTAAAAAAGGCCAAAAGGATGGATCATTGGTGCCCTTGGGCTTGCCATAAGTGCGTACCAGAAAAACTAGGTGAGATCTACATCTACATGCAATAAATTAAGATAATACAAGATTGTGATGGCGACACACCAAGAGAGCATAATGACCCGGGGGGGGGGGGTTACTTGGGTTAATGTTTTTGCTGGGTATTGTGCCGCTGGCCTCTCAGAGCCCCTACCCCATTATAGTCTATTTTTGGCCAATTATAGACCCCATCTTGGTCACTTTTTGGAAAATGCAATTTTCGCGATCGCTACTTAGTCACTTTCTATTTATGCATTTACCTTATTAACGTGGTTTCAAGCAATGCAATGCAGTCAATCCGAGCTTATTGTTAAATTCAATAAACAACAACTTTTTCTTTTTAGCCGAGATTCTTCCCATTTTGAATCTCCACTTACCCCCAAAGTCCGAAAATTTACGACCCCATTCTCGTAACTCTGTTGAAAATACAACCCCATTATAGTCACTCCAGTTGTGAAAATGCGACCCCATCCAGCGGCACATCCCCATTAGCCTCTTAGTAACCCTCCCCCTTCCCCGCGGGATAATGACCAACTATTCTCTCTTCACAACACTGAATAAAAGTTTGCCGACCTCTCCGGAGGCCAATTTCCTCTTAATTTCAATTTTGAAGAATAACTTTTTACTTTACGTGTACTCTGTAAAATGAAAACTAATTCACTTATTATTCAGTCTCCTGAGAACAAAAAAAAATATAACCAGTAGTCGTGCTTGCTTACTGTAAGGCTTTGATGGGAGTACGAAAATTTGTCTGTTTTGAGAAGGTGGTCGCTTACAAGCAAGAGCTCATTCCAACCTCATACTGTACAATATCATATTTCTGTGTTTCAGTAAGCAATCTACTCGGCACCTCTACTATAAACATCGCGTGGTAAATAATCCATAACTGATCATGAGTTAATTCAAAAATTCAAAGCCAGTCCAAACACCTTCTGCCCCCTTAGGTGGACCATAATTTGCTGAACAGATGTGTCACGTCCTGCTGGACCTGCTACCTTTGCATGACATATTGCAACGTGTTTTTAATTTGCATTTACTTAACTTATGTACATATTTGTTCGTTTGTTTATTAATCTTACAGTGTTGGACCCTTTATGTCGGGATTGCGTCTCTTCTTGTGACACCTGGGCCAAAAGAGGTCTTTGCACCAGCAAACCAGTGTTCATGTTCGGATTTTGTCGCTTGACATGCGGACTATGTTACAATTCATCAAGTAAGTCACGCTGTTTTGGTAGAGTTTTAAATGGGGGTGCGAGGACATTTAAGTCAGTATCTACATCACGGCCTAATTTGCTTTAACTATCATAAAACACGAGATAATTTAAATCTTTTCACGAGTGCGGGTATTGCTTCGCTCTCCACTAATGTTGCTTTCACGGATTTGCACAATCGTATTAAATTTAACACTGAAGAGGGGGAGGTCTAGAAATCGGCTAATTTTTCTAAAAAAATATCATGACCACGATTGAAGCCTCAATACTTGCCTTTAAACTTTATGTTATTCCTCCTCTTATATGCTCTATTGTCAAACATTGTCTCAATTTTCCAGAGACATTTCAATGTGATATACAGTTTAGGGTAGGATATATCGCGTCTGCGTAAAAGTTTTAATCTGTTTCATTCATTTTATTAATTTGCTTCATTAGTTATCATCTAACTAGTATATGATAGTGGTCCGAGTGGGTAACATGTGGGGACCGAGCCACTTTCATAGAATGATTTCTGATATGCTATCAATAAACATTTGCTATTCACTCAAATGTGTTGAAACAACAGAAAGCGTTTACATAAAAAAAAAAAGAGTTCAGCTCTCACAGGGTTTGTTTGGAACACCAATATGGCCGCCGTTTATTGGTAGCTGTTTTGGAAAACCAATATGGTCGCCATGACGTCATGACAAAACGCTCTATTGTGGCACCTTGTTATTAGTTCTGCAAAGTCAAAACTGCCTAATAAAACGATTTTTGTCAGTTGTGATTCCTACCTTAACTTTCTCTCCTTAGGCAGCATATCAGTTAAAGATAGAATGGTAAAAGAATGTCCTGCTTGGGCAGAGAAAGGTTATTGCGAGACGTATGAAAAGTTTATGATACGTAACTGCCGAACGTCTTGCATGGCTGGAGGCTATGTAAATGGTAAGCGACAACTTTCCTTACGTAAATAGACGTTTTCTAAGTGTATCAGTGTGGATGGCTTAAAGGTGGTGCTTAAGCCTTTTACTGTCAGAGCGAATGATGTAGTTTCGCAGGGTGTCGCCCTGTGCCCTAAAGGGAATCGAGGATTCCGGAATCAGGAAAATTTATGCTTGTGGAATCCGGAACCCACTATATATTGGAAGCCAGAATCCAAGTTCCACTGACAAAGACTGGAATCCAGTACCTGGAATCAGCAATCCACGGCGTGGAATCCAAACTTCAAGAATTCCTGGAACCATTACTTGAGGCGAATGGTGACTGATTGACTGGCCAGATCCTTGCCGTCGTAATGAGAATTTCATTTTTAATCAAAACTATACAGCCAGACCAGTCAAATCCTAAATAGTATGCAGGAAGGAAGTGGTTTTTCAGCAAAACCCTTTGGAAAAGCCGCATGATTTCATTGTCAAATTAAATGATCTCGCAATGGTCCGGCTGGCCAGTTCTGACAAATGGAAAGCGCCCTAAGTCTGTAAGCAAAAGCCTATAGTGTGACCATTCAGATGAAACATTCGTTGCCGTTAATTTCACATGTCACCGTTTGTATTCTATCACTTAACAAAATGAAATTTAGCAATTTTCTTAAAATTTTGTCCTTGGAAACCTTTGACAGTGACAGGGTTAAGCATTATTATGTTGTCTTTATTTTCACAGGAAAACGTTGCTCGGATGGTGTAACACATTGTCATCATTGGGCCAAAGAAGGATACTGTAACGCGCGAGGAGATAACAGCAGATATTCCTTGCGAAATAACATGAGACGACACTGTCGCTATAGCTGCAAAATGTGCGGCTGACGATCGCTGTGCTCACGCGCATGTTCGCAATATTTAAGGAAGAGGAGCTAAAAGCAATGAAAGACAAAACAGTGGCCCCTCCTTAAACAAAACAGCTAAAGTAGACCTGCAATCAAGGACACTTACATTTCTGGGGGGTTTTCCAATTTACACATGTCCAACCCCTCCCCTCACCTCACAAACAATGTTGAACGCGTGTATCCAGAATTTTTCCGAGTTTCAACTTTGTGTAGGGTGGAGGGAGAGAGAACTGCAACAAAATTTCGAAAAGGATGCACTGTTTTAAGAGGTAACCGAGAAAAGACCGAAAAATATGAATATTGCAGTACTGTCCCAAGGACTTTTGTCCAGGATTGTACTGAACCTGCGTCGAAGACGTTATCTAACTCCGGTCAGTTAGGACTAAACCAACCAGTCCCCAGTCCACCGGATAAATCACTATCCAGCGGATAAGTGTTGGGGAAACCAATTGCTATCCGTTGGATGGCGTTATAAACCTTTCGAACAACTGGTGCCAGAAGTTTAGGGAAAGAAAAGAAAGTAGGACCATAAAACATTAAAAAACGTAATTTTTTCGCAGTGATCTTCAACAACAAACCTCCTTTATAGGTTTTAGAGCAAGTGAGTCGAAACAAGCGATTATTTCGCTTTTTGCTTTTTCATGAATACTGTGAGGAAATTTCTCTTGTCAGGTTAAATATGTATTCAACCAAGTACTAATTTTTTATGTTTTTTTTTTCCTAGCCTTTATCATTAATAGGAGAAATAAAAAATTCAGATTTAAACTGAAAACGAATTCCATTGAATGCATCTTTAATAATGTAATTCCCTTGACGGAATAGCATGTACTATCAACCCTTTTTTTTTTTTCAAACTTGGCACAACTGACAGCCATGTATATTACAATTGAATAACTACAATAAAAAGATGGAGTCACCGTGCTTGTTTTCGTCTTGCGTGCCCTTTATTCTGTGTTTTGCGTACGTGATCATACGAATCCGAGTTCGATTTGGAATCTACAGTGGGTATTTGCCGAACTGTGTTTTTCAAAAAGTATCAAAATTACGGGCGAAATTTGCAAATAAAGTCCAAAATTTTAAAAAAGGAAAGGGTCACAGTTCTTGTTTCTTTGCAACAAGACAAAACAAGGAACAATTTCGCCTTGAAATGAGAAGGGACTCACATTATAGCTTGCTTCAGTTGGTGTTAAATAGAATTTAATGGAGCTGAAACCCATTGTAAAATAAATGGTACGCACTTTTGGCATCCTACTGTTGAACAGTTACAACTTACTGATATTCCCTTCCACAACAATAGGCCAAGTCTCTGTTTCAAAGCGAAGCTAAGTGCGAAGCCATTGATATGAAAATGACGTTTTATTCTCATGCAAATGAAACTCATTATCGCAAGAAAGGTTTTGCACTCAGCCTCGGTTTGAAAATGAGAGTTTTTGGAACTCGCAAATGGCCTGTTTGCCGTCTGTCCCCTTCGAATTCAGTATCGCGATCAAATGTGGCTAGTGTCTATACAGCTGAAAATATCCGTGATCAGAACATGTAAATTTTTTTATTTCATAATTTTTTTCTAAAATTATAATAGAATATGTGTACTTTTTTCGTTTTATCGATTGAAGCCTTTCGCTTTCAGAGGAGTTTCTGACCGTATATTTTCGTAGGAATATCCTTTAGAGTAGAAGGAATCCGGACTGCCGAGTGTCTTTTCTTGCAGGTTGTTTTTCTTACATTTCAACTGTTGTACCTATTTGCATACGGTTCTTTTGGACAGAAATAGCTGCTTCTAAAGATAAAATTAAAAACAACGAACGAAACGATCAGAATGAAATTTTCAGATATTGTTGACGTATATTTCTCTTTTAATATTTATAGTACTCTTGAATTGGACTGGCAAAAGGGTAGGATAGCATAAATCTCTTAAAACCAAAGGCGGCCGGGTTCCCTTGAACTTATCATTATCCTAACGTATTCCCAATACCGACTGTAAAGATAATATTTGTACGTTGTTGTGGGCTCATTAACACACGGCACACGATTAGTCACCGTTATAACTATTTGATAAGTTATTGCCTTTTTGACTATATATCCCTGAATGGATCATGCACCTGCCGGCCTATAAAAATAATACTTCTCTTTTTGGAGAATTCTAGAAAGAAAGTGATTAGAAGAAACAACAAGCATCACATTAAAAAAGAAGGATTTAAAAAATAAGTTTAAACCCATTTTATTCAAACAATAGCGTGCAATTCTGGACGTTCGATTCCTTTTATCCTTTTTGAATAAGCTTCAGTTAGACGTCACGTTTATGTCAAACGGCTAACGTATATTTGTGCCAGGTGACTAAGGTTCCACTTTATTTGCCGTTTATTCATTACCTCTACACATAAATTAGTAGTTTCACGCAATTTTTTATCCATAGAAGTTGCTTTGAACTTTTTTTAGCTGCTCATTTTCTATATTGACAAATTCTCAACTTGAATCTGATGTTTGCCGTTTGCCGTATACGTAAACTTTAAACTCTCTAATTTCGGTACGTGCCTTGCCCGCTTGTAAATTGAAGTTATATATTTATTGATCGTCAGCTTGCTGATAATAGGTTTTCTCCGCGGTGACAAGCGGGTCGATTCCTCTACTAATTCAGCTTTTTATGTAATGGCTCAAAACGTTTATTTGTGAAATGACTGGCGCCAACTGTTAAATACTGGATTTGTCCGATCTACAGTTTAACCGTTTATTTATTCATTAATTTTTTTTGCATGTTATGCCAGTAAACTGCTATTATTATTATTATTATTATTATTATTATTATTATTATTATTATTATTATTACTATTTTTCTTTCTTCATTATTCCTTTATTTTCAACTGCTTCGAATGGTTATTTAAGTTGACAAAGTAAACTACTTGCGATTTCACCGACCACTCAGCTGCTGTAAACGTTGTCCCTGTCTTTGAAACTGATATAATGGTTTTCAGGCCTTATCAATGAGCATCATCATTTAAAGTTACCAATAAACTCATGGAAAAAAAGATTACTAACAACATTTATTTTTGTCTCTTGCACACTTTTAATTATCTTTCTTTTTTTTCGTTCACTTTTTTTTTTACATTTGACAGTCAACTCTGTCCCTTAGCTTTTGCCATGGTGTACCGATTAACTCAGGTCGCCAACCGGGTTCCCTCTCATTTTTCGCATTCAAGCCCGCGTGCCATTCGGCATATGCTTCTTGTGGATAACGGTTGTTCCCCCTTTCAAAAAAAGAGTAACAGACAAAGGATTTGCAATGAGATTGTCTTTATATCTGATATAGACACGGTTAAACTTTACGTACAATTTTTTAGACCAACTACATATCTAAATATTACTGCAAAAATGAGTTGAGTGGTCGCTTACAAGAGCTTAAAAACAAAGAAAAATTCCGATTGGGTAATCCCAAAAGTGGTCGCGGTCGCTTACGAGAGCTTTTCATCACAAAAAGTTTAAGTCAAATTTTAAACGGGGTTTCACAAAGGCGGTCGTAACTAGAGCTAGTCGGTTACGAGAGTGGTCGCAAGGAGAGCCTCGAATGTAATCTTCTGGGCCGAGTTGTTCAAAGCTGGGTTAAGATAACCCGGGGTTATTGCAAGATTTGCGTTCAGATTTGGAAAGTTAAAAAGCATCTCAGTTTAAATTCTTTTGTCTACAAGTTGATGATTGGAAGCTCTAAAAATAACAGGGAAAATTATCCGAGAAAATGCTTTTGAACACAAAAAGAAACCCGGATTAAGTTTAACCCCTGGTTAAGCGCTAATCGGCCTTCGAACAACTCGGCCCTGGTGCAAAACACACAAAACCCCAGGGGGTGCTTATACGGGTAGACTCCGGGGTCTAACCCCTTACCATTTTTATATACCATTTTTGATGGAAATACCCCTTTCATATACCTTTCAATAACAAATGGTATCCCTTTCACATACCTTTGTTTAGAACTTTCCATCCCTTTTAACTGCTGTTGCACTGTCATTTAAATATGAATAAATCAAAAACCAGGAGATTTTCTCGACTTTTTCTCTGCTATAAAATTAATCCTCGTAAGCCCTTTTTGATCTTTTAACAAACCAAAATGACAGGTTTCTGTACCCTTTCATATAACTGAAGCCAGAAAAACATAGACCATAGACCATTATAGTGAGTACGCCCAGGGACCGGTACAACTCTTAAGCCTGCTTTTCACTGGCGCATAAGCATAAGCATAAGGACATACGCACACGCTGAATGGTATATTTGACTCAATTCTCGATACCAGCTCTCCTCGATCCAATGATAAACAAGATGACGGACAAAGCATTCGCCATATTGCTTTTGATATGTTCGCATGAGGTCTGGGTCAAAGTCACCTATGATTGGTCCACGGCCTTGTGCTTATGCTTGTGCTTATGTCGACCCAGTTTTCACAAGCCAAAGCTACGACATAAGCATAAGCATAAGCACAAGAACAACGAACTTTACAATGTCTGTTTTTCTTTTGCTTAATGCTTATGTCGACCCAGTTTTCTCTTGCTTACACATGTGCTTGTGCTTGTGCTTATCATTATGTTTATGCGCTAGTGAAAACCAGCCTTTAGGGCCTGATAGATGTCAAGAGTCATAGGTGCGCTTTCAGTATACAACACAATGAAAAAAGGGCCTCCCTTCACTCAAAAAATAAGTCCAAATAAAAGGACAAATATAATGTGAGGGGAAGACACTGAAGGGAGTTTGATCATTTAAACAATTGTTGCGTTAAACTTAAATTACAAGATACCATGCTGAGCGCAATAAAAACTACAAAAAAGGGAGATAGAACCTTTCTTATAAATACACTCTTGCCGCCGACAAACTGAATTTAATTAATATAATCTCCACATTTGAATGATCGCTGATCACTTCGGGAAAACTCATGCCACTAACTTATCGCCGTTATTCATTAATTCCGTTTAACGTAAATTTATGCAAAAACAAAAAATAGACAAAAATACAAACAATAAAATAATGCTTTTCTATGACTTTCTGTACACAGGTTCAGGCTAAAATTGTTAGTTGCAACTGTAGCTTACAAGGATGTTTGGACACTTTTAGTTTACACAAGCGTTCCTTGAGCACAAAATAGAATAGCTTGTTCGGTGCTGTGTTAACAAACATCTGTCAACTGACAAACGGCTTACGCTACGAATTTACCGTAATTTTCTTGGAAGAAAGTCTTTCGGTCAGTCTAAACAACTCGTGGCTCCCTGTTTTGAGTTTGTTAAACACTTTTTTTGGTGTTTGAATCTCAGGTAAAACACCCCTCGTATATTTTGGACCTTACTTTTATAACATTCCAGAAAAGATATACAAAATACAGTCGTTTAAAACTTATATTATTTTCAGACCCTTTTAGTGCGCACTGCTACATTTCTTTAAATGTTTTCAGGCTCCCCCTTGTTTGTAAGGCTACCAATAAACTCATGAAAAAAAGACTGAAAGATAACTAACAACGTTTTTTGTCTCTTGTACACGTTTATTTAACTTTCTCTCTTTTTTTAACACTTGACAGTCAACTCGTCACTTAGCTTTTGCCAAGTGTACCGCTTAACTTAGGTCGCCAAGCCAGTTCACTCTCATTTTTTGCAGTTGAGCTCGCGTGCCATTCGGCATATGTTTTTGGCTGACAATGGTTGATCCTCCTTAAAAAAATGGATAAGAAACAAAAAAATTAGCAACCCATAAGGATGTCTCCCAGAAAGCCTTGTTTTATTCTAGTTCCATTTTGACTACAAACTTACAGTTGATTATTTAAAGAACTATTTGATTCATACATGAAATGCTAATTAATCACGTGAAGATCACACTCTGACGAAAACTTGAAAAAGCCAGTCTAGAACAAAAGCGTGGGAAAAAGGTTTCATACTCGATTGTCCTCTTAAAAAGCAGTAATGCAACAGGCATTTAATCAAATGTCACGTGGATAAAGACGATGCGTTGCATAAACTATTTCCTTTTATTTCGCAGGAGACAGAACGGAAGAGCCTACATTAAAATTCGAAGCAAAAATTTAAAGGCATATACTGAGAAGGGCGGGGGGGGGGGGGGGTGGTCTGCCCTTGCCAGTCTTTCAAAACAAATGGCACGTGATTTTTTTGTCCTTTTACAAATCATCACACATTTTTGTCTTTTGAGTTAGATATTCACCTGCATTGACAGCTCCACGTCTGTTGATTTTTATCCTGATGTGTCGGCGTCCTTCCTGGCTGGTTTCTAAAATCAAAGCGAAAGGTAAATTTACATATATTTTGCAAATTCCAAGATGCTTTGAAACACGACAAAGTTTCAAACATTTTTTGAACGTGAATTAAAGAAGTGGAGCCGAAGGCATGAAGTTTAAAAGTAATTGGCCAAACTAAAGATTATGCCGTTCAAGTTTCCATTAGGCGTTCCTTAAGGGCTTTACCCATTTAAAGAAGGTTTTATCATCTGTAGTTCGAAATTTAAAAGTCAAAAAACTTTGGATCTTTGCAAAAGATTTTTTGTTGTTTCTCCCCTAAAGATGTTGAGTTTGCTGTCTAAAATCAAATATCTGCGTTGAAAGTATGTGACTTAAAGTCCCTCGGTTTCATGTTTTTGTCCAGAACCCATCGGCAGTACCGACGTAAGGTTTCCATTTGATGTTTCTTAATCGCTTAACCCATTTAATTCAAAGAAGGTTTTCATCTATCACGAAAGCAACAATAAACTTTGGGTAATATTCGAAAAGATTTCTTGTTGGTTTTCCCATATAAAGATATTGACTTGCTTAAATAACTGCTTAATATCGTAATTCTGCTCTGAAAGTAGGTGACTTTTTTTTTGTCCAGAAACTCTTCTCTTCTCGCCCGGCAGTTTTATTCTTCCTTGGACGATTCGAGCACAGGCACATCAAATATTGCACAGTTTGGAAACGACGCGGCGTTCGCAGCGAAAAATAGCTGTGAAATTGGAAATCGCAACAAGATTGCAACACGAATCTCACTAAAGATTTAGACTCCCGTGAATGGGCCTTAAGGTGCCTGGTTGTCGCTATCAACTCATGCAACTGCGTACATTCGTATAATCAGAGATAGCCAGAAGGATACTTCTTAAGTCGTCCCTACGTTGACGGATTTTGTCAAGAGAGTTTAAACAAGAGAACAGGATCTCAGTCAGATCGGATTTCCCCGTAACATGTGCTTAAATGGTACAAGAACGGCTCCTAAGTAATTCGAGCTTTTCATTATTAAAAATTGGACGTGACCAAATTACGAACATGAAGGCACCACGGACCCATGTTCTGGGTGAGCTATACCCCCACTATAAATTTGGCCGGGAATCGCGCAAGCCAGCGCCACGAATCCAAAATATGCTCGGCAGTATCTGACCTGTGCCAGTCAGGTAACATGGACTGTAACTTTTTGTGGGTGAAATGTTTGTCTTGGAGATTTACTTACCGTTTGTTCTTTCCCCCCATTTTTTTTCGGCGCCCTGCCATGAGGACCCATAGCGTTTATCTCCAACACTGAAGAAATGACTATCAAAATAATACAAAACAAAGCCATCTTTCCCGTCATCTTGACGCTTTGAGCTTAAGGATGTAGTGACTATTTTGCCCGAATTGCTTCTCTTTTTAAACTGCAGTTTTGCTACCTGTCATCATCAGCTCCGTAATTCGCAAAAATTCATTAATTTTATGAATATAGTTAAACACCAACCAATTAGAGTAAAGTTAGTCCCTTAAACCGTTGTTATCTATTTATATAAACCTTCTCTTTATCAGCTGCCGAGCAGATGGAAGGTGAACACGGAAAAATCGATATGATTTGTCCCAGTTTTTGTCAGTCCCTTTGAACCTGTGAAAAGTATTCCTTGGCTGTCTCAAATGATATTAATGAAAAAAAAAACATATATACTTTTGTCCTCTTTTTTTTGTCATTTGATATTAACACTTATAGCTCACGGCATGATCATGAAACTCCAAACGTTAATTATTTGCTCAGTAGCATCATTATTTGCGGCCGACACAATTTTTTTCATCTTTTTTAATTTGTCTAAAACACGCTCTACATTATTGCCGGGAATAGAGTACTAAAGTGTGACGTCATAAAAATGAAATTTCCGAAATTATGGGATTTGTCAGGATATTCTGAAAGAACAATGTCCAAGAGGCCTACTTGCCAAAAATGAGCATTTGGGGGCAAATTGTCGCTGAGATCGTAGCCCAGTTATGCTTACAAAACTCCATACAAACCCTTCTAAATTTTTTTTGGGTCGACCCAAAAAAAAATTAGAAGGGTTTGTATGGAGTTTTCTGAGTATAACTGGGCTACGATCTCAGAGACAATTTGCCCCCAAATGCTCATTTTTGGCAAGTAGGCCTCTTGGACATTGTTCTTTCAGAATATCTTGACAAATCCCATAATTTCAGAAATTTCATTTTTATGACGTCATCACTTTAGTACTCTATTAAGAAAATCAATAAGTTGTTATGTTGCAATCAAGCAACCTTACTGATATGGTAGCTTTCAGTTGACTAGCAAATGCTTTTCATGTGGGAGTTTTTTTAATTCATAGTCAGTAAGTTTTATAGTGAGTAAGTTTAATTAGTACGTAATAATTACGAAATTTTGAATTCGGCCCGTTTAAAACGAACTTCATACAGCTGTAAATATAATTATAGTGAAAGCGTAAATTATTTGCGCTTGAGCTTTTTAAAAACACAGTTGTATTGAACTTTGTTTAAAAAAACACACACACACACGCATATATCGGAAGACATTTATTTTTCAACAGGGAGACGAGAAAGAATTTACGAAAAAAATTTTATTGCCTGTTTGGATACAAATGGTTTCGATATGCGCGCCTGCCTTTTCCCTATCTTCTTCCATTGATTTTAGTTTAGGACGAAGGGTGATCATGAAAGCCGAAGGTCTCCAGTGATTCGAGTTTCTCTGTATTTTCTTTCGGATAATGCCAGGAGTATTGTTTTAAGGAAGATCCAGCAAATTGAAGTTTAAATATGTGAAGTAATCTCCCACTTGCCTGATTTAGGACTTCAGTTTTCCGTTTGTATACTTAACCTGAGGTTATAAGATTGTCAACGAAAGCCTTATTGCAGTGTTGTGACCCAGTCAGAAAAATTGGAAACAGTTTTTTTATTATCGACAGTAAAACTGTGATCCTGTCAGAGAAGTGAGATTTTTAATTTCACTTGGAAACAGCCTGAGTTTTTTCAGATTCTTTTACAACCTTTGACAAAGGTTGTTTATTCAACCGCTAGGATTATTTTCACCTTCATAGTTTTTTTATTATCGAATCAGATAAAAAAAAAACTTACTCAAAACATTAATGCTACACTAAACAATACACAACACTGGGTAAACATTAGCTAGAGTTAATTAAACTACTGAACTATGAATAGTTAAGAAGACAGCTACCGTTCCATTCATGACAGCAAGAAACGTTGAGTGACGCAAACTGCAGATCCTGAGCGGTCTATATTTATTTGTGGCTCCAACAGTTTCTTCCAAAACAATTAGTGCAGTGCTATAAATTTGAAAAATTTCCCAACTCTGTATGCAAAAAGAAACGAATCAGGCTCATAAAATAAGATTTCTTGTCTAAAATGAACAATGTCTTGTCTTAAACAGGGTCAGGTTTTAAAGGCTTCAGCAGCACACTTCCACCCAAACTCGGCCAATGAGCTCCCCCCGGGATAAAAGTGTTTCTGGATTACCAGCTATCGCCGATTAAGAAATTTTACGGGGGACCTTTACTGATGATGTAGAATGTTCATAGTCCCTTATTTTTACTTAAAGATCGTCGAGAACGTGCGCTACAAATAGTCATATTGACCAAGTCTAGTTTATGATGCTTAATCAACCTGTCAAACCGTTTTCAATGCAAATTAACGTCTACTGTCCAACAACCAATCCGATCCATCCTTAGCTAGACCATCGCGCTCCTTAAACGCGATCTGCACTGTTATTGCGAAAGTCACTCTATTTTTCTCGCCTTCATCCACCCACCGCTATAAACACTGAAGCGTCCGCGCCCTTGGTACATTTGAAACCAATTACAAAATGGCACTCGATCTCGATGATATTACGGAAAAAATAGGAGAATTTTAACAGTCCACTGATGATGGGGAGAAAAAGGAATGATATGTAAGCGGAGCCAGATGCCACGTGATTCATTTGCAACTTGTTATTTATCATTAATAAACAGCAGAAAAAAAACTAACATATTACGATCGACAGGAACTTGTTCATTAGAATAAAAGAAAGGCAGTTATTTGGACTGTCTAGTAACAAGGAATAAAATATCGCCTCCTTGGATAATCGCACTGGCTATTTCGATAGCATTAAAAAAAAAAAGAGAATTAACCCCAAATTATATGCGCATTAAGATAAGGTAAAATAAAGACAAGTGGTTCTTCTTATTATACTTTTGTTCTGAGTACAAACAAGCTACTCTGCTCAATAACCAAGCTCTTTCACTCTAGCTAAGATCAACACTTTCGAGGCTGAAGCCGCTGATAACGTACCTGCTATTAATATTTTTGTTTTTGGGGTCATAGACATTACCTAGGCCATATGATAACATGTCGTTCTCACTGTCCTTTCTGGCTTAGCAGATGTTCGAACGCTCAGTCATAGCTAGTTAGTTCTAGTTATGCCCTGGGAAGGAAGTCTCTAGTCAGCCTACACGTCTGTGCCTTGTCTGCTCATTTTTAGTTTCTTGAACACATTTTCTGGTGTTTGAATATCAGGCGTAGCACTCTTCATTGAATAATAATAATAATAATAATAATAATAATAATAATAATAATAATAAACATTCAACACGAGAAATACGAAATACAGTGGCTTTGTCTGATATAAGTAAATCGGAAACTTACATTGCTTTCAGACCGGTACACATCCTCGTTTCTTTAAAGGTTTTCGGGGTTAAGGTTATCAAAAAACCGTTCGTCAAGAAAGAAAGACTACTAACTACTTTTTTTTTGTCTTCTTGTTACATCTTTATTTATCTTTCTGTCTTTGTTTAACAATTGACAGTTATTTAATATAACTCGTCGCTTAGCTTTTGGCAAGTGTCGCTTAACTCAGGTCGCCAAGCTCAGTTACTATCCTTGTTGGCATTCCAGCTCGCGTGCCATTCGGCATATGCCTCTTGCTGATAATGGTTGCTTCCCCTTAAAAATAAAGTAGAAGAAACTAAAACAATTAGCAACCCATTAGGAACTCTTCGAGAAAGATGTGTTTTATTCCGGTGCCATTTTGACTGCAAACTTTGCCAACACACAGTTGATATGCCAGTTGGCAGCTAATTAATCACGTGAAGTTCACACTCCGAGGAAAACTTGAAAAAACAGTCTGGAACAAAACCCTAAAAAAACTGCTTTCGCACTCGATTGTCCGCTAAAATCACTATAATGCGTTAGGCATGAAATCAAATGTGACACGGATAAGGCTGATGCGTTGCATACAACCTTTCCTTTCATTTCAGAGGAGACAGGAAGCAAACATTTAAAGGCATAGACTTGGGGGGAGGGGAGTTCTGCCTTTCCCGTTCTTTCAAAACAAATGGCACGTGATTTTGGTGGTCTTTTTATCATCGTACATTTCTATCTTTTTAGTTAGATATTTACCTGCATTAGCTTCACCTCTGTTGATTTGTATCCTGAAGTGACCTACAGGCCTAGATATTTTCTAAAATCAAAGCGTAAGGTAAATTTACATTTATTTTGCAAATTCCAAGGTGCATTGAAACAGGTCAAAGTTTCATACAGTTTTTGAACTTGAATAAGAGAAGTAGAGCCCGAGACATATGAAGTTTAAAAATAATTGGCCAAACTAAAGATTATTCCGTTCAAGTTTCCGTTAAGACGTTCCTTAATGGCTTAGTTGGAAAGCCAAACAAACTTTGGATCTTCGTAAAGGATTTCTTGTCAGTTTATTTGGTAAAGATGTTGATTTTGCTGTCTCCTATCAAATATCTGTGCTGAAAGTTTCGGTTTCGTGTTTGTCCAGAACCCGTCGAAAGTATCCTCCCCCATGGGGAAACCGTCTTCACCTTCAGTCTAGAACAAAACCTTAGAAACACGCACTGGATTGTCTTCTACTTGATAATGCGACAAACCTTAAATCAATTGTGACTTGGATAAAGCTGATGCGTGCATAAACCCTTTCCTTTCATTTCAAAGGAGACAGGAAGGAAGAGCCTTCATTAAAAATTTCAAAGGAGAAAGAGTCATAGGCTGCGGGGGTATGGTCTGCCCATGCCGTCTTTTAAAACAACTGACACCAGATTTATAGTCCTTTTACACGGCATCATGCATTGCTACCTTCTAAGTCCGATATTCACCTGCATTAGCCGCTTTACGACCGTTGATTTGTATCCTGATGTGTCGTCCAGCTTAGCTCGTTCCTAAAATCAAAGCGTAAGAAGATAAATTTACATTTATTTGACAAGTTCTCATAATCTATTGCTATACGCTAAAAACTCATATAGTTTTTTAACTTGAATAAGAGAAGTGGAAATTAATGGAGACACATGAATTAGAATCTAAAAAATAAAAAGATAGCCAAACTATAAATTATACCTTATCCCTAGTTAATCCATGCCGTAAAATTATTGTGATAAATGCTTGAAAAAAGTATTTTTTAATACATAACAGAAATTAAATAATTAGGGAATTCTGTTTCTTGTCATAAATGATAGAAATAAATATGAAAAAAATAACAGAGATTAAATAGTGGGTGATTTTTATAACAGAGATTAAATAGGAAAAAAGTAGGCTTTATCATTTTCCGATTAAAATCGTTTGAAAACATTTTTCTTTAATCGTGGCCCAGAAGCGCGTGCGAAATTTATGACGGGAATTAATTGCGGAAGTCTGATATGACGAATGACTTGGGAGATGACTTGGATAATTGGTGGGGAGTATGCGAGTTGGTCTGGAAAACATCATTTTATAACTACTGGTAAGTTAACTTTTATTCAAAAGTCAGTCGCGATCCCATACAAAGGTCTTAACAAACCTTCATAATCTTCTAACCGACGGTTGTAACACAACACCTCACACACGTTTGTGAGCTCATACAATTAAGAAAGCGAGACTACCCCGCCGGCTGGGAACCAACTTGTTTTATTACTATTTTGATTTTGACATTATTTATGGCCCTGACATTTTCGACCAAATACAAATAGTTTCACTTTCATCTTTTTAGTTTTTCGCAACCGTGAAATGTATCCAGGTTTCCACCAGGCCTTTTATCAATTGGAAATTCAAACCAATTTTTTCCAAACATGCCAACTAACTCCTTCCTCCAGTTGCTGGGAACAAAAAACAGAAATCCTTCGAATTCCATAAGCTTGAGGGGGTAGACCGACCAGCTTACACTTGGGTTGACGAAGATATCAACCATTAAGCCATCGTGCCATCTGCAATTAAATGCCTTGCAGTATCTATAGCAACTATTCCTGTCCCTAAGTCTAGGGTTCCATCTTCGTTCATAAATCCCGACAATTTTGTGCTGATGTAATCCATACGTTTTAACTTCGTCGCCTTTGGGTTTGAGCGCAGGATCGCTGACCACGTTTTGGAAGAAAATATCCTCAGGGAGTTCCTTTGCTACAGATTGAAAAAAAGTTATATAATCTTCTAGAGGCATGAAAATGTCTACATCATCATCCCAAGGAATAAACCCTTTATGTCTGGCGGCGCCCAGTAAAGTTCCATGCCCAAGCCAATACGTTAGGTTGTGTTTCTGAGCGAGCAGATGGAAGACACGCAACATTCGTGTCATGACAAGCTGTGCTTGACGCGTAGTGGTCTTTGTTTGATGGCGAATGTCGGGACAGTAGAATGCTCCATTCATCAAGTCGCATCTCCCTCCAAGTTCTGTGTATAACTTAGGACACATTTCGCCCCAGTCAAATCGAACATCGCAGTGCTTTCCCCTACGATTAGAGTAATAGTGCTCTACGATCATCAGCTTCCGTTTTCTTGTAGGAAATAAGGAAGAAAGTAACAGAAGATACGTCGCTGTCGAAACAAGGATAAACAAAAGCAGGACGGCAGCCTTTCTCATATTGCTTGATCACGTAGAGCCACCATGAAAATGGCGCTCCATCTCGATGATCTTGCGGAAAAAATAGGAGAATTTTAACAGTCTACTGATGATGGGGAGAAACATGGAATGATATGTAAGAGGAGCCAGATGCCAAGTGATTCATTTGCAACTTGTTATTTATCGTTATTATTCATTCAAAATATTTCCCCGATACTGATTGGCTAAAAGCACACGCATAATTCACCATAACGATTAACTGATGACCAAATTGGAAGAATTTTGTGTTTAACGAGGAAGTGACGTCAAAAATGCAGCGTTCTTGCAGGTTAAAGGGGCTATGTAAGCTGGAGAGCATGCGCTCTGAGGTTATGCAAATTACTTTCCACTGTCAAAATTCTGTTGTTTTTAACGCGTGACTTTCTCCATGTGCGCTCTGAGGTTATGCAAATTACTTTCAACTGTCAAAATTCTATTGTTTTTTTAACGCGTGACTTTCTCCATGTTCTCTGTCACGTCCAAGGCTCCGAATTTAGAGAGGTTAACAAGCGAAATGGGTTTAGATAAGGAATATTTCGATAGATTTTACGGAACGTTTCTTCTCTGGTTATGCTAGATCAAGAATAAAACTGTGACGACAATTTTACTTGTAGTTTTGAAGTAAAAACGCATGCCATTCATAAAATAGCGCTCAAATAGAAATTCAACAAGAACATATTGTCTTATTCAACAAAATAAATCGAAGTTGTATTTTACAAACGAGCTACAAAAGACGCTAGACCGAAGATAAAGACCAAGACTGTTTCAAATCATGAACAACAAGACGCTACGGAGCTAGCGTACACTTCGGCGTCGTGGTTGTGGAACTAGGGAACTTAAGAACCACGACGAAGTTCACGACGACGATGTCTGTTGACTGGGAAAGGATTGGAACGAGAACGTCAGTTTCGGCGGGAAAAAGGAAACTTAAGATGCAGTCGATCGGTAGGTCGACGACGACGACACTGAATGTAAACAAAGATGTAGAAGTAATTTACAACTGTGATGTTCGTTCGCAACAAAGTTTTTTCGCAAAGGCGTCTTTTAAGACGATGCAAGATCTTATTTCATAAGCCTACGTCTACTTTCATTGACGATGAAGAATTTTTAGTGTTGTCTGACCTTTTCGAATGGAAAAATCTCTGCTTTTCGTACGAAGGTTATTCAATTTTCAACCAGAATGACATGACCGAGTCCGAGTGTCTGTCAGAGTTTAGATTTGGAAAAAGAGACATTCCGATGCGATAGCTGTTTTCCATATAAAGTTCATTTCCCCCATATTAAAGATATATGATTTGCCTGACCTAAATACGTATAAACAAATTTGTCACTTACGAGTTCGCTCGCTCGGCCTGCACAGCTCAGTGTTGTCTTCGAAGTAAACACAATTCATCAGTCAAATTTTCAATCAACATCGCTTGTTAGCATAAAAAAGAAAGGGTACCTGGATTTACGAGGTGGAAAAAATACAAAGCCCTTTAAAAATTGCTTAAAAACAGGGAGTTATACCTGCCGAAGCTTGTGGACTGCAGGACGACGTGACTCCACTGTGTTTGGCGTCGTCGACGACACCAGGACGACGAAATTTGTTAACCGCGCTTGCGCAGTGCACGGTATCTCACTTCCGGTCGTCGTCGACAAAGTCGTCGTCGTGGTTCTTAATTTCCCTACTAATTAATTGTAAATGCGGATGAATAGTAAGAAATCAAATATGGTAAGAGTAAGGTGTGAAATTATGGGATTTGCCAGGATATTCTGAAAAGAGCAACATCCAAGAGGCCTACTTGCCAAAAACTAGCATTTCAGGACAAATTGTCTCCGCGATATTAGCCCAGTTATGCTCTGATGACTCCATACAAATCCTTCTAAAAAACAATTCTCTATTTTTCTTAGTCACAACAGGCTTCAAAAACAGCATAGCAGTCTCATGTACTGATTAAAGATATGTAAGCCATGGGTAAGGAATCAATTACGTTGAGCATGGAATTGGCTAAAACTCAAAGTCACGAGTTCGAATGTTTTGAGGATAATTATTCACTGACTATCAGCACGCAGGGATGTCGGATTAACACAAGAAGTTTAACACCAAAGGAACATAGCCTTCACACAGCTTTAAAACACAGCATCCGCCAACACAAACTTGACTTGAACTTTGAGTGAAACTAAACAGCCTCTACTAATAATAACAAACTCTCACTTGAACTTCAGATATCTTACGGCTTCCGCGAACGTGTAAACACAGAACCTGAAAATCGACCTTCGTCACACTTGACTAAACACAGCAGTCCAGCTTGTGGGAAAAAACTTAGTTCGTCAAAAGACCTCGCTTGGAACTTGTATACCGTTTGACATAAGGTTCTACAAAATACCAAACAGGCGAATAGTAGTAGCTTTTCGACATATTTTATGATTTCAGTAACTGATGCAAATGTGCTGACTCATGCTGAAATGTAAACATGCCCTAATTAATTATTCATGGTAATCCAAAAACGTAGAGAACGTTCGAGAAAGTCACGCAACGCATGAAAGCAATTTTACTACGTAACACTCAACAAAGACAAAATGTCTTTGTGCAGCATTTTGTAACTTTAAATTCATCATAAAACAGTTCGAAAGGAAGACTCACTCGTGAAATGTTTTTCAACACTCGAAGAGAAATTTCGTGTCTCTGCGCGGCCACGAAATATCCTCTATTTATTCCTCGAGTAATTAAAGACTAAACTTGAAGTGATCTCAAGATATCACGAAGTAGTCCGATCTCATTTCGTGAAATAGTTGAAACAAGCCGAAAAGTCACGAAAACCGAAACTGTCCCGAAACTAGCGCATCATTTCATAACTATTTTTCAAATCCCAAGCTACCTTGGGTCGCAGTAGCGCAATCGGCTAATCCCTCAACTTAGAGTCTCCTCTGATCTGACGGGTCACACAGGTGAGTCGGTTCAAACCCCGGGAAGGCCAAAATAGTAATTCTTTCTTCCTAGAAAAAGTTAAAGAATAAATCAAAGAAATCGAAGTGATCTCGAGATATCTCGAACTAATTCGGCTCTCACTTCGTCAAATAGCCGAATAGAGCCGAAGACCTACAGACTTTGCTTGCCCAATCTTGTCAAAAAATTGCAACTTTGATACATTCCTGAGCGTCGCGAATCGTTTACTTCGCGCTCCGCCGAAGTAATTAGACTTGTCTGTCGCTAGTGATTTTATAATTTAGATGTTGATAGAACAAGAGACATCAAGTCTTTGTTTTGATCTTAGGGAAACATACATTATCGCGCAAAATTGTTCGATCGTGCCGAATCACTGCGACGTCGAGAAAAACAGAACCAAGCATCATTGGTATACTACTCCACTATAAGCAGTCCGTTGATAAAAAGGGAAAGTAAACTCTGCTATTTTCCAAAAATATGCTCGAACACAAACAGTTCAAAAACATGGCATTTACAGGATCTAACTCGTCAAGATCTGACTCGATCGTACTAACTAAGGTGCCTCTCTAAGTCCGTTGAGAACAATCTGGACTTGCAAACGGTCGTGTTTATCTTTGCCGTGAATCCAGATAAATGCAAGAATGAATCTAGCCGAATTTTATAATGTTTCCATCGCCAGGAGTTTAGTTTCGTCACGAAACTCATGGCCTGATGCTCTTGTAATCGTTTACAAAAAACGGCCGCCGCCAACTCGATAGCCGCTTCATTATATGTCCACATGCTTTGCGCGCAAGAAAAATCCAAGAGCCAGCAGCCTCTAAAATAACGCAATAGAAAGGTTCTGTGAACTATAGGGAAGATTCCATCAAAGATTCCATCACTCATTGTGGAGTCACCGTCATTAACTCTGCCATTACAACGGCCGCTGATAAGAGGACACAGTAAATCCACGTAAAAACATTCCACAGGCAAACAATTTCAAAATAACGCCAAAACATTATTCTGTGATCAACATAGAAAGATTCTTAATACAAAACTTCGTTAACTATCGAACGATAACTGAGATTTAGACAGATAAAAACAGCCTTCCAAAATCTCCAACAGAACTCGAAAAAGTCGGGCCGACTTTTTCAAGTTTGTTTTCATTGGCTCGCGCATGCGTGTGGGTTGACATGGCCTCCTTAAGGCATCGTTAACTTAACCGAGGAGACCTGGGGACGAGTTTGAGTTCTTTTCGTTGCGAAAACAAAAAATGGCGGACATTTCAGTCGTTTCAAGAGTAAGAACTAGGCGAAATTATAGCTAAAAACACGGCAAGAACAGCAAGAAGACAACTTGAAGGGCGACATCTGCTATTTGGAGAATTATGAAGAATTATGGCGTCTCATTCATTAATTGTTAATTAGTAAAGAGCAGAAAGCAGATTAACATATTACGATCGACAGGAACTTGTTCATTAAAATGAAAAAAGGCAGTGATTTGGACTAGTAATAAGGAATAAAATATCGCCTCCTTGGATAATCGAAATGGTTATTTCGATACCTTTTAAAACAAAAAAAATTAACCCCAAATTATATACGCACTTATATAAGGTAAAATAAAGACAAGGGGATCTTCTTATTACTTTTGGTCTGAGTACAAACAAGCTAATCTGCTCAATAACCCGCAATAACCAAGCTCATTCTCTCTAGCTAAGATCAAACACTTTCGGGGCTGAAGCCGCTGATAACGTACCTGTTATTAATATTATTTTTTGTTTTTGGGGTCATAGATATTACCTAGGCCAGATAACAACATATCGATCTGACAGTCCTATTGGCTTAGCAGATGTTCGATTGCCGGACTTTCGTTTCTTTTGAACAAACACCATCCGGCGTGGTGATAAGCCATTTATTGGCCGCAACCAGCGCTTTTACCCTACTTCGTTGAGAAAGGATTGAGAAAGTTGAAACACGTTCGTTTACCTTTCCAAGTGGACTTGCTATGCAGGCAAACCAAGATTTAACCGACGCATTCCCTTCGATTAAGAAATTGTTTAGGTTCATCTTTTTATGATGTATTGTCTACCTAGAAAATGTTCTTCCTTGTCCCCAGTCGCTCGCGATCCCTTTTTGTTCAGTTATAACCAGTTATTTGCTGGGAAGGGAGTCTCTAGTCGGTCGACTCGCCTGTGCCTTGATATTAGTCTGTTAGACAAATTTTCTGGTGTTTGAATATCAGGCGTAACACTCTTCGTATTTTGTATCTTACTTTCGTAACATTCAAGATACATATAAGGCTATCAGCTCGATGTAAGATTAAGTTCACTCTTAGCTTGGACTGTTTCCAAGTTCTTTTTCTCTAAAATCACGTAGCCTTTCCCTCAAAAGTCACATGAATGTGCTCTAAAGTTAACTGATTTGTGGAATACAAGTTTATTGTTTGATTTGAATTATAGACACGGTTAAAATTTGCGTCCAATCTTTTAAACCAACTACAAGTCTACACATTAATGCAAGAATGAATTGTGTGGTCGCTTACGAGAGCTTAAACACAAAGAAAAAGTCCAGTTGGGTAATCCCAAAAGTGGTCGCGGTCGCTTGCGAGAGCTTTTCATCACAACGTTTAAGTCAAATTTTTACAAAGACGGTCGTAACTAGAGCTAGTCGATTACGGGAGTGGTCGCAAGGTAGACTCCGGGGTCTAACCCCTCACCATTTCATATACCATTTTTGAAGGAAATACCCCTTTTGTATACCTTTCATTAACAAATGGTATCCCCTTCACATACCTTGTTTAGAACTTTGCATCCCTTTTAACCGCTGTTGCACTGTCATTTAAATATGAATAAATCAAAAACCAGGAAATTTTCTCCACTTTTTCTCTGCTATAAAATTAATCCTCGTAAGCCCTTTTAGATCTTTTAACAAACCAAAATGACAGGTTTCTGTACCTTTTCATATAACTGAAGCCTGAAAAACGCAGACCATAGACCATTATAGGGAGAACACCCAGGGACCGGAACAACTCTTAAGCCTGCTTTTCACTGGCGCATAAGCATAAGCATAAGGACATACGCACACGCTGAATGGTATATTTGACTCAATTCTCGATACCAGCTCTCCTCAATCCGATGATAAACAAGATGGCGGACGAAGCATCCGCCATATTGCTTTTGATATGTTCGCATGAGGTCTGGGTCAAAGTCACCTATGATTGGTCCACGGCCTTGTGCTTATGCCTGTGCTTATGTCGACCCAGTTTTCACTAGCCAAAGCTACGACATAAGCATAAGCATAAGCACAAGAACAACGAACTTGTCCGTGTTTCTTGCGCTTATAGTTATGCCGACCCAGTTTTCACTTGCTTACACATGTGTTTGTGCTTGTGCTTATGATTATGCTTATGCGCTAGTGAAAGCCAGCCTTTAGCGCCTGATAGATGTCAAGAGTCATAGGTGCGTTTTCAGTATACGCCACAATGAAAAAAAAGGCCTCCCTTTACTCAGAAAAATAAGTCCACATAAAAGGACAAATATAATGTGAGGGGAAGACACTGAACGGAGTTTGATCATTTAAACAATTGTTGTGTTAAACTTAAATTACAAGATACCATGCTGAGCGCAATAAAAACTACAAAAAAGGGAGATAAAACCTTTCTTATAAAGTGAAGGGGGACAGGGGGGCGGGAGCCCGGGAGAACAGGGGGCGGGAGGGGTACGGGAGACGGGAGAAGAAAGGGCGGGAAGCGGGATCTCTATGATGGCGGGAAGCGGGAGAGAAATTCCAAAAGGCAAGCTTTCGTTAATTGTTACTGCTCATCATCCAGTCAAAGAAACGAACCCAACAACGTTTCTTGACTTCCATTTAACGTTCTCCGAGGCCCTAAATCAAAATTTTAATGCGAGAAAAGCCAAAAAACGTAAATTCGCACTCGGGATAGAAAAAAGAGCACTACTTTCGGTGATATTGGAAACCTTTCCAAGTCGTTTACATCATAGGTCACGAGTCCTCATGAATGAGGTGGCGTGCCACATGTACACGTGTGTCGACTGTGTAAGTCGTGTCAGTGTCTCGTCTGTTTGACCTGTCTCGCAGGTAAAATGTCGTCAAAGACCATTTAATCGGGCTAAGTATTTTTCGGTGTGGTGTTGAAAAATCCGTACATGGAAGACCTTCCTGGGAGCTCGCTCCGTACGATTGTAGTTTGCAAAACACTAAAGATTTTACTGTCGAGGCGAATGTGATCTGGAAGCCAATGAAAATGAAGAAAATCTAGAAAGTTTCCTCGACTCGGAGGAAGAGGAGGCAGACTTTACTGCTCTATCTAACATTTGGAGTAGGAGGAGATCAGTGCGACCTCCTCGGCGCATGGAAGACTTTTTCTAGTTTGCTTACTGTAGCAAAATACGGGCACTTTTTACACATATTGCAACCTGTTCCCTGTCCTGTTATTTAACTCGTAATAAGCCAATAAGAGCAGAGCATTCGTTTCTTCAAATGCTTCTTGTTAAAATCGGACATAGATGCATCATTCCGATGTAAAAATGTATGTATAACCGTTAAACCTCCCCGCCGATGTTTGATGAAAGATACAACTTCTCGAGCAAGTATGAATAGGTTTGAGATTTGATAACCAGCAAACAATAATACTCCACCAGCACTAAACTGAACGCTTTAAAATGCAAACGGTTAACGAACATGCAATTATTGTCTCGTTGAAGTCAGTTTTTATAGCTTAAGACTACTTACGAAAAATAACGAAAACTAAGCGCCATAAGTAGTATGGTTTTTGTGGTTGGGGAAATTGTGCCTTGACATTTCAAAGAAAGATCGTAACTCTACAAAAACGGGCCTTACGTCTCATTTACTTCAGTAAGTCTAAGGAACACGCTGTACCCTTCTTTCTCAAATCAAATTGCCTTCCCCTGCCTAGCATATTTTTCAGAGATTGTAGCTATTTATTGTATGATATCAACAGACAGACAGCACCAGTTAGTATTCTCAATCAGTTCGTTAAAACAAGTCAGATTCATAACTACAGAACAAGATCTGTCTCTAGCGACTCGTTTTATGTTAAGTTCTCTAGAACCGATAAAATGTATGCCTTTTTCACGAGAATCGGTGCCCAAATTTGGAACTCTATTCCGTATTCGATTAAAATACTTAAACGTTCGTCCTTTCGTAAAAAAATAAAGGAATTATTACTAAATTTTTTGCGGTCAGAAGATGATTATGTCGAAGTCTCCCGTCTTATTAAGTTATTTAATACTTTAGGTTAGCCTCTCTTCGTAATCGTTATGTACATGCCTTGTTTTATGTTAGTTTAAATTCTATTTACTGTATTGTAGTGTCTTCACTGTTATTTAGTCCATCTATATATAAATCTTGTTTTGTAAATTGTGTTCAGCTCCCCCCGCCTCGATTAGTTCATAAATTAGTTATTTTCCAATTTTCAATAAAATTTGTTGTTGTTGTTGTTGTTAGTACAATTAGACGCTGGGAACTAGACAGGAGTACTGAACTCTACTGTAACGTTTGGCCCTTCGACTTCATTTTGGCATGATCCCCGCAATTTCGGGATTCCTAAATGCATGTTAATGAATCTTTGATAACTGCAATAGCTATTACACTGCACAGTGGACTGAGACTATTGTCGCTGTAGTAATATGTCAGAAGCGGAGGTCAAACCTAGATAACCAGGTTAGTGAAAACTCAGTTTAACTAAGAAAACTGACTTGTAACAATTTTCATCTTTGGCAAATTGCCCTACAGCTTTAACACTAAACCCGGGCTTCTGATCTTTTTAATTTACATGATGACGGGAAAAATACAATAAAAGGCGGCAGTCGGGAGACAAAGGAACAAAAAGGTACGGGAGGCGGGAGAACGGGGTACGGGAAGCGGGAGGTTGTCACCCCCCTGCCCCCCCCCCCCCCGACTATAAATACACTCTTGCCGCCGACAAACTGAATTTAATTAATCTCCACATTTGAATAATAGCTGATCACTTCGAGAAAAGTCATGCCACTAACTTGTCGCCGTCATTCATTAATTCCGTTTAACCTAACTTTATGCAAAAACAAAATAATAGACAAAAATACAAAAAAAATGATGCTTTTCTATGACTTTCTGTGCACAGGTTCAGGCTAATATTGTTAGTTGCAACTGTAGCTTACAAGGATGTTTGGAAACTCTTAGTTTACACAAGCGTTCCTTGAGGGCAAAATAGAACAGCTTGTTTGGTGCTGTGTTAACAAACATGCGTCAACTGACAGACGGCTTACGCTACGAATTTACCGTAATTTTCTTGGAAGAAAGTCTTTCGGTCAGTCTAAACAACTCGTGCCTCCCCGTTTTGGGTTTGTTAAACACCTTTTTTGGTGTTTGAACCTCAGGTGAAACACCCCTCGTATATTTTGGACCTTACTTCTATAACATTCCAGAAAAGATATACAAAATACAGTCGTTTAAAACTTATATTGTTTTCAGACCCTTTTAGTGCGCACTGCTACATTTCTTTAAATGTTTTCGGGCTCCTTCTTGTTTGTAAGGTTACCAATAAACTCATGAAAGAAAGACTGAAAGATAACTAACAACATTTGTTGTCTCTTGTACACGTTTATTTAACTTTCTCTCTTTTTTTAACACCTGACAGTCAACTCGTCACTTAGCTTTTGCCAAGTGTACCGCTTAACTTAGGTCGCCAAGCCAGTTCACTCTCATTTTTCGCATTTCAGCTCGCGTGCCATTCGGCATATGCTTCTGGCTGACAATGATTGCTTCTCCTTAAAAAAAGAATAAGAAACAAAAAAAATTACCAACCCATTAGGATGTCTCCCAGAATGCTTTGTTTTATTCCAGTTCCATTTTTACTGCAAACTTACAGTTGATTATTTAAAGAACTATTTGATTCATACATGAAATGCTAATTAATCACATGAAGATCACATTCTGACTAAAACTTGAAAAAGCCAGTCTAGAACAAAAGCGTGGGAAAAAGGTTTCATACTCGATTGTCTTCTTAAAAAGCAGTAATGCAACAAGCATTAAATGAAATGTACGTGGATAAAGACAATGCGTTGCACAAACCATTTCCTTTTATTTCACAGGAGACAGAACGGAAGAGCCTACATTAAAATTCGAAGGAAAAAAAAGGCATAGGCTGGGAAGGGCGGGGGAGCGGGGGGGGGCGGTGGTTTGCCCTTTCCAGTCTTTCAAAACAAATGGCAAGTGATTTTTTTGTCCCTTTTACACATCATCACACATTTTTGTGTCTTGAGTTAGATATTTACCCGCATTAGCAGCTTCACGTCTGTTGATTTATATCCTGATGTGTCGGCGTCCTTCCTAGCTGTTGTCGAAAATCAAAGCGAAAGGTAAATTTACACGTATTTTGCAAATTCCAAGATGCATTGAAACACGACAAAGTTTCATACATTTTTTGGACGTAAATTAAAGAAGTGGAGCCGAAGGCATGAAGTTTAGAAGTAATTGGCCAAACTAAAGATTATGCCGTTCAAGTTTCCATTAGGCGTTCCTTAAGGGCTTTACCCATTTAAAGAAGGTTTTATCATCTGTAGTTCGAAATTTAAAAGCCAAACAAACTTTGGATTTTTGCAAAAGATTTTTTGTTGTTTCTCCCATAAAGACGTTGAGTTTGCTGTCTTATATCAAATATCTGCGTTGAAAGTATGTGACTTAAAGTCCGTCGGTTTCATGTTTTTGTCCAGAACCCGTCGGCAGTACCGACGTAAGGTTTCCATTCGACGTTTCTTAATCGCTTAACCCATTTAATTCAAAGAAGATTTTCATCTATCACGAAAGCAACAATAAACTTTTGGTCATATTCGAAAAGATTTCTTGTTGGTTCTCCCATATAAAGATGTTGAGTTGCTTAAATAACTGATTCATATCGTAGTTCTGCTCTGAAAGTATGTGACTTTTTTTTGTCCAGAAACTCTTCTCTTCTCGCCTGGCAGTTTTATTCTTCCTTGGACGATTCGAGGACAGGGCACATCAAATATTGCAAAGTTTGGAAACGACGCGGCTTTCGCAGCGACAAATAGCTGTGAAATTGGAAATCGCAACAAGATTGCAACACGAATCACACTAAGGATTCAGACTCCTGTGAATGGGCCTTAAAGTGCCTGGTTGTCGCAAAAACTAATATTTTTGCTTTTTTCTGATATCCTGGTAAATGAGTTAACGCCACTTGTTTAACTAATGGCACAAGAAAAAGAATGTCGTGACTTTGAGGAAGAAACGACTGTGGAGACTGATGGAAAAAGCGAAACCAAATCGCAACATGTGCAAGTTACGCAACCAAGCAAGGATTTAAACAGATACCTGGTGGACAAATTCCATCTCCCGACTACGAAATCAAAGAATGTACCTTTTGAAACGATCGATCTTTCAATATACAGGCCCTCTGCAAAATGTCTTGCATTTTCAACATCAGAAGATCGCCTTCTACTATGGATCACAGCGTTCCAATACCGCTATCACGAGCTTACCGGAAATGCTGCAGAATATAAGGTGACATGGGAAGAACAAGACAGCCCTAGTTCAGCTTCGAAGTGCGACAAAATCATTATTCATTTAATCAGACTAACATCCACCGGTGAAGAACAACTAGTCACTATCACAGTCTATCTAACGACGGGGAGGATTCAAGTACACGGGAAAAAATTTGAAGAGTGGAGCGAATTTGAATTTCCCGTACTCCTAAATATCGTCAAGACATTGAATGATCAACAGCCCCGCCCCACCCAGTTCGACAATTCATCCCTATTTGGATCTTCGCTCCACAAATTTTTTACCAATCTCATTCAGTTTGTCGGAGATGACGATATTCCTTCATCAAACACAGAGAAAAAGAACAGTTATGACCAACCCACTGAAATGGTAACAGCTCCCACGGAAGATCTAACAGTTTCACCGACCCGCTTAAAAACAATTGCGTCGATGAGAGACTCTCTTGGTCAATTAGAAGCAGAATTCACACAATTCCAAATCATTACTTCTGGGGACCTCGATAATATTAAGGACAAAATAGCCAAGCAAGATAACCTAATCAAATTACAAAAACAAGCCTTTGATGATCTACACGCTGATCTTTCATCCCAAATTAACTCACTCCAAGAATTGATTACACACCAATCACAAGTTATTAACGCATTACAGAACGAAAATCAATCTCTTCACAAAAAGCAAATGCAAATCACAAAGTCAAATCAAGCACTACAAGAATCAGAAAGTAAACTCACAGCGGAAATTACTTTTCTGAAAGAACAAGTGACAGCTTTCTGGCAGAACTCCACTGATGACAATCATATGGCAAACTCAAACGCTATCCAGCAGCCTGAAACATTTACATCATCTGAAGATATTACACCAGGCATCACCGTAGAAAACAGATCCGAAACTCCTAAACCTCAGTCGAAGGAAATAGTTACTGCACCTAATATCATCACTCCGAATATTCCCACAAAGAACAGGTTTCTACCCCTTCAAAACTCAATGAACGAATCTGATACTCTACCAACTCGAGAGGATATTGATCAAAACCCAAAGATTAATTCACTTAAACCACGCGACAACAACGTTCTTCCAGTTAAAACACCTTCTGCTGTGGTCAACAAAGCTATCTTTCTGTGCGATTCTAATGGAAAGTTTCTAGACAAAAGAAAGCTTTTCCCTCCAGGACAGGAGTTTACTTTTTATAGATCTCCCACAATTACCCATGTACGCACAGTTTTACAGGATGAAATTAATCAAGAATTAGAACACCCGCAACTCATATTGATCCACAGCGGCACAAATAATCTCACGCCAACCACACCAATTGATGACTTCATTTCTGATATTTCCGTTTTGATTACCCAAGCATCCACAATGTTCCCGAAAAGTAAAATCATTTATTCTACTCTCCTACCACGAGCTGATATTCCCCTGCAAACTCTGTTGAAAATAAACATGAAACTTATCGACAGTCTTTCCACACTACCAAACGTTCATCTGGTGTCTCACGAAAATATCTTTTCTAAAGGAACAGATATACTGCATGACATTAAACATCTAAAGAAGAGACACCTTGGTTTGTTTGCCGCAAATCTTGTAGCAGCAGTACGTGGCCGAGCTACAACGAAAACAGTTCGTTCTTCCCCGAATCTAGTACATCGCCCTCCGCCCCCAACCTCGCGCCCGCTCTACACAACGCCTATGGAAGTCCCTGGTTTTCTCACTCATACGGTTAAAAACAGCCAGACTGGAGCGTTCCCTACTCCGAGGACACAACAGCCTCCACCATTATACTCGTCTTACGTAAGTTCCTCTGAAGGCTACTCCTCTTACAGTGATGCTGTCAAACATGGTCACACTTCACGAGACCCACTACCTAGTAATATACAGAACAGTCCGCTTCCAACAACAATCAACTCTCCTGCTTCCCCTCAACCTAATCAGTCTGACAGGACGGGAGTAGAAATACCTAAGGAACTGGTATCATTTTTACGATTTATTAAGACTTTACTTTGGTTACTCTTATTCACTGGTATAGATCTTGATTTTCCCCTTGTTTTTAGTAATGAAATTGACCTATTTACCAGGATATCCAGTAAATTCTCCTTTGAGATAAGATACCGATATGCCAAACTACTTAAGTCAGTCCAATAAGTTATCCTTTTTTGCATGGAACATCAATGGACTTTCTTCAAAATCATTAGGTAACAAATTAAGGGATCCTGATTGTTTACGAATGATTAACAATTTTGATTTCATAATTCTCTCCGAGACATGGAAATCAGTAAGCATTGACCTTGAAGGCTTCAACATTGTGAGTACAAGTGCTTTAAAAAACAGAAAATGTGGTCGGAGCTCAGGTGGCCTAGCTTTGATTTTTAAATCAAACTTTAATGATTGGATTTCAGTGGAAAAAGAATCTCCGAATTTTCTATGGTTTAAGATTGCCAAAGAATATACAAAAACCGAAAAAGATATCTATGTATGTGGCACATATATCCCACCTCAAAATTCCATTTACTTTTATCCTGAACTATTTGAAGAACTTGAAAACGATATTGAGAAATTCTCGGCTTTTGGATCAATTCTTCTCGTGGGTGATTTCAACTCTAGAACAGGCAAATACTCAGACAATGTCTGTCAAGAGGGCAACACCATTATAACAAACGATCAATCTGAATTCTCCTTATGCGCCCTTCAGCGACACAGCTTTGATAACGAATTAAATAACCACGGTAAACGGCTTTTAGAAATATGTAGGAGTGCAGATCTAACGATTATGAATGGTAGATCCCGTGGCGATTCGCTGGGAAGGCCAACATTTCATGGTAAATTAGGAGTTAGTGTTGTTGACTATGCAATATGCGACCAAGACTTATTCCACTCTATCGCGAATTTTGTTGTCAAAGAGCCGTCGAGTTTATCAGATCACAGTCCAATAATGACATGGCTTAACATTACTAAGGTAAATACCCACTTAGCTACAGAAAATACCAATGATACATTAATTCGTTTACCCAAACAGTTTATATGGGAAAATGATTCATCACAAAAATTTAAAACAGCACTGCAAACAAGAGACATACAGAGAATGGTACATGATTTTCTTGTTGACAGTAGGCCAGACAAACACATTAACTCTTCTCTCGATGCAGTAGAAAGGATTCTTTTTACAACCGCAAAACATTGTTTGAAAATTAAGAACGTTAAAAGACGATATACTAGATTATCTTCTGTTTCGTCTAACAAAAAATGGTTTGATAAAGAATGTCGTCTTAAGAGACACGAATTGAGGAAACTTGCTAATCTAAAACACAGAGATCCTCTCAACATTACGCTTAGGGAAAACTATCACACTGTCTTAAAACAGTACAAAAACGTTCTGAAACAGAAGAGAAAAGAATACTATCATACTAAGATTTCGGAACTGGAAGACATGATAGATAACTCAAACAGCCGAAATTTTTGGAACTGCTTGAAATCTATGGATGATTCTATGAAGGAAACTAGTACCCCGCCAATCTCAGAAGAAAGTTGGTTGTCTCACTTCCAGTCACTACACTCAAACGAGCCTCTTAATTCACACCAAGAAGCCATTATCGATGAGTTAACAAGATTAGAAGACGCAACAACACAATCACATGCCTTGGACTACCTAATAACTGAACTCGAAATACGCACAGCGGCTAACAAACTCAAAAACAACAAATCTTCGTATTCAGATAGAATAAAAAATGAAATGATCAAATCCAGCTTAAATGAACTAATGCCTATTTACTTGAAGTTATTTAACGCTGTTCTGACGTCAGGCACTATGCCTCAAACATGGTGCGGTGGCCTTATAACACCAATTTTTAAAAGTGGGACTAAAAGTGATCCCTTAAATTATCGGGGAATTTGTATTTCTAGTTGTCTTGGGAAACTGTTTTGCTCAATTGTCAATCATAGACTTCTCAAGCACATTCAGTCGCGTGACATACTTCATAAATCTCAAATAGGTTTCTTAGCAAATAATCGAACCGCTGACCATGTTCTTACACTACGAACATTAATTGACAAATACGTTAACTGTCACAAAACGAAAGTATATGCATGTTTTGTGGACTTTAGAAAAGCATTTGATTCGGTGTGGCACGATGGACTCTTATACAAGCTGTTACAAATAAATGTCCGAGGAAACTTCTATAAAATCATAAAAAGTTTATACTCAAACTCTACCTGTTCTATTAGGATTGGAAATAACCAAACACAACCTTTTCAATACACTAGAGGTGTGCGTCAAGGCTGCATTTTAAGCCCTCTTCTCTTCAACCTATACGTTAATGATCTAGCTTTTTCATTCAACAATATTTTATCTGATCCGTTTGTGCTACCAAATGGCACCAAACTCAATTCTCTTTTTTATGCTGACGACCTTATTATATTATCACGATCGAAACTAGGATTACAAAATTGCCTAAACAAATTGTCTTCATATTGCAACGCCTGGATGCTTAAAATCAACCCCAAGAAAACCAAAATAATGGTTTTCCAAAAAGGCGCAAAAAAAATGTGATTATGTTTTTCACGTAGGAAATGAAATGATAGACATTGTAAAAGACTATACTTACTTATATTTAGGGACTCGCATCTCGTCTCCCGGAAATTTTACACTCTCACTTGAACATCTTCGACAAAAAGCCCTTCATGCTCTATTTAGTCTAAGACGCCACACTGATTTTAGTAAACTGAAACCTTCCCTTGCAAATAAAATTTTTGACACAATGGTCTCACCGATTTTAACTTACAACAGTGAAGTTTGGGGTGCCTTTGTGAAATCAGATTTTAAGTCATGGGATAACTCCGGAATCGAAAAAATTCATTTGCACTTCTGTAAACGATATTTAGAAGTCCATAACAAGTCATCCAATGTTGCATGCAGATCTGAACTTGGCAGATTCCCTCTGATCATTGATACAAATAACAAGATACTTAATTACTTAAACTATCTCCAAGAAAAAGATGAAAATTCTATAGTTAAACAATCTTTAAAAATATCTGTTGACCTTTATCATAGTGGTCAAAATAGTTTTTACTCCAGTCTTAAGAAGATGACTGACTACTATGATTTCCCAGGCTTTAATTGTAATTTACTGAATAAATGTAAAATTAAGCAATATGTAGATCTTATGCAAAAGAAATATATCACTTACTGGAATCATACCCTTCAACATTCACAAAAACTTAACTTTAATTATAAAATCAAAACGAATTATAGCCCTTCTGTCTACCTAGATTTAACAAGAAAGAACCCTTCTAGGAAAACATTAGTGAAACTGAGAATAAGCAGTCACAAACTTAGGATTGAGACAGGTAGATACGACAATCTACCACGTGACGAAAGGTTATGCAATCTCTGCAATTGTAACAGAATTGAAGATGAAACTCACTTTTTTTAGATTATCCAAGTTTTTCTTCCATAAGAGATATGTTCTTCTCTAAACTAGATCCTAAAATACCGTTTCTGCGACTACAATCACATGAGTCCTTATTATCACATCTGATGAATTCTCCTGACTATTTTATTAACATCCAATTAATTTCATTTATATCAACTTGCTTTGAATTGAGAGACAAACTTATCTCCGGAATAATTAATCCTACTGATGGTTAGAAATAAACAATGACTGATAAGTTTCAAATTATTTTAAATGTTTAATTTACAAGGAATCAATAAGTAATTTCAAGTAGCTTTTGCAATACTGTAATACTTTGTTATGGTCATGCAAATAAAGCTTATTGTTGTTGTTGTTGTTGCTATCGACTCACGCAATTGCGTACATTCGAGGGTGGTTATAATCAGAGAAAGCCAGAAGGATACTTCTCAAGTATTACCTACGTTGATGGATTTTGTCAAGAGAGTTTAAACAAGAGAACGGGATCTCAGTCAGATCGGATTTCCCCGTAACATGTGCTTAAATGGTACAAGAACGGCTCCTAAGTAATTCGGGCTTTTCATTATTAAAAATTGGACGTGACCAAATTACGAATATGCCGGCACCACGGACCCATAGCCGGGAATCGCGCAAGCCAGCGCCACGAATCCAAAATATGCTTGGCAGTACCTGATCTGTGCCAGTCAAGTAACATGGACTGTAACTTTTTGTGGGTGAAATGTTTGTCTTGGAGATTCACTTACCTGTCGTTTCGTCAGCTTACAGCGTCTGCAACGGCCATGACCACCGAAAGCCTTTATCTCCAACACTGAAGCAATGACTATCAAAATAATACAAAACAAAGCCATCTTCCCCTTCATCTTGACGCTTTGAACTTAAGGATGTAGTGAATTTATTTCGCCCGAATTGCTTCTCTTTTTAAACTGCAGTTTTACTATCTGTCATCATCAGCTCCGTAATTCGCAAAAATTCATTAATTTTATGAATATAGTTAAACACCAACCAATTAGAGTAAAGTTAGTCCCTTAAACAGTTGTTATCAATTTATATAAACCTTCTCTTTATCAGCCGCCAAGCAGATGGAAGGTGAACACGGAAAAATCGATATGATTTGTCCCACTTTTTGTCAGTCCCTTTGAACCTGTGAAAAGTACTCCTGGGCTGTCTCAAATGATATCAATGAAAAAAAAAAAACATATATATACTTTTGTACCCTTTTTTTGTCATTTGATATTAACACTTATAGCTCAGGGCATGATCATGAATTTGCAAACGTTAATTATTTGCTCAGTAGCATCATTATTTGTGGCCGACACCATTTTTTTCATCTTTTTTAATTTGTCTAAAACACGCTCTACATTATTGCCGGGAATTAAGAAAATCAATAAGTTGTTATGTTGCAATCAAGCAACCTTACTGATATGGTAGCTTTCAGTTGACTAGCAAATTGCTTTTCATGCGGGAGTTTTTTTAATTCATAGTCAGTAAGTTTTATAGTGAGTACGTTTAATTAGCACGTAATAATTACGAAATTTTGAATTCGGCGCGTTTAAAACGAACTTCATACAGCTGTAAATACAATTATAGTAAAAGCGTAAATTATTTGCACACACAATATAACACAGTTATATTGAACTTTGTTTAAAAAAACACACACACGCATATATCGGAAGATATTTATTTTTCAACAAGAGACGAGAATTCATTAATTTTATGAATATAGTTAAACACCAACCAATTAGAGTAAAGTTAGTCCCTTAAACAGTTGTTATCTATTTATATAAACCTTCTCTTTATCAGCCGCCAAGCAGATGGAAGGTGAACACGGAAAAAATCGATATGGTTTGTCCCAGTTTTTGTCAGCCCCTTTGAACCTGTGAAAAGTATTCCTGGGCTGTCTCAAATGATATCAATGAAAAAAAAACATATATACTTTTGTCCTCTTTTTTTGTCATTTGATATTAACACTTATAGCTCAGGGCATGATCATGAAACTCCAGGCGTTAATTATTTGCTCAGTAGCATCATTATTTGTGGCCGACACAATTTTTTTCATCTTTTTTAATTTGTCTAAAACACGCTATACATTAATCCTCATAACTATTGTACGGAGTTTTACGAATAGTCTTTCACGCACTAGTCTGTAACAGTTTTAGCCAAACTGAAGAGGTTTGAATAAACGAAACTTGTCTTAAGGCTAAAATAAAGACATATGAGGATTATTTCCAAGTCTTTCGAGGTTTCAGCAAGAAAAGTTACCCAGAGACGCTATACATTATTGCCGGGAATTAAGATACTGAATAAGATGTTATGTTGTAATCAAGCAACCTTACCGATATGGTAGCTTTCAGTTGACTAGCAAATTGCTTTTCATGGGGGAGTTTTTTTTTAATTCATAGTCAGTAAGTTTTATAGTGAGTACGTTTAATTAGTACGTAATAATTACGAATTTTTGAATTCGGCCCCTTTTAAACGAACTTCATACAGCTGTAAATACAATTATAGTGAAAGCGTAAATTATTTGCGCTTGAACTTTTTAAAAAACACAGTTATATTGAACTTTGTCAACAACAAAAAAACACTCACACACACGCATATATCGGAAGACATTTATTTTTCAACAAGGAGACGAGAAAGAATTTACAAAACAAATTTTATTGCCCCTTTGGATACGAATGGTTTCGATATGCGCGCCTGCCTCTTCCCTATCTTCTTCCATTGATTTTAGTTTAGGACGAAGGGTGATCATGATAGCCGAAGGTCTCCAGTGATTCGAGTTTCTCTGTATTTTCTTTCGGATAACGACAAGAGCATTGCTTTAAGGAAGATCCAGCAAATTGAAGTTTAAATAAGTAAAGTAATCTCTCACTTGCCTGATTAAGGACTTCAGTTTTCCTTTTGTATACTTTACTAGCTTATAAGATTGTCAACGAAAGCCTTATTGTAGTGTTGTGACCCAGTCAGAAAAATTGGAAACAGTTTTTTATTATCAACAGTAAAATTGTGATCCTGTCAGAGAAGTGAGATTTTTAATTTCACTTGGAAACAGGCTGAATTTTTTTAGCTTCTTTTACAACCTTTGAGAAAGGTTGTTTATTCAACCGCCAGGATTATTTTCACCTTCATAGTTTTTTTTTTTATCATCGAATCGGGTTTGAAAGAAAAAACTCACTCAAAACATTAATGCTGCACTAAACAATACACAACACTGGGTTAACATTAGCTCGAGTTAATTAAAATACTGAACTATGAATAAAAAGTAGGTCGAGTTTGATCGTCCGGGTGAACGTAGTCCTGAATAGGACTGTTGTTGTTGACAGTGATTGACGTTTCGACAACCTGTGCGGTAGTCATCTTCAGAGTCAAAGTGAGTTATTGTATCACGTCAGTTGATGGTATTATAGTCTGTCAACAACAACGTTCACTCGAACGATCGAACTAAACCTACTTTTGAAATGACTCCCGGGAAGTTCAAACCTTTCATTGAACTAGTTAAGAAGATAGCTACCGTTTCATTCACGACATTGAGCGACGTGACCTGCAGATCCCGAGCTGTCTACACTTATTTGTGGTTGCAACAGTTTCTTCCAAAACATTTAATGCACTGCTATAAATTTGAAAAATTTCCTAATTCTTATTCTCATAAAATAAAATTTCTTGTCTTAAATGAGCAATTTTTGTCTTAAACAGGGTCAGGTTTTAAAGGCTTCAGCAGCACACTTCCACCCAAACTTCCAATGAGCACCCCCCGGGATAAAAGTGCTTCTGGCTTACCAGCTATCGCCGATTAAGAAATTTTACGGGGCACATTATCTGTTATCATTATTATAGACATTATCTCTTTAGATGACAGTGTAAAGTATCGGATTATGGCGATTAAAACAAATGAAAACTTTATAACCTTCTCCAACAGCGTGACTTTCAGTAAGCCTCGAGGGACGGACTTGGTTACCTCTTCTGAATTGATACCAGGCTTCTATCGGTCAAAGTCAAATGTCCCGACCCCGGGGTCGCTTCGCACGATCAAAAGCCCGACACGGGGATAGTCTCAGGCATCAAATCCCCGCCCCTTGCCCACACTCCCCCCCCCCCCCCCCACGGGATTTACATTGATTGGTGCATAATATTGACGGAGTCTACAATAGTTTAAGATGCCTATCCAACCTGTCAAACCGTTATCAATGCAAATTAACGTCTACTGTCCAATAACCAATCCGATCCATCCTTAGCTAGACCATCGCGCTCCTTAAACGCGATCTGCAGTGTTATTGCGAAAGTCTCTTCATTTTTCTCGCCTTCGTCAACCCACTCGGTACATTTGAAACCAATTACAAAATGGCGCTTGTTACTGCCAAATATTTTCTGGTTTTTCGTATTTGCTTTCGAACCCTTTGTAATTTTTATTTGCGTTAGTATCTCATAGTATTTATGGTTTTTGCCGCGGATATATCTGCTTACATATGATTTACAAACAAAGAAATCTATTATCCTTTGTACTAGTTAGCATTGTCGAACGTGCTCAGGAGACTTTTTCAGTTCTAGTCAACGTGTCATCGTGTTAAGACATGGCAAAGTAAGGCTCAACGTCAACGCTGTGAAATCCCTAAAGCGGACACAGAATTTTCGAAAACGCTTGGTACATTGTTTTTCTTCGTCTACACCGCCTAATCAT
This sequence comes from Porites lutea, assembly GCF_958299795.1. Classification (NCBI taxonomy): domain Eukaryota; kingdom Metazoa; phylum Cnidaria; class Anthozoa; order Scleractinia; family Poritidae; genus Porites; species Porites lutea. The sequence continues at coordinate 4,809,218 of NC_133207.1, read as the reverse complement.
CGCTTCGCTTCGCATCGCTTCTTTTCAACATTGTTAACGTCTCATCGTACCGTCGTGAGCATCATTATTGTAGCGAAAGTTCTTAAAGCGCGTCAAGAATTTTCTGTCCTAACGTGGGATTAAACGATCGTCCTGTGAATAATGTTTTCCCCTCACAGCGCTCGATCTCGATCAGTCTTGCGGAAAAAATAGGGGAATTTGAACAGTCTACTGATGATGGGGAGAAAAAGGAATGATATGTAAGAGGAGCCAGATGCCACGTGATTCATTTGTAACTTGTTATTTATCATTAATAAACAGCAGAAAGAAGACTAACATATTACGATCGACAGGAACTTGTTCATTAAAATAAAAAAGACAGTTATTTGGACTGCCTAGTAACAAGGAATAAAATATCGCCTCCTTGGATAATCGCACTGGCTATTTCCATAAAAAAAGAGAAATTAACCCCAAATTATATACGCATTAAGATAAGGTAAAATAAAGACAAGCGGTTCTTCTTATTACTTTTGATCTGAGAACAAACAAGCTACTCTGCTCAATAACTCATTCTCATTCTCCCTAGCTAAGATCAACACTTTCGGGGCTGAAGCCGCTGATAACGTACCTGTTATTACTTTTTTTGTTTTGTTTTTGGGGTCATGAAATTACCTGGGCCAGATAATAACATATTGTTCTGACAGTCCTCTCTAGCTTAGGAACGGACCATTAGAAAAGTTATGGGGTGAGGGGGGATGGCAGGAATTTTTTTTCGTGATCAAATTCCTGGTATGAATTTTTTTTAGGCCATAGCATGAATATTGTTTTAGGATTAATTGGCGTGCAAGAATTTTTTGTTCATTTAATTTTCCCTTGCGCGATTTTTTTTGTACTTCGCATAATAACTGAATAAATAAGCTTTCGGAAAGCCAGCTAAAGACCGACTTCTCTCGTAAAAGAATCGGTAGCTGTCAATCACCGTACCGGTTTAATGCGCAAAATGTATTAGATCTGACTGCGTCAATGGCCAGACAAATATTTGTCAAATGGCAAAAGAAATGAGCGGAACACCTACCTCTATTTCATCGTTGCGTTTCAGTTTCGTAAACCGGTCAAAGTAGCTCATATAAAAGACGCGCTCTTTTACACGATTGGTTTCCATTGCGTTGGTCGAGGAGTTAAAAATAAAAGAGTTTTCTATTTGTAAGACGAAGGAGGTGAAGTAAATGCAAGAAAGAATATTATTCTCTCTTGGTATATGACATCAACGAGTCGGTTAACATTTAAAAAGCTAGCGTCGCGTCTCAGTCTTAATGCTTGAGGGAACATTGTGTGAGATAATTATTCAAATTTTGATCCGTTTCAATTCATTAATATACAGGCGGGAGTTTCAAACCAAGTCGCGCGTGTCCTCGGGATTTACCAACGTATTTAGCGAGCAGGGCTACTTTTAGAAATTGACGAAAAGCCAGAACTTCCCAACAACGTAATCGTACCAAACTTTTAGAGAGTCTTCCTTAATGGTCAAACTAACATAGCCATATGCTGACGCATAAATAAAGTGACTTGCCGAACAGATATTTAGCCTCAAACGTGACCTCCCATACAAAAAAGTGACTAAAGTAGCCGATTTTCAAAGCGAAAAAGCCAGAACTTCTACAAGGTCTACAGAGTCACCAGCGGTCTTGTATTTTTTATTAACGTCTCTTCTACAAAATCCATATGCTGACACAAATAATTTTCATATAGTTATGGCGAAAAAGTGTAAAACGTGAGCCACTCTGAACAGTTTTGGCCGGTTTTTCTTTGTTTTGGCCTCGGTTCGCTCATCATCGTTTCAAATTTGGCGCTCGGGGTGCGCTTAAAGTTCCCGGATATGTCGCGTGATTCTGGGCGATGCGGTGGCGGGATTAAGTTCACTCTTAGCTTGGACTGTCTCCAAATAATTGTTCTAAAATCAGGTACCCTTTTCCTCAAAAGTCACATGAATGTGCTCTAAAGTTAACTGATTTAAGGAATACAAGTTTATTGTTTGATTTGAATTATAAATCCTAGCATTCACATCACGGAGCCACAACAATAGGCCAAATCTCTGTTTCAAAGCGAAACTAAGTGCGAAGCCATTGATATGAAAATGAAGTTTTATTCTCATGCAAATAAAACTCATTATCGCAAGAAAGGTTTTGAACTTAGCCTCGGTTTGAAAATGAGAGTTTTTGGAACTCGCAAATTGGTCTGTTTGCCGTCTGTTCCCTTCGAATTCAGTATCGCGATCAAATGTGGCTAGTGTCCATACAGCTGAAAATATCCGTTATCAGAACATGTAACTTTTGTGTACCTTTTTCGTTTTATCAATTTAAGCCTTTCGCTTCAGAGGAGATTCTGACCGTATATTTTCGTAGGAATATCCTTTAGAGTAGAAGGAATCCGGACTGCCGAGTGTCTTTTCTTGAAGGTTGTTTTTCTTACATTTCAACTGGCGTACCTTTTTGCATACGCTTCTTTTGGAGAGAGGTAGCTGCTTCTAAAGTTAAAATTAAAAACAACTAACAAAACGATCAGAATGAAATTTTCAGATATTGTTGACGTATACTTCTCTTTTAATATTTTTAGTAGTCTTGAATTCGACTGGCAAAAGTGTAGGAAAGCACATTAATCTCTTAATAGCAGAGGCGGCCGGGTTTCCTTGAACTTATCATTATCCTAACGTATTCCCAATACCGACTGTAAAGATAATATTTGTACGTTGTTGTGGGCTCATTAACACACGGCACACGATTAGTCACCGTTATAACTATTTGATACGTTATTGCCTTTTTGATTATATATCCCTGAATGGATCATGCACCTGCCGGCCTATAAAAATAATACTTCTCTCTTTGGAGAATTCTAAAAAGAAAGTGATTAGAAGAAAACAACACGCATCACATTAAAAAAGAACGATTTAAAAAAATAAGCTTAAACCCATTTTATTCAAACAATAACGTGCAATTCACCGACCACTCAGCTGCTGCAACACTACGTTGTCCCTGTCTTTGAAAATTATGTAATGGTTTTCAGGCCTTATCAATGAGCATCATCATTTCTTTAAATATTTTCGGGGTCCCTTTTGTTTTGAATTTAAGGTTACCAATAAACTCATGGAAAAAAAGATTACTAGCAACATTTATTTTTGTCTCTTGCACACTTTTAATTATCTTTCTTTTTTTTTCTTTCACTTTTTTTTTTTTACATTTGACAGTCAACTCTGTCTCTTAGCTTTTGCCATAGTATACCGATTAACTCAGGTCGCCAACCTAGTTTACTCTCATTTGTTCGCATTCAAGCTCGCGTGCCGTTCGGCATATGCTTCTTGTGGATAACGGTTGTTCCCCCTTTCAAAAAAAGAGTAACAGACAAAGGATTAGCAAAGAGATTGTCTTTATATCTGATATAGACACGGTTAAACTTTACGTACAATTTTTTAGACCAACTACATATCTAAATATTACTGCAAGAATGAGTTGAGAGGTCGCTTACGAGAGCTTAAAAACAAAGAAAAAGTCCGATTGGGTAATCGCAAAAGTGGTCACGGTCGCTTGCGAGAGCTTTTCATCACAAAGTTTAAGTCAAATTTTAAACGGGGTTTTTACAAAGGCGGTCGTAACTAGAGCTAGTCGATAACGATAGTAGTCGCAAGGAGAGCCTCGACTGTAATCTTCTGGGCCAAGTTGTTCAAAGCTGGGTTAAGATAACCCAGGGTTATTGCGAGATTTGCACTCAGATTTGAAAGCTTAAAAAGCTTTTCAGTTTTAATTCTTTTGTCTACAAGTTGATGGTTGGAAGCTCTAAAAATAACAGAGAAAATTATCCGAGAAAATGCTTTTGAACACAAGAAAAAGAAACCCGGGTTAAATTTAACCCCGGGTTAAGCGCTAATCGGCCTTCGAACAACTGGGTCCTGGTGCAAAACACCAAAACCCCAGGTGGTGCTTATACGGGTAGACTCCGGGGTCTAACCCCTTACCATTTATACACCATTTTTGAAGGAAATACCCCTTTTGTATACCTTTCATTAACAAATGGTATCCCTTTCACATACCTTGTCCAGAACTTTGCATCCCTTTTAACTGCTGTTGCACTGTCATTTAAATATGAATAAATCAAAAATCAGGAAATTTTCTCGACTTTTTCTCTGCCATAAAATTAATCCTCGTAAGCCCTTTTAGATCTTTTAAAAAACCAAAATGACAGGTTTCTGTACCCTTTCATATAACTGAAGCCTGAAAAACGTAGACCATAGACCATTATAGGGAGTACGCCCAGGGACCGGAACAACTCTTAAGCCTGCTTTTCACTGGCGCATAAGTATAAGCATAAGGACATACGCACACGCTGAATGGTATATTTGACTCAATTCTCGATACCAGCTCTCCTCAATCCGATGATAAACAAGATGGCGGACGAAGCATCCGCCATATTACTTTTGACATGTTCGCATGAGGTCTGGGTCAAATTCGCCTATGATTGGTCCACGGCCTTGTGCTTATGCTTGTGCTTATGTCGACCCAGTTTTCACAAGCCAAAGCAAAAACACAAGCACAAGAAGAGCGAACTTATCCGTTTTTCTTGCGCTTATGCTCCTTATGCTGATGCTTATGTCGACCCAGTTTTCACTTGCTTACACATGTGCTTGTGCTTGTGCTTATGATTATGCTTATGCGCTAGTGAAAACCAGCCTTTAGGGCCTGATGGATGTCAAGGGTCATAGGTGTGCTTTCAGTATACACCAGAATAAAAAAAGGGCCTCCCTTGACTTGAGAGAGGCGGCAGGAAAATAAGTCAAAATAAAAGGACAAATATTGTGAGGGGAAGACAAACGGAGTTTGATCATTTAAGCAATTGTTGCGTTAAACTTAAATTACTGGATACCATGCTGAGCGCAATAAAAACTACAAAAAAAGGGACGAGATAAAAACTTTCTTATAAATACACTCTTGCCGCCGACAAACTGAATTTAATTAATCTCCACATTTGAATGATCGCTGATCACTTCGAGAAAATTCATGCCACTAACTTATCGCCGTTATTTATTAATTCCGTTTAACCTAAATTTATGCCAAAACAAAAAATGGACAAAAAAACAAACAATAAATGCATACTTTCTGTACACAGGTTGAGGCTAAAATTGTTAGTTGCAACTCACAAGGATGTTTGGACACTCTTAGTTTACTCAAGCGTTCCTTGAGGACAAAATAGAATAGCTTGTTCGGTGTTGTGTTAACAAACATCTATCAACTGACAAACGGCTTACGCTACGAATTTACCGTAATTTTCTTGGAAGAAAGTCTTTCGGTCAGTCTAAACAACTCGTGGCTCCCTGTTTTCAGTTTGTTAAACACCTCTTTTGGTGTTTGAATCTCAGGTGAAACACCCCTCGTATATTTTGGACCTTACTTTTATAACATTCAAGGAAAGATATACAAAATACAGTCGTTTTAAACTTATATTGTTTTCAGACCCTTAAAGTGCGCATGTACATTTCTTTAAATGTTTTCCGGCTCCCCCTTGATTGTAAGGTTACCAATAAACTCATGAAAGGAAGACTGAAAGATAACTAACAACGTTTTTTGTCTCTTGTACACGTTTATTTAACTTTCTCTCTTTTTTTAACACTTAACAGTCAACTCGTCACTTAGCTTTTGCCAAGTGTACCGCTTAACTTAGGTCGCCAAGCCAGTTCACTCTCATTTTTTGCATTTCAGCTCGCGTGCCATTCGGCATATGCTTCTGGCAGACAATGGTTGCTTCTCCTTAAAAAAAAGGATAAGAAACAAAAAAATTAGCAACCCATAAGGATGTCTCCCAGAAAGCTTTGTTTTATTCTAGTTCCATTTTGACTGCAAACTTACAGTTGATTATTTAAAGAACTATTTGATTCATACATGAAATGCTAATTAATCTCGTGAAGATCACACTCTGACTAAAACTTGAAAAAGCCAGTCTAGAACAAAAGCGTGGGAAAAAGGTTTCATACTCGATTGTCTTCTTAAAAAGCAGTAATGCAACAAGCATTAAATGAAATGTACGTGGATAAAGACGATGCGTTGCATAAACCATTTCCTTTTATTTCACAGGAGACAGAACAGAAGAGCCTACATTAAAATTCGAAGGAAAAATTTAAAGGCATATACTGGGAACGGCGGGGGGGGGGGGGGGAGGTCTACCCTTGCCAGTCTTTCAAATCAAATGGCACGTGATTTTTTTGTCCTTTTACAAATCATCATACATTTTTATCTCTTGAGTTAGATATTCACCTGCATTGGCAGCCTCACGTCTGTTGATTTATATCCTGATGTGTCGGCTTCCTTCCTAGTTGTTGTCTAAAATGGAAGCGAAATGTAAATTTACATATATTTTGCAAATTCCACGATACACTGAAACAAGACAAAGTTTCATACATTTTTTGAACGTTAATTAAAGAAGTGGAGCCGGAGGCAAGAAGTTTAAAAGCCAAAAAAACTTTGTATTTTTGTAAAAGATTTTTTGTTGTTTCTCCCATAAAGATGTTGAGTTTGCTGTCTAATATCAATAAATATCTGCGTTGAAAGTATGTGACTATCATCTATCTACATTTCATCTATCACGTAAGGCATCAATAAACTTTGGGTCATATTCGAAAAGATTTCTTGTTGGTTCTCCCATATAAAGATGTTGAGTTGCTTAAATAACTGTTTAATCTCGTAGTTCTGCTCTGAAAGTAGGTGACTTTTTTTGTCCAGAAACTCTTCTCTTCTCGCCCGGCAGTTTTATTCTTCCTTGGACGATTCGAGCACAGGCACATCAAATATTGCACAGTTTGGAAACGACGCGGCTTTCGCAGCGAAAAATAGCTGTGAAATTGGAAATCGCAACAAGATTGCAACACGAATCTCACTAAAGATTCAGACTCCTGTGAATGGGCCTTAAGGTGCCTGGTTGTCGCTATCGACTCATGCAACTGCGTACATTCGAGGGTGGCTATAATCAGAGACAGCCAGAAGGATACTTCTTAAGTATTACCTACGTTGATGGATTTTGTCAAGAGAGTTTAAACACTGAAGAGAACGGGATCTCAGTCAGATCGGATTTCCCCGTAACATGTGCTTAAATGGTACAAGAACGGCTGCTAAGTAGTTCGGGCTTTTCATTATTAAAAATTGGACTTGACCAAATTACGAATATGCAGGCACCACGGACCCATGGGCTGGGTGAGCTATACCCCCACTAAAAATTTGGCCGGGAATCGCGCAAGCCAGAACCATGAATCCAAAATATGCTCGGCAGTATCTGACCTGTGCCAGTCAGGTAACATGGACTGTAACTTTTTGTGGGTAAAATGTTTGTCTTGGAGATTCACTTACCCGAAAATTAGTCCGTCTTCTTCCGAGGCCGCCGGGTGCGGCCCCGGGAAACAAAGCCTTTATCTCCAACACTGAAGAAATGACAATCAAAATAATACAAAACAAAGCCATCTTTCCCTTCATCTTAACGCTTTGAGGTTAAGGATGTAGTGACTATTTCGCCCGAATTGCTTCTTTTTTTAAACTGCAGTTTTGCTACCTGTCATCATCAGCTCAGTAATTCGCAAAAATTCATTAATTTTATGAATTGTTGAAAACCAACCAATTAGAGTAAAGTTAGTCCCTTAAACAGTTGTTATCTATTTATATAAACCTTCTCTCTATCAGCTGCCAAGCAGATGGAAAGTGAACACGGAAAAATCGATATGATTTGTCCCAGTTTAGTCACTGCCTTTAAACCTGGGAAAAGAAGTCCTGGGCTGTCTCAAATGATATCAATGAAAAAACATATATACTTTTGTCCTCTTTTTTTTTGTCATTTGATATTAACACTTATAGCTCAAGGCATGATCATGAAACTCCAAACGTTAATTATTTGCTCAGTAGCATCATTATTTGCGGCCGACACCATTTTTTCTTTCATCTTTTTTAATTTGTCTAAAACACGCTATACATTATTGCCGGGAATTAAGATAATCAATAAGTTGTTATGTTTCAATCAAGCAACCTTACTGATATGGTAGCTTTCAGTTGACTAGCAAATTGCTTTTCATGCGGGGTTTTTTTTAAATTCATATTCAGTAAGTTTTATAGTGAGCAAGTTTAATTAGCATGTAATACTTACGAAATTTTGAATTCGGCCCGTTTAAAACGAACTTCGAACTTGCTGTAAATACAAGTGAAGGCGTAAATTATTTGCGCTTGAACTTTTTAAAAAACACAGTTATATTGAACTTTGTTAAAAAAAACACACACACACAGACACACACGTATATATCGGAAGACATACGTGGTTAAAAACTTCTTTCTCGAAAATTTTACTCATTATTGGCAAGATTGAAATTTCCTAAATTTTTCCTTTCATCAACAAAAACCTCAGAGGAAAAAGGCTAAAGATGGTGCAATTAGACTTGATGCGTTTTTGAAGAGCTTTAATTTTCGAAAGCGTTTTGCTTTAGGAAACCTCACAAGTGAATAACGGATAACGGCAGGAGTATTGTTTTAAGGAAGATCCAGCAAATTGAAGTTTAAATATGTAAAGTAATCTCTCACTTGCCTGATTTAGGACTTCAGTTTTCCTTTTGTATACTTTACTAGCTTATAAGATTGTCAACGAAAGCCTTATTGTAGTGTTGTGACCCAGTCAGAAAAATTGGAAACAGTTTTTTTTATTATCGACAGTAAAATTGTGATCCTGTCAGAGAAGTGAGATTTTTAATTTCACTTGGAAACAGCCTGAATTTTTTCAGATTCTTTTACAACCTTTGACAAAGGTTGTTTATTCAACCGCTAGGATTATATTCACCTTCATAGTTTTTTAATCATCGAATCGGATAAAAAAAAAACTTACTCAAAACATTAATGCTACACCAAACAATACACAACACTGATTAAACATTAGCTCGAGTTAATTAAGCTACTGAACTATGAATAAAAAGTAGGTTGAGTTTGATCGTCCGGGTGAACGTATAGTCCTGAATAGGACTGTTGTTGTTGACAGTGACTGACGTTTTGACAACCTGTGCGGTAGTCAAAGTGAGTTGTATCACGTCAGTTGATGGTATTATACTCTGTCAACAACAACAGTCCTATTCAGGACTACGTTCACCCGGACGATCAAACTCAACCTACTTTTGAAATGACTCCTGGCATGGGTGGTTCAAACCTTTCTCTGAACTATGAATAGTTAAGAAGATAGCTACTGTTCCATTCATGACAGCAAGAAACGTTGAGTGAGGCGAACTGCAGATCCTGAGAGGTCTACACTTATTTGTGGCCTAGTTTCTTCCAAAACATTTAGTGCAGTGCTATAAATTTGAAAATTTTCCTTATTCTGTACGCAAAAAGAAACGAATCAGGCTCATAAAATAAGATTTCTTGTCTTAAATGAACAATGTCTTGTCTTAAACAGGGTCAGGTTTTAAAGGCTTCAGCAGCACACTTCCACCCAAACTCGGCCAATGAGCTCCCCCCGCGATAAAAGTGTTTCTGGATTACCAGCTATCGCCGATTAAGAAATTTTACGGGGGACCTTTACTGATGATGTAGAATGTTCATAGTCCCTTATTTCTCCTTAAAGATCGTCGAGAACGTGCGCTACAAACAGTCATATTGACCAAGTCTAGTTTATGATGCTTATCCAACCTGTCAAACCGTTTTCAATGCAAATTAACGTCTACTGTCCAACAACCAATCCGATCCATCCTTAGCTAGACCATCGCGCTCCTTAAACGCAATCTGCAGTGTTATTGCGAAAGTCCCTCTACTTTTCTCGCCTTCATCCACCCACCGCTATAAACACTGAAGCGTCCGCGCCCTTGGTACATTTGAAACGAATTACAAAATGGCGCTCGATCTCGATGATCTTACGGAAAAAATAGGAGAATTTTAACAGTCCACTGATGATGGGGAGAAAAAGGAATGATATGTAAGAGGAGCCAGATGCTCAATGATTCATTTGCAACTTGTTATTTATCATTAATAAACAGCAGAAAAAAGACTAACATATTACGATCGACAGGAACTTGTTCATTAGAATGAAAAAAGGCAGTTATTTGGACTGTCTAGTAACAAGGAATAAAATATCGCCTCCTTGGATAGTCGCACTGGCTATTTCGATAGCATTAAAAAAAAAAAGAGAATTAACCCCAAATTATATGCGCATTAAGATAAGGTAAAATAAAGACAAGTGGTTCTTCTTATTATACTTTTGTTCTGAGCAAACAAGCTACTCTGCTCAATAACCAAGGTCTTTCTCTCTAGCTAAGATCAACACTTTCGAGGCTGAAGCCGCTGATAACGTACCCGCTATTAATATTTTTGTTTTTGGGGTCATAGACATTACCTAGGCCAGATAATAACATGTCGTTCTCACAGTCCTCTCTAGCTTAGCAGATGTTCGAACGCTCAGTCATAGCTAGTTAGCTCTAGTTATGCCCTGGGAAGGAAGTCTCTAGTCAGCCTACACGTCTGTGCCTTGTCTGCTCATTTTTAGTTTGTTGAACACATTTTCTGGTGTTTGAATATCAGGCGTAACACTCTTCATTGAAAAATAATAATAATAATAATAATAATAATAATAATAATAATAATAATAATAATAATAAACATTCAACACGAGAAATATATACGAAATACAGTGGCTTTTGTCTCATACAAGTAAATGTGAAACTTACTTTGCTCTTAGACCAGTACACATCCTCGTTTCTTTAAAGGTTTTCAGGGTTAAGGTTATCAAAAAACCGTTCGTCAAGAAAGAAAGACTACTAACTACATTTTTTTTGTCTTCTTGTTACACCTTTATTTATCTTTCTGTCTTTGTTTAACAATTGACAGTTATTTTATATAACTCGTCGCTTAGCTTTTGCCAAGTGCCGCTTAACTCAGGTCGCCATGCGCAGTTTACTCTCCTTGTGGCATTCCAGCTCGCGTGCCATTCGGCATATGCTTCTTGCTGATAATGGTTGCTTCCCCTTAAAAATAAAGTAAAAGAAACAAAAACAATTAGCAACCCATTAGGAAGAACTCTCCGAGAAAGATGTGTTTTATTCCGGTGCCATTTTGACTGCAAACTTTGCCAACACACAGTTGATATGCCAGTTGGCAGCTAATTAATCACGTGAAGTTCACACTCTGAGGAAAACTTGAAAAAACAGTCTGGAACAAAACCCTAAAAAAACTGCTTTCGCACTCGATTGTCCGCTAAAATCACTATAATGCGTTAAGCATGCAATCAAATGTGACACGGATAAGACTGATGCGTTGCATACAACCTTACCTAATATTTTTTATTTTTTTTATTTTTTACAAATGGCACGTGATTTTGGCGGTCTTTTTACCATCGTACATTTCTATCTTTTTAGTTAGATATTTACCTGTATCAGCTTCACCTCTGTTAATTTATATCCTGAAGTGTCGCACAGGCCTAGATATTTTCTAAAATCAAAGCGTAAGGTAAATTTACATTTATTTTGCAAATTCCAAGATGCATTGAAACAGGTCAAAGTTTCATACAGTTTTTGAACTTGAATAAGAAAAGTAGAGCCCGAGACATATGAAGTTTAAAAATAATTGGCCAAACTAAAGATTATTCCGTTCAAGTTTCCGTTAAGACGTTCCTTAATGGCTTAACCCAGTAAAGAAGGTTTGAATTTATCATCTGTAGTTGGAAAGCCAAACAAACTTTGGATCTTCGTAAAGGATTTCATGTCCGTTTATTTCGTAAAGGTGTTGATTTTGCTGTCTCATATCAAGTATCTGTGCTGAAAGTTTCGGTTTCGTGTTTGTCCAGAACCTGTCGAAAGTACCCTCCCCCATGGGGAAACCGTCTTCACCTTCAGTCTAGAACAAAACCCTAGAAACACGCCCTGGATTGTCTTCTACTTGATAATGCGACAAGCCTTAAATCAAATGTGACTTGGATAAAGCTGATGCGTGCATAAACCCTTTCCTTTCATTTCAAAGGAGACAGGAAGGAAGAGCCTTCATTAAAAATTTCAAAGGAGAAAGAGTCATAGGCTGCGGGGTGTTGAGGCCTCAAATGTAATAAATGACCCTAAATGTAATAAAGGTCCTAAGTGTAATTCTTTCAGCTCTTTATATACTTAGGGTCATAAGAAGATTTCATTGCGTTTGCTTTTAGCCTTATTACAGGTTAACTGAGAACCGGAATGTGTCTAGGGAATATCAAACACTAAATACCCCAGACAGATCCCTATATAACCATTTGAGAAACAACTTATTATTCAGATATTGATATCATTATCACTGTTATTTTTATTGTCATTATTAACTGAAAAGAATGTTTAATCGAAGTGAATTGTAAATAGTCCTTTGACCGAATAGTAATTAATTGTAAATAGGTTTTAATAGTTAGCATTGTTATCAATAATACTTCTTTAACGACAACTTGAAAACAGAGGTCCATGATATGAAGCAAATTTTTTAATGACTCGGCTCTTTAATGTCAAAAAACGACTGACGTATCTTAAAACTTATGTAACAACACAAAAAAGCCTCTTTTATTATAGCAAATTTTCTCAAGAAACTGTAACCTCATCCACTGGATTGAACTAAAAAATCTGTTTCATAGGCAAAGGCAGCCTGTAGTGTAACTATAAAGATATACTGCCCTTAATATCTTGCTGTTTATATATAACTTCGTGTTCACAGCATTCTTTTGGAAAATGATAAATAAAAAACATTTCTTTTTTTGGCGCAACATTAAAAAACCCCATAGGCAAAAGTATTTAATTTACTACGATTGTTTCTAATGAACATCAATACGTCCTTCAATTACTAAATTACTACTGTATTTTGAAAAATTTTGTGTAGATTCCATTTGTTTATAACTCGCGTTTCACGATGCAGGGATGTAGTAGGAAACACGATCGAGACGTAGTTAATTTATAAGTGTTTCTCCTACTTCTTGAGTGCTCTATCCGCTTTCTAAGTTAATGAATATCTATGAAGACTGCAATAGGGCGAAGAGAGTGAATCGCCAGCTGGCTATAACACTAATATCGCATCAGACCGTCGCATGTTTCATTCAGGGACCTTATCAAGTTTGGGGCTGTTATACTACATACATGTATACTGTTAAGACTTCCATTATATTTAGGGCTAAAACCTATTACACATATAATTAGACCCTTTATTACATTTAGGGTCATTTATTACATTTGAGGCCTCAACAGGCGTAACAATCTTCTAATTGACGGTTCTAACACAACACCTCACACACGTTTGTGAGCTCATACAATTAAGAAAGCGAGACTACCCCGCCGGCTGGGAACCAACTTGTTTTATTACTATTTTGATTTTGACAGCTATTTATGGCCCTGACATTTTCGACCAAATACAAATAGTTTCACATTCATCTTTTAAGTTTTTCGCAACCGTGAAATGTATCCAGGTTTCCACCAGGCCTTTTATCAGTTGGAAATTCAAACCATTTTTTTCCAAACATGCCAACTAACTCCTTCTTCCAGTTGCTAGGAACAAAAAACAGAAATCCTTCGAATTCCATAAGCTTGAGGGGGTAGACCGACCAGCTTACACTTGGGTTGACGAAGATATCAACCATTAAGCCATCGTGCCATCTGCAATTAAATGCCTTGCAGTATCTATAGCAACTATTCCTGTCCCTAAGTCTAGGGTTCCACCTTCGTTCATAAATCCCGACAATTTTGTGCTGATGTAATCCATAAGTTTTAACTTCGTCGCCTTTGGGTTTGAGCGCAGGATCGCTGACCACGTTTTGGAAGAAAATATCCTCAGGGAGTTCCTTTGCTACAGATTGAAAAAAAGTTATATAATCTTCTAGAGGCATGAAAATGTCTACATCATCATCCCAAGGAATAAACCCTTTATGTCTGGCGGCGCCCAGTAAAGTTCCATGCCCAAGCCAGTACGTTAGGCTGTGCTTCTGAGCGAGCAGATGGAAGACACGCAACATTCGTGTCATGACAAGCTGTGCTTGTCGCGTAGTTGTCTTTGTTTGATGGCGAATGTCGGGACAGTAGAATGCTCCATTGATCAAGTCGCATCTCCCTCCAAGTTCTGTGTATAACTTAGGAAACATTTCGCCCCAGTCAAATCGAACATCGCAGTGCTTTCCCCTACGATTAGAGTAATAGTGCTCTACGATCATCAGCTTCCGTTTTCTTGTAGGAAATAAGGAAGAAAGTAACAGAAGATACGTCGCTGTCGAAACAAGGATAAACAAAAGCAGGACGGCAGACTTTCTCATATTGCTTGATCACGTAGAGCCACCATGAAAATGGCGCTCCATCTCGATGATCTTGCGGAAAAAATAGGAGAATTTTAACACTCTACTGATGATGGGGAGAAACATGGAATGATATGTAAGAGGAGCCAGATGCCAAGTGATTCATTTGCAACTTGTTATTTATCGTTATTATTCATTCAAAATATTTCCCCGATACTATTTGGCTAAAAGCACACGCATAATTCACCATAACCATTTACTGATGACCAAATCGGAAGAATTTTGTGTTTAACGAGGAAGTGACGTCAAAAATGCAGCGTTCTTGCAGGTTAAAGGGGCTATGTAAGCTGGAGAGCATGCGCTCTGAGGTTATGCAAATTACTTTCAACTGTCAAAATTCTATTGTTTTTAACGCTTGACTTTCTCCATGTGCGCTCTGAGGTTATGCAAATTACTTTCAACTGTCAAAATTCTATTGCTTTTTTAACGCGTGACTTTCTCCATGTTCTCTGTCACGTCCAAGGCTCCGAATTTAGAGAGGTTAACAAGCGAAATGGGTTTAGATAAGGGATATTTCGATAGATTTTACGGAACGTTTCTTCTCTGGTTATGCTAGATCAAGAATAAAACTGTGACGACAATTTTACTTGTAGTTTTGAAGTAAAAACGCATGCCATTCATAAAATAGCGCGCAAATAGAAATTCAACAACAACATATTGTCTTATTCAACAAAATAAATCGAAGTTGTATTTTACAAACGAGCTACAAAAGAGGCTAGACCGAAGATAAAGACCAAGACTGTTTCAAATCATGAACAACAAGACGCTACGGAGCTAGCGTACACTTCGGCGTCGTGGTTGTGGAACTAATTAATTGTAAATGCGGAGGAATAGTAAGAAATCAAATATGGTAAGAGTAAGGTGTGAAATTATGGGATTTGCCAGGATATTCTGAAATAGCAACATCCAAGAGGCCTACTTGCCAAAAACTAGCATTTCAGGACAAATTGTCTCCGCGATATTAGCCCAGTTATGCTCTGATGACTTCATACAAATCCTTCTAAAAAACAATTCTCTATTTTTCTTAGTCACATCAGGCTTCAAAAACAGCATAGCAGTCTCATGTACTCAGTGATTAAAGATATGTAAGCCATGGGTAAGGAATCAATTACGTTGAGCATGGAAGTGGCTAAAACTCAAAGTCACGAGTTCGAATGTTTTGAGGATAATTATTCACTGACTATCAGCACGCAGGGATGTCGGATTAACACAAGAAGTTTAACACCAAAGGAACATAGCCTTTACACAGCTTTAAAACACGGCATCCGCCAACACAAACTTGACTTGAACTTTGAGTAAAACTAAACAGCCTCTACCAATAATAACAAACTCTCACTTGAACTTCAGATATCTTACGGCTTCCGCGAACTTGTAAACACAGAACCTGAAAATCGACCTTCGTCACACTTGACTAAACACAGCAGTCCAGCTCGTGGGAAAAAACTTAGTTCGTCAAAAGACTTCGCTTGGAACTTGTATACCGTTTGACGTAAGGTTCTAGAAAATACCAAACAGGCGAATAGTAGTAGCTTTTCGACATATTTTATAATTTCAATAACTGATGCAAATGTGCTGACTCATGCTGAAATGTAAACATGCCTAATTAATTATTCATGGCAATCCAAAAACGTAGAGAACGTTCGAGAAAGTCACGCAACGCATGAAAGCAATTTTACTACGTAACACTCAACAAAGACAAAATGTCTTTGTGCAGCATTTTGTAACTTTAAATTCATCATAATACAGTTCGAAAGGAAGGCTCACTCGTGAAATGTTTTTCAACACTCGAAGAGAAATTTCGTGTCTCTGCGCGGCCACGAAATATCCTCTATTTATTCCTCGAGTAATTAAAGACTAAACTCGAAGTGATCTCAAGATATCACGAAGTCGTCCGATCTCATTTCGTGAAATAGTTGAAACAAGCCGAAAAGTCACAAACTTGCACGCCCAATCTTGTCCCGAAACTAGTGCATCATTTCATAACTATTTTTCAAATCCCGAGCTACCTTGGGTCGCAGTAGCGCAATCGGCTAATCCCTCAACTTAGAGTCTCCTCTGATCTGACGGGTCACACAGGTGAGTCGGTTCAAACCCCGGGAAGGCCAAAATAGTAATTCTTTCTTCCTCGAAAAAGTTAAAGAATAAATCAAAGAAATCGAGATAGATCTCGAGATATCTCGAACTAATTCGGCTCTCACTTCGTCAAATAGCCGAATAGAGCCGAAAACCTACAGACTTTGCTTGCCCAATCTTGTCAAGAAATTGCAACTTTGATACATTCCGGAGCGTCGCGAATCCTTTACTTCGCGCTCCGCCGAAGTAATTAGACTTGTCCGTCGCTAGTGATTTTATAATTTAGATGCTGACAGAACAAGAGACATCAAGTCTTTGTTTTGATCTTAGGGAAACATACATTATCGCGCAAAATTGTTCGATCGTGCCGAATCACTGCGACGTCGAGAAAAACAGAACCAAGCATCATTGGTATACTACTCCACTATAAACAGTCCGTTGATAAAAAGAGAAAGTAAACTCTGCTATTTTCCAAAAATATGCTCGAACACAAACAGTTCAAAAACATGGCATTTACAGGATCTAACTCGTCAGGATCTGACTCGATCGTACTAACTAAGGTGCCTCTCTAAGTCCGTTGAGAACAATCTGGACGAGCAAACGGTCGTGTTTATCTTTGCCGTGAATCCAGATAAATACAAGAATGAATCTAGCCGAATTTTATAATGTTTCCATCGCCAGGAGTTTAGTTTCGTCACGAAACTCATGGCCTGATGCTCTTGTAATCGTTTACAAAAAACGGCCGCCGCCAACTCGATAGCCGCTTCATTATATGTCCACATACTTTGAGCGCAAGAAAAATCCAAGAGCCAGCAGCCTCTAAAATAACTCAATAGAAAGGTTCTGTGAACTATAGGGAAGATTCCATCAAAGATTCCATCACTCATTGTGGAGTCACCGTCATTAACTCTGCCATTACAACGGCCGCTGATAAGAGGACACAGTAAATCCACGTAAAAACATTCCACAGGCAAACAATTTCAAAATAACGCCAAAACATTATTCTGTAATCAACATAGAAAGATTCTTAATACAAAACTTCGTTAACTTTCGAACGATGGCTGAGATTTAGACAGATAAAAACAGCCTTCCAAAATCTCCGACAGAACTCGAAAAAGTCGGGCCGACTTTTTCAAGTTTGTTTTCATTGGCTCGCGCATGCGTGTGGGGTGACATAGCCTCTTTAAGGCACCGTTAACTTAACCGAGGAGACCTGGGGACGAGTTTGAGTTCTTTTCGTTGCGAAAACAAAAAATGGCGGACATTTCAGTCGTTTCAAGAGTAAGAACTAGGCGAAATTATAGCTAAAAACATGGCAAGAACAGCAAGAAGACAACTTGAAGGGCGACATCTGCTATTTGGAGAATTATGAAGAATTATGGCGTCTCATTCATTAATTGTTAATTAGCAAAGAGCAACCGAAGCAGATTAACATATTACGATCGACAGGAACTTGTTCATTAAAATGAAAAAAGGCAGTGATTTGGACTAGTAATAAGGAATAAAATATCGCCTCCTTGGATAATCGAAATGGTTATTTCGATACCTTTTAAAACAAAAAAAATTAACCCCAAATTATATACGCACTTATATAAGGTAAAATAAAGACAAGGGGATCTTCTTATTACTTTTGGTCTGAGTACAAACAAGCTAATCTGCTCAATAACCCGCAATAACCAAGCTCATTCTCTCTAGCTAAGATCAAACACTTTCGGGGCTGAAGCCGCTGATAACGTACCTGTTATTACTATTATTTTTTGTTTTTGGGGTCATAGATATTACCTAGGCCAGATAACAACATATCGATCTGACAGTCCTATTGGCTTAGCAGATGTTCGAACGCCGTTGATTTATTGCCGGACTTTCGTTTCTTTTGAACAAACACCATCCGACGTGGTGATAAGCCATTTATTGGCCGCAACCAGCGCTTTTACCCTACTTCGTTGAGAAAGGATTGAGAAAGTTCAAACACGTTCGTTTACCTTTCCAAGTGGACTTGCTATGCAGGCAAACCAAGATTTAACCCACGCATTCCCTTCGATTAAGAAATTGTTTAGGCGCATCTTTTTATGATGTATTGTCTACGAAGAAAATGTTCTACCTTGTCCCCAGTCGCTCGCGATCCCTTTTTGTTCAGTTATAACCAGTTATTTGCTGGGAAGGGAGTCTCTAGTCGGTCGACTCGCCTGTGCCTTGATATTAGTCTGTTAGACAAATTTTCTGGTGTTTGAATATCAGGCGTAACACTCTTCGTATTTTGTATCTTACTTTCGTAACATTCAAGATACATATAAGGCTATCAGCTCGATGTAAGATTAAGTTCACTCTTAGCTTGGACTGTTTCCAAGTTCTTTTTCTCTAAAATCACGTAGCCTTTCCCTCAAAAGTCACATGAATGTGCTCTAAAGTTAACTGATTTGTGGAATACAAGTTTATTGTTTGATTTGAATTATAGACACGGTTAAAATTTGCGTCCAATCTTTTAAACCAACTACAAGTCTACACATTAATGCAAGAATGAGTTGTGTGGTCGCTTACGAGAGCTTAAACACAAAGAAAAAGTCCAGTTGGGTAATCCCAAAAGTGGTCGCGGTCGCTTGCAAGAGCTTTTCATCACAACGTTTTTACAAAGACGGTCGTAACTAGAGCTAGTCGATTACGGGAGTGGTCGCAAGGTAGACTCCGGGGTCTAACCCCTCACCATTTCATATACCATTTTTGAAGGAAATACCCCTTTTGTATACCTTTCATTAACAAATGGTATCCCCTTCACATACCTTGTTTAGAACTTTGCATCCCTTTTAACTGCTGTTGCACTGTCATTTAAATATGAATAAATCAAAAACCAGGAAATTTTCTCGACTTTTTCTCTGCTATAAAATTAATCCTCGTAAGCCCTTTTAGATCTTTCTACAAACCAAAATGACAGGTTTCTGTACCTTTTCATATAACTGAAGCCTGAAAAACGTAGACCATAGGGAGTACGCCCAGCGACCGGAACAACTCTTAAGCCTGCTTTTCACTGGCGCATAAGCATAAGCATAAGGACATACGCACACGCTGAATGGTATATTTGACTCAATTCTCGATACCAGCTCTCCTCAATCCGATTATAAACAAGATGACGGACGAAGCATCCGCCGTATTGCTTTTGATATGTTCGCATGAGGTCTGGGTCAAAGTCACCTATGATTGGTCCACGGCCTTGTGCTTGTGTTTTCACTTGCCAAAGCTACGACATAAGCAAAAGCAAAAGCACAAGAAGAACGAACTTTACAATGTCCGTTTTTCTTTTGCTTAATGCTTATGTCGACCCAGTTTTCTCTTGCTAACACATGTGCTTGTGCTTGTGCTTATGATTATGTTTATGCGCTTGTGAAAACCAGCCTTTAGGGCCTGATGGATGTCAAGCGTCATAGGTGCACCTTCATTATACACCAGAATAAAAAAGGGCCTCCCTTGACACAAGAGAGGCGGACAGGAAAAACAGATCAAAATAAAAGGACAAATATTGAGGGGAAGACAAACGGAGTTTGATCATTTAAACAATTGTTGTGTTAAACTTAAATTACAAGATACCATGCTGAGCGCAATAAAAACTACAAAAAAGGGAGATAAAATCTTTCTTATAAATACACTCTTGCCGCCGACAAACTGAATTTAATTAATCTCCACATTTGAATAATAGCTGATCACTTCGAGAAAACTCATGCCACTAACTTGTCGCCGTCATTCATTAATTCCGTTTAACCTAACTTTATGCAAAAACAAAATAATAGACAAAAATACAAAAAAAAATGATGCTTTTCTATGACTTTCTGTGCACAGGTTCAGGCTAATATTGTTAGTTGCAACTGTAGCTTACAAGGATGTTTGGAAACTCTTAGTTTACACAAGCGTTCCTTGAGGGCAAAATAGAACAGCTTGTTTGGTGCTGTGTTAACAAACATGCGTCAACTGACAGACGGCTTACGCTACGAATTTACCGTAATTTTCTTGGAAGAAAGTCTTTCGGTCAGTCTAAACAACTCGTGCCTCCCTGTTTTGGGTTTGTTAAACACCTTTTTTGGTGTTTGAACCTCAGGTGAAACACCCCTCGTATATTTTGGACCTAACTTTTATAACATTCCAGAAAAGATATGCAAAATACAGTCGTTTAAAACTTATATTGTTTTCAGACCCTTTTAGTGCTCACTGCTACATTTCTTTAAATGTTTTCGGGCTCCTTCTTGTTTGTAAGGTTACCAATAAACTCATGAAAGAAAGACTGAAAGATAACTAACAACATTTGTTGTCTCTTGTACACGTTTATTTAACTTTCTCTCTTTTTTTAACACCTGACAGTCAACTCGTCACTTAGCTTTTGCCAAGTGTACCGCTTAACTTAGGTCGCCAAGCCAGTTCACTCTCATTTTTCGCATTTCAGCTCGCGTGCCATTCGGCATATGCTTCTGGCAGACAATGGTTGCTTCTCCTTAAAAAAAGGATAAGAAACAAAAAAATTAGCAACTCATTAGGAAGTCTCCCAGAAAGCTTTGTTTTATTCCAGTTCCATTTTGACTACAAACTTACAATTAATTATTTAAAGAACTATTTGATTCATACATGAAATACTAATTAATCACGTGAAGATCACACTCTGACGAACACTTGAAAAAGCCAGTCTAGAACTGAAAAGCGTGGGAAAAAGGTTGCATACTCGATTGTCCTCTTAAAAAGTAGTAATGCAACAAGCATTAAATCAAATGTCACGTGGATAAAGACGACGCGTTGCATAAACCATTTCCTTTTATTTCACAGGAGACAGAACGGAAGAGCCTACATTAAAATTCGAAGGAAAAATTTAAAGGCATAGGCTGGGAGGGGGGGGGGGGGGGTGGTCTGCCCTTGCCAGTCCCCCAAAACAAATGGCACGTGATTTTTTTGGCCTTTTACACATCATCATACATTTTTATCTCTTGAGTTAGATATTCACCTGCATTGGCAGCCTCACGTCTGTTGATTTATATCCTGATGTGTCGGCTTCCTTCCTAGTTGTTGTCTAAAATGGAAGCGAAATGTAAATTTACAGATATTTTGCAAATTCCACGATACATTGAAACAAGACAAAGTTTCATACATTTTGCGAACGTTAATTAAAGAAGTGGAGCCGGAGGCAAGAAGTTTAAAAGCCAAAAAAACTTTGTATTTTTGTAAAAGATTTTTTGTTGTTTCTCCCATAAAGATGTTGAGTTTGCTGTCTAATATCAGTAAATATCTGCGTTGAAAGTATGTGACTTAAAGTTCGTCGGTTTCACGTTTTTGTCCAGAACCCGTCGGCAGTACCGACGTAAGGTTTCCATTACACGTTTCTTAATCGCTTAACCCATTTTATTCAAAGAAGGTTTTCATCTATCAAGAAAGGCATCAATAAACTTTGGGTCATATTCGAAAAGATTTCTTGTTGGTTCTCCCATATAAAGATGTTGAGTTGCTTAAATAACTGTTTAATCTCGTAGTTCTGCTCTGAAAGTAGGTGACTTTTTTTGTCCAGAAACTCTTCTCTTCTCCCCGGCAAATTTATTCTTCCTTGGATGATTCGAGCACAGGCACATCAAATATTGCACAGTTTGGAAACGACGCGGCTTTCGCAGCGAAAAATAGCTGTGAAATTGGAAATCGCAACAAGATTGCAACACGAATCTCACTAAAGATTCAGACTCCTGTGAATGGGCCTTAAGGTGCCTGGTTGTCGCTATCGACTCATGCAACTGCGTACATTCGAGGGTGGCTATAATCAGAGACAGCCAGAAGGATACTTCTTAAGTATTACCTACGGTGATGGATTTTGTCAAGAGAGTTTAAACACTGAAGAGAACGGGATCTCAGTCAGATCTGATTTCCCCGTAACATGTGTTAAATGGTACAAGAACGGCTGCTAAGTAGTTCGGGCTTTTCATTATTAAAAATTGGACTTGATCAAATTACGAATATGCAGGCACCACGGACCCATGTGCTGGGTGAGCTATACCCCCACGAAAAATTTGGCCGGGAATCGCGCAAGCCAGAACCATGAATCCAAAATATGCTCGGCAGTATCTGACCTGTGCCAGTCCGGTAACATGGACTGTAACTTTTTGTGGGTAAAATGTTTGTCTTGGAGATTCACTTACCTGTCTATTCTTCTGTCTACTTCAGCGGCGGACACTTTTGGTTATGGAAATAGCCTTTATCTCCAACACTGAAGAAATGACTATCAAAATAATACAAAACAAAGCCATTTTTCCCTTCATCTTGACGCTTTGAGCTTAAGGATGTAGTGAATCTATTTCGCCCGAATTGCTTCTCTTTTTAAACTGCAGTTTTACTACCTGTCATCATCAGCTCCGTAATTCGCAAACATTCATTAATTTTATGAATAGTTGAAAACCAACCAATTAGAGTTAAGTTAGTCCCTTAAACATTTGTTATCTATTTATATAAACCTTCTCTCTATCAGCTGCCAAGCAGATGGAAGGTGAACACGGAAAAATCGATATGATTTGTCCCAGTTTAGTCACTGCCTTTAAACCTGGGAAAAGAAGTCCTGGGCTGTCTCAAATGATATCAATGAAAAAAACATATATACTTTTGTCCTCTTTTTTTTGTCATCTGATATTAACACTTATAGCTCACGGCATGATCATGAAACTCCAAACGTTAATTATTTGCTCAGTAGCATCATTATTTGCGGCCGACACCATTTTTTTCATCTTTTTTAATTTGTCGAAAACACGCTATACATTATTGCCGGGAATTAAGATAACCAATAAGTTGTTATGTTGCAATCAAGCAACCTTACTGGTATAGTAGCTTTCAGTTGACTAGCAAATTGCTTTTCATGCATATTAGTACGTAATAATTAAGAAATTTTGAATTCGTCCCGTTTAAAACGAACTTCATACAGCAGTCAATACAATAGTGAAAGCATAAATTATTTGTGCTTGAACTTTTTTAAAAAACACACTGATATTGAACTTTGTTTAAAAAAACACACACTTACACACACGCGCATATATCGGAAGACATTTATTTTTCCAGAAGGAGACGAGAAAGAATTTTAAAAAAAAAAATCTATTGCTCCTTCAAAGGTCTCCAGTGATTCGAGTTTCTCTATATTTTCCTTCGTATAACGGCAGGGGTATTGTTTTAAGGAAGATCCAGCAAATTGAAGTTTAAATATGTAAAGTAATCTCTCACTTGCCTGATTTAGGACTTCAGTTTTCCTTTTCTATACTTTACTAGCTTATAAGATTGTCAACGAAAGCCTTATTGAAGTGTTGTGACCCAGTCAGAAAAGTTGGAAACAGTTTTTTTAGTCGAATTGTGATCCTGTCAAAGAAGTGAGATTTTTAATTTCACTTGGAAACAGCCTGAATTTTTTCAGATTCTTTTACAACCTTTCACAAAAGTTGTTTATTCAACCGCTAGGATTATTTTCACCTTCATAGTTTTTTTTATCATCGAATCGGATAAAAAAAAAAACTTACTCAAAACAATAATGCTACACCAAACAATACACAACACTGGGTAAACATTAGCTCGAGTTAATTAAACTACTGAACTATGAATAGTTAAGAAGACAGCTACCGTTCCATTCATGACATTGAGTGACGTGAACTGCAGATCCCGAGCGGTCTACACTTATTTGTGGTTCCAACAGTTTCTTCCAAAACATTTAGTGCAGTGCTATAAATTTGAAAAATTTCCCAACTCTGTATGCAAAAAGAAACGAATCAGGCTCATAAAATAAGATTTCTTGTCTAAAATGGACAATGTCTTGTCTTAAACAGGGTCAGGTTTGAAAGGCTTCAGCAGCACACTTCCACCCAAACTCGGCCAATGAGCTCCCCCCGGGATAAAAGTGTTTCTGGATTACCAGCTATCGCCGATTAAGAAATTTTACGGGGGACCTTTACTGATGATGTAGAATGTTCATAGTCCCTTATTTTTACTTAAAGATCGTCGAGAACGTGCGCTACAAACAGTCATATTGACCAAGTCTAGTTTATGATGCTTAATCAACCTGTCAAACCGTTTTCAATGCAAATTAAAGTCTACTGTCCAACAACCAATCCGATCCATCCTTAGCTAGACCATCGCGCTCCTTAAACGCAATCTGCAGTGTTATTGCGAAAGTGCCTCTATTTTTCTCGCCTTCATCCACCCACCGCTATAAACACTGAAGCGTCCGCGCCCTTGGTACATTTGAAACCAATTACAAAATGGCGCTCGATCTCGATGATCTTGCGGAAAAAATAGGAGAATTTTAACAGTCTACTGATGATGGGGAGAAAAAGGGATGATATGTAAGAGGAGCCAGATGCCACGTGATTCATTTGCAACTTGTTATTTATCATTAACAAACAGCAGAAAAAATACTAACATATTACGATCGACAGGAACTTGTTCATTAGAATGAAAAAGAAAAGGCAGTTAATTGGACTGTCTAGTAACAAGGAATAAAATATCGCCTCCTTGGATAATCGCACTGGCCATTTCGATGCCATTAAAAAAAAAGAAATTAGCCCCAAATTATATGCGCATTAAGATAAGGTAAAATAAAGACAAGTGGTTCTTCTTATTACTTTTGTTCTGAGTACAAACAAGCTACTCTGCTCAATAACCAATCTCATTCTCTCTAGCTAAGATCAACACTTTCGAGGCTGAAGCCGCTGATAACGTACCTGTTATTAATATTTTTGTTTTTGGGGTCATAGACATTACCTAGGCCAGATGATAACATGTCGTTCTCACAGTCCTCTCTAGCTTAGCAGATGTTCGAACGCTCACTCATAGCTAGTTAGCTCTAGTTATGCCCTGGGAAGGAAGTCTCTAGTCAGCCTACACGTCTGTGCCTTGTCTCCTCATTTTTAGTTTGTTGAACACTTTTACTGGTGTTTGAATATTAGGCGTAACACTCTTCATTGAATAATAATAATAATTATTATTATAATAATAATAATAATAATAATAATAATAATAATAATAATAATAATAAACATTCAACACGAGAAATACGAAATACAGTGGCTTTGTCTCATGAAACTTACATTGCTTTCAGACCGGTACACATCCTCGTTTCTTTAAAGGTTTTCAGGGTTAAGGTTATCAAAAAACCGTTCGTCAAGAAAGAAAGACTACTAACTACATTTTTTTTGTCTTCTTTTTACACCCTTATTTATCTTGCTGTCTTTGTTTAACAATTGACAGTTATTTTATATAACTCGTCGCTTAGCTTTTGCCAAGTGCCGCTTAACTCAGGTCGCCAAGCTCAGTTTACTCTCCTTGTTGGCATTCCAGCTCGCGTGCCATTCGGCATATGCTTCTTGCTGATAATGGTTGCTTCCCCTTAAAAATAAAGTAAAAGAAACTAAAACAATTAACAACCCATAAGGAACTCTCCGAGAAAGATGTGTTTTATTCCAGTGTCATTTTGACTGCAAACTTTGCCAACATACAGTTGATATGTCAATTGGCAGCTAATTAATCACGTGAAGTTCACACTCTGAGGAAAACTTGAAAAAGCCAGTCTGGAACAAAACCCTAAAAAAACTGCTTTCATACTCGATTGTCCGCTAAAATCACTATAATGCGTTAAGCATGAAATCAAATGTGACACGGATAAGGCTGATGCGTTGCATACAACCTTTCCTTTAATTTCAGAGGAGACAGGAAGCAAACATTTAAAGGCATAGACTGGGGGGGGGGGGGATGTTCTGCCTTTCCCGTTCTTTCAAAACAAATGGCACGTGATTTTGGTGGTCTTTTTATCATCGTACATTTCTATCTTTTTAGTTAGATATGTATCTATTCTTGTAAAAATTTCTGTTATGTATTGAAAAAATACTTTTTTCAAGCATTTATCACAATAATTTTACGGCATGGATTAACTAGGGATAAGGTATAATTTATAGTTTGGCATCTTTTTATTTTTTAGATTCTAATTCATGTGTTTCCATTAATTTCCACTTCTCTTATTCAAGTTAAAAAACTATATGAGTTTTTAGCGTATGGCAATAGATTATGAGAACTTGTCAAATAAATGTAAATTTATCTTCTTACACTTTGATTTTAGGAACGAGCTGAGCAGGACGACACATCAGGATACAAATCAACGGTCGTAAAGCGGCTAATGCAGGTGAATATCGGACTTAGAAGGTAGCAATACATGATAAATAATTAGGGAATTCTGTTTCTTGTCATAAAAGATAGAAATAAATATGAAAAAAATAACAGAGATTAAATAGTGGGTGATTTTTATAACAGAGATTAAATAGGAAAAAAGTAGGCTTTATCATTTTCCGATTAAAATCGTTTGAAAAAATTTTTCTTTAATGGTGGCCCAGAAGCGTGTGCGAAATTTATGACAGGAATTAATTGCGGAAATCTGATATGACGAATGACTTGGGAGATGACTTGGATAATTGGTGGGGAGTATGCGAGTTGGTCTGGAAAACATCATTTTATAACTACTGGTAAGTTATTCAAAAGTCAGTCGCGATCCCATACAAAGGTCTTAACAAACCTTTATAATCTTCTAACCGACGGTTGTAACACAACACCTCACACACGTTTGTGAGCTCATACAATTAAGAAAGCGAGACTACCCCGCCGGCTGGGAACCAACTTATTTTATTGACATTTATTTATGGCCCTGACATTTTCGACCAAATGCAAATAGCTTCACTTTCATCTTTTAAGTTTTTCGCAACCGTGAAATGTATCCAGGTTTCCACCAGGCCTTTTATCAGTTGGAAATTCAAACCATTTTTTTCCAAACATGTCAACTAACTCCTTCTTCCAGTTGCTAGGAACAAAACACAGAAATCCTTCGAATTCCATAAGCTTGAGGGGGTAGACCTACCAGCTTACACTTGGGTTGACGAAGATATCAACCATTAAGCCATCGTGCCATCTGCAATTAAATGCCTTGCAGTATCTATAGCAACTATTCCTGTCCCTAAGTCTAGGGTTCCACGTTCGTTCATAAATCCCGACAATTTTGTGCTGATGTAATCCATGCGTTTTAACTTCGTCGCCTTTGGGTTTGAGCGCAGGATCGCTGACCACGTTTTGGAAGAAAATATCCTCAGGGAGTTCCTTTGCTACAGATTGAAAAAAAGTTATATAATCTTCTAGAGGCATGAAAATGTCTACATCATCATCCCAAGGAATAAACCCTTTATGTCTGGCGGCGCCCAGTAAAGCTCCATGCCCAAGCCAGTACGTTAGGCTGTGCTTCTGAGCGAGCAGATGGAAGACACGCAACATTCGTGTCATGACAAGCTGTGCTTGTCGCGTAGTTGTCTTTGTTTGATGGCGAATGTCGGGACAGTAGAATGCTCCATTGATCAAGTCGCATCTCCCTCCAAGTTCTGTGTATAACTTAGGACACATTTCGCCCCAGTCAAATCGAACATCGCAGTGCTTTCCCGTACGATTAGAGTAATAGCGCTCTACGATCATCAGCTTCCGTTTTCTTGTAGGAAATAAGGAAGAAAGTAACCGAAGATACGTCGCTGTCGAAACAAGGATAAACAAAAGCAGGACGGCAGACTTTCTCATATTGCTTGATCACGTAGAGCCACCATGAAAATGGTGCTCCATCTCCATGATCTCGCGGAAAAAATAGGAGAATTTTAACACTCTACTGATGATGGGGAGAAACATGGAATGATATGTAAGAGGAGCCAGATGCCAAGTGATTCATTTGCAACTTGTTATTTATCGTTATTATTCATTCAAAATATTTCCCCGATACTGATTGGCTAAAAGCACAAGCATTATTCACCATAACCATTTACTGATGACCAAATTGGAAGAATTTTGTGTTTAACGAGGAAGTGACGTCAAAAATGCAGCGTTCTTGCAGGTTAAAGGGGCTATGTCAGCTGGAGAGCGTGGGCTCTGAGGTTATGCAAATAACTTTCAACTGTCAAAATTCTATTGTTTTTAACGCGTGACTTTCTCCATGTGCGCTCTGAGGTTATGCAAATTACTTTCAACAAAATTCTATTGTTTTTAACGCGTGACTTTCTCCATGTTCTCCGTCACGTCCAAGGCTCCGAATTTAGAGAGGTTAACGAGCGAAATGGGTTTAGATAAGGGATATTTCGATAGAATTTACGGAACGTTTCTTCTCTGGTTACTGGCTAGATCAAGAATAAAACTGTGACGACAATTTTACTTGTAGTTTTGAAGTAAAAACGCATGCCATTCATAAAATAGAGCGCAAACAAAAATTCAACAACAACATGTTGTCTTATTCAACAAAATAAATCGAAGTTGTATTTTACAAACGAGCTACAAAAGACGCTAGACCGAAGCTAAAGACCAAGACTGTTTCAAATCATTAACAATTAGACTTGTCTGTCGCTAGTGATTTTATAATTTAGATGCTGATAGAACAAGAGACATCAATCACTGCGACGTCGAGAAAAACAGAACCAAGCATCATTGGTCAGTACTACCCCACTATAAGCAGTCCGTTGATAAAAAGGGAAAGTAAACTCTGCTATTTTCCAAAAATATGCTCGAACACAAACAGTTCAAAAACATGGCATTTACAGGATCTAACTCGTCAGGATCTGACTCGATCGTACTAACTAAGGTGCCTCTCTAAGTCCGTTGAGAACAATCTGGACGAGCAAACGGTCGTGTTTATCTTTGCCGTGAATCCAGATAAATACAAGAAGGAATCTAGCCGAATTTTATAATGTTTCCTTCGCCAGGAGTTTAGTTTCGTCACGAAACTCATGGCCTGATGCTCTTGTAATCGTTTACAAAAAACGGCCGCCGCCAACTCGATAGCCGCTTCATTATATGTCCACATACTTTGAGCGCAAGAAAAATCCAAGAGCCAGCAGCCTCTAAAATAACTCAATAGAAAGGTTCTGTGAACTATAGGGAAGATTCCGTCAAAGATTCCATCACCCATTGTGGAGTAGCCGTCATTAACTCTGCCATTACAACGGCCGCTGATAAGAGGACACAGTAAATCCACGTAAAAACATTCCACAGGCAAACAATTTCAAAATAACGCCAAAACATTATTCTGTAATCACCATAGAACGATTCTTAATACAAAACTTCGCTAACTATCGAACGATGGCTGAGATTTAGACAGATAAAAACAGCCTTCCAAAATCTCCGACACAACTTGAAAAAGTCGGGCCGACTTTTTCAAGTTTGTTTTCATTGGCTCGCGCATGCGTGTGGGGTGACATAGCCCCTTTACGGCACCGTTAACTTAACCGAGGAGACCTGGGGACGAGTTTGAGTTGGTTTCGTTGCGAAAACAAAAAATGCCGGACATTTCACTCGTTTCAAGAGTAAGAACTAGCGAAATTATAGCTAAAAACATGGCAAGAACAGCAAGAACACTACTCGAAGGGCGACATCTGCTATTTGGAGAATTATGAAGAATTATGGCGTCTCATTCATTAATTGTTAATTAGTAAAGAGCAGCCGAAGCAGATTAACATATTACGATCGACAGGAACTTGTTCATTAAAATGAAAAAAGGCAGTGATTTGGACTAGTAATAAGGAATAACATATCGCCTCCTTGGATAATCGCACTTGCTATTTCAATACCTTTTAAAAAAAAGAAATTAACCCCAAATTATATACGCACTTATATAAGGTAAAATAAAGACAAGGGGTTCTTCTTATTACTTTTGGTCTGAGTACAAACAAGCTAATCTCCTCAATAATCAAGCTCATTCTTTCTAGCTAAGATCAAACACTTTCGGGGCTGAAGCCGCTGATAACGTACCTATTATTACTACTTTTTGTTTATTGGGTCATAGATATTACCTAGGCCAGATAATAACATATCGATCTGACAGTCCTCTTGGCTTAGCAGATGTTCGAACGCCGTTGATTTATTGCCGGACTTCCGTTTCTCTTGAACAAACACCATCCGGCGTGGTGATAAGCCATTTATTGGCCGCAACCAGCGCTTTTACCCTACTTCGTTGAGAAAGGATTGAGAAAGTTGGGACACGTTCGTTTAACTTTCCAATTGGACTTGCTATGCCGGCAAACCAAGATTTAACCCACGCATTCCCTTCGATTTAGAAATTATTTAGGCACATCTTTTTATGATGTATTGTCTACGTAGAAAATGTTCTCCCTTGTCCCCAGACGCTCGCGATCACTTTTTGTTCAGTTATAGCCAGTTATTTGCTGGGAAGGGAGTCTCTAGTCGGTCTCTAGTGAATGTGCTCTAAAGTTAACTGATTTGTGGAATACAAGTTTATTGTTTGATTTGAATTATAGACACGGTTAAAATTTGCGTCCAATCTTTTAGACCAACTACAAGTCTAAATATTAATGCAAGAATGAGTTGAGTGGTCGCTTACGAGAGCTTAAACACAAAGAAAAAGTCTAGTTGGGTAATCCCAAAAGTGGTCGCGGTCGCTTGCGAGAGCTTTTCATCACAACGTTTAAGTCAAATTTTTACAAAGACGGTCGTAACTAGAGCTAGTCGATTACGGGAGTGGTCGCAAGGCAGACTCCGGAGTCTAACCCCTCACCATTTCATATACCATTTTTGAACGAAATACCGCAGTTTCCTATACCTTTTATTAACAAATGGTATCCCCTTCACATACCTTGTTTAGAACTTTGCATCCCTTTTAACTACTGTTTCACCGGCTTTTAAATATGAATAAATCAAAAACCAGGAAATTTTCTCGACTTTTTCTCTGCTATAAAATTAATCCTCGTAAGCCCTTTTAGATCTTTTAACA
Source organism: Porites lutea (assembly GCF_958299795.1). Classification (NCBI taxonomy): domain Eukaryota; kingdom Metazoa; phylum Cnidaria; class Anthozoa; order Scleractinia; family Poritidae; genus Porites; species Porites lutea. The sequence goes on along the minus strand of NC_133207.1, from coordinate 4,778,059 downwards.
AACCAAAATGACAGATTTCTGTACCCTTAATATAACTAAAGGCTGAAAAACGTAGACCATAGACCATTATAGGGAGTACGCCCAGCGACCGGAACAACTCTTAAGCCTGCTTTTCACTGGCGCATAAGCATAAGCATAAGGATATACGCACACGCAGAATGGCATATTTGACTCAATTCTCGATACCAGCTCTCCTCAATCCGATGATAAACAAGATGACGGACGAAGCATCCGCCGTATTGTTTTTGATATGTTCGCATGAGGTCTGGGTCAAAGTCACCTATGATTGGTCCACGGCCTTGTGCTTATTATGCTTGTGCTTATATCGACCCAGTTTTCACTAGCCAAAGCTACGACATAAGCATAAGCATAAGCCCAAGAACAACGAACTTGTCCGTGTTTCTTGCGCTTATAGTTATGCCGACCCAGTTTTTACTTGCTTACACATGTGTTTGTGCTTATGATTATGCTTATGCGCTAGTGAAAGCCAGCCTTTAGGGCCTGATGGATGTCAAGAGTCATAGGTGCGCTTTCAGTATACACCACAATGAAAAAAGGCCCTCCCTCCACTCAAAAAATAAGTCCAAATAAAAGAACAAATATAATGTGAGGGGAAGACACTGAACGGAGTTTGATCATTTAAACAATTGTTGCGTTAAACTTAAATTACAAGATACCATGCTGAGCGCAATAAAAACTACAAAAAAGGGAGATAAAACCTTTCTTATAAATACACTCTTGCCGCCGACAAACTGAATTTAATTAATCTCCACATTTGAATGATTGCTGATCACTTCGGGAAAACTCATGCCACTAACTTATCGCCGTTATTCATTAATTCCGTTTAACCTAACTTTATGCAAAAACAAAATAATAGACAAAAAATGCAAACAATAAAATAATGCTTTTCTATGACTTTCTGTGCACAGGTTCAGGCTAATATTGTTAGTTTCAGCTGTAGCTTACAAGGATGTTTGAACACTCTTAGTTTACACAAGCGTTCCTTGAGGACAAAATAGAACAGCTTGTTCGGTGCTGTGTTAACAAACATTTGTCAACTGACAGACGGCTTACGCTACGAATTTACCGTAATTTTCTTGGAAGAAAGTCTTTCGGTCAGTCTAAACAACTCGTGCCTCCCTGTTTTGGGTTTGTTAAACACCTTTTTTGGTGTTTGAATCTCAGTTCTCAAACTCATTAATAATTCATTAAGAAAATACAAAGGAAATTAATGTTTAATGAGTGTTTGGAAATCGGGTGAAACACTGCTTAGTATTTGCATCCTTAATTTCTCCTTCAAAAATGATTTTGTTTGAGAACAAATATCAAACATTCGACACATTGTTTCATCACCAGATGAAACACCTCGAAGTTCGTCAAAAATACTCCGCTGCGCGTCGTATTTTCAACTCTCTTCTCGGTGTTTCATCTGGTGATGAAACACTACATCTCATGTTTGATATATTACGCGAAACACCCGTCGTATATTTTGGACCGTACTTTTATAACATTCAAGAAAAGATATACAAAATACAGTCGTTTTAAACTTATATTGTTTTCAGAACCTTAAAGTGTGCATGCACATTTCATTAAATGTTTTCAGGCTCCTTCTTGTTTGTAAGGTTACCAATAAACTCATGAAAGGAAGACTGAAAGATAACTAACAACATTTGTTGTCTCTTGTACACGTTTATTTAACTTTCTCTCTTTTTTTAACACTTGACAGTCAACTCGTCACTTAGCTTTTGCCAAGTGTAGCGCTTAACTTAGGTCGCCAAGCCAGTTCACTCTCATTTTTTGCAGTTCAGCTCGCGTGCCATTCGGCATATGCTTCTGGCAGACAATGGTTGTTTCTCCTTAAAAAAAAAGGATAAGAAACAAAAAAATTAGCAACCCATAAGGATGTCTCCCAGAAAGCTTTGTTTTATTCTAGTTCCATTTTGACTGCAAACTCACAGTTGATTATTTAAAGAACTATTTGATTCATACATGAAATGCTAATTAATCACATGAAGATCACACTCTGACTAAAACTTGAAAAAGCCAGTCTCGAACAAAAGCGTGGGAAAGAGGTTTCATACTCGATTGTCCTCTTAAAAAGCAGTAATGCAACTGGCATTAAATCAAATGTCACGTGGATAAAGACGATGTGTTGCATAAACCATTTCTTTTTATTTCACAGGAGACAGAACGGAAGAGCCTACATTAAAATTCGAAGAAAAAATTTAAAGGCATAGCTTGGGAGGGGGGGGGGGGGTGATGGTCTGCCCTTGCCAGTCTTTCAAAACAAATGTGATTTTTTTGGCCTTTTACACATTATCACACATTTTTATCTGTTAGATATTCACCTGCATTAGCAGCTTCACGTCTGTTGATTTATATCCTGATGTGTCGGCGTCCTTCCTAGCTAGTTTCTAAAATCAAAGCGAAAGGTAAATTTACATATATTTTGCAAATTCCAAGGTGCATTGAAACACGACAAAGTTTCATACATTTTTTGAACGTGAATAAAAGAAGTAGAGCCGAAGGAATGAAGTTTAAAAGTAATTGGCCAAACTAAAGTTTATGCCATTCAAGTTTCAATTAGGCGTTCCTCAATGGATTTACCCATTTGAAGAAGGTTTTATCAAATGTAGTTCGAAATTTAAAAGCCAAAGAAACTTTGGGTCTTTGCAAAAGACTTTTTGTTGTTTCTCCCATAGAATTGTTGAGTTTGCTGTCTAATATCAAATATCTGAGTTGAAGTATATGACTTTTTGTTTAGAACCCGTCGGCAGTACCGACGTAAGGTTTCCATTAGACGTTTCTTAATCGCTTAACGCATTTAATTCAGAGAAGGTTTTCATCTATCACGAAAGCAACAATAAACTTTGGGTCATATTCGAAAAGATTTCTTGTTGGTTCTCCCATATAAAGATGTTGAGTTGCTTAACTAACTGTTTAATATCATAGTCCTGCTCTGAAAGTAGGTGACCTTTTTTGTCCAGAAACTCTTCTCTTCCCGCCTGGCATTTTTATTCTTCCTTGGACGATTCGAGGACAGGGTACATCAAATATTACACAGTTTGGAAACGACGCGGCTTTCGCAGCGAAAAATAGCTGTGAAATTGGAAATCGCAACAAGATTGCAACACGAATCACACTAAGGATTCAGACTCCTGTGAATGGGCCTTAAGGTGCCTGGTTGTCGCTATCGACTCTTGCAACTGCGTACATTCGTATAATCAGAGATAGCCAGAAGGATACTTCTTAAGCCGTACCTAAGTTTATGGATTTTGTCAAGAGAGTTTAAACAAGAGAACGGGATCTCAGTCAGATCGGATTTCCCCGTAAAATGTGCTTAAATGATACACGAACGGCTCCTAAGTAATTCGGGCTTTTCATTCTTAAAAATTGGACGTGACCAAATTACGAATATGCAGGCACCACGGACCCATGGGCTGGGTGAACTATACCCCCACTATAAATTTGGCCGGGAATCGCGCAAACCAGCGCCAAGAATCTAAAATATGCTCGGCATTACCTGACCTGGTGACAGTCAAGTAACATGGACTGTAACTTTTTGTGGGTGAAATGTTTGTCTTGGAGATTCACTTACCTGTGTTTTGCCGACTCTTTGGTGGAATAACAGAGCCTTTATCTCCAACACTGAAGAAATGACTAGCAAAATAATACAAAACAAAGCCATCTTTCCTTTCATCTTGACGCTTTGAGCTTAAGGATGTAGTGACTATTTCGCCCGAATTGCTTCTCTTTTTAAACTGCAGTTTTGCTACCTATCATCATCAGCTCAGTAATTCGCAAAAGTCATTAATTTTATGAATATAGTTGAAAACCAACCAATTGGAGTAAAGTTAGTCCCTTAAGCAGTTGTTATCTACTTATAAAAACCTTCTCTCTATCAGCTGCCAAGCAGATGGCAGGTAAACGCGGCAAAATCGATATGATTTGTCCCAGTTTTGTTACTCCCTTTGAACCTGGGAAAAAAAGTCCTAGGATGTCTAAAACCTATATACTTTTGTCCTCTTTTTTTTGTCATTTGATATTAACACTTATAGCTCACGGCATGATCATGAAACTCCAAACGTTAATTATTTGCTCAGTAGAATCATTATTTGTGGCCAACACCATTTTTTTCATCTTTTTTAATTTGTCTAAAACACGCTATACATTATTGACGGGAATTAAGATAATCAGTAAGTTGTTATGTTGCAATCAAGCAACCTTACTGATATGGTAGCTTTCAGTTGACTAGCAAATTGCTTTTCATGCGGGAGTTTTTTTAATCCATAGTCAGTAAGTTTTATAGTGAGTAAGTTTAATTAGTACGTAATAATTACGAAATTTTGAATTCGGCCCGTCCGTTGAAAACGAACTTCATACAGCTGTAAATACAATTATAGTAAAAGCGTAAATTATTTGCGCTTGAACTTTTTTAAAAACTTGTTTGAGAAAAATACACACACACACACACACACACGCATATATCGGAAGATATCTATTTTTCAACAAGAGACGAGAAATAATTTACAAAAAAAGTTTTATTGCCCCTTTGGAGACGAATGGTTTCGATATGCGCGCCTGCCTCTTCCCTATCTTCTTCCATTGACTTTAGTTTAGAACGAAGGATGATCATGATAGTCGACGGTCTCCAGTGATTCGAGTTTCTCTGTATTTTCTTTCGGATAACGGCAGGAGTATTGTTTTAAGGAAGATCGAGCAAATTGAAGTTTAAATATGTAAAGTAATCACTTGCCTGATTTAGGACTTCAGTTTTCCTTTTGTATATTCTACTAGCTTATAAGATTGTCAACGAAAGCCTTATTGTAGTGTTGTGACCCTAGTCAGAAAAATTGGAAACAGTTTTTTTTATTAACGACAGTAAAATTGTGATCCTGTCAGAGAAGTGAGATTTTTAATTTCACTTGGAAACAGCCTGAATTTTTTCAGATTCTTTTACAACCTTTGACAAAGGTTGTTTATTCAACCGCTAGGTTTATTTTCACCTTCATAGTAGTTTTTTATTATCGAATCAGATAAAAAAAAAACTTACTCAAAACATTAATGCTACACTAAACAATCCACAACACTGGGAAAACATTAGCTCGAGTTAATTAAACTACTGAACTATGACTAGTTAAGAAGATAGCTACCGTTCCATTCATGACAGAAAGAAACGTTGAGTGACGCGAACTGCATATCCCGAGCGGTCTAACTCTGTATGCAAAAAGAAACGAATCAGGCTCATAAAATAAGATTTCTTGAGTAAAATGAACAATGTCTTGTCTTAAACAGGGACAGGTTTTAAAGGCTTCAGCAGCACGCTTTCACCCAAACTCAGCCAATGAGCTCCCCCCGGGATAAAAGTGTTTCTGGATTACCAGCTATCGCCGATTAAGAAATTTTACGGGGGACCTTTACTGATGATGTAGAATGTTCATAGTCCCTTATTTCTACTTAAAGATCGTCGAGAACGTGCGCTACAAACAGTCATTACTAGTTTATGATGCTTATCCAACCTGTCAAACCGTTTTCAATGCAAATTAACGTCTACTGTCCAACAACCAATCCGATCCATTCTTAGTTAGACCATCGCGCTCCATTAACCCAATCTGCAGTGTTATTGCGAAAGTCCCTCTACTTTTCTCGCCTTCATCCACCCACCGCTATAAACACTGAAGCATCCGCGCCCTTGGTACATTTGAAACAAATTACAAAATGGCGCTCGATCTCGATGATCTTACGGAAAAAAATAGGAGAATTTTAACAGTCTACTGATGATGGGGAGAAAAAGGAATGATATGTAAGAGGAGCCAGATGCCACGTGATTCATTTGCAACTTGTTATTTATCATTAATAAACAGCAGAAAAAGACTAACATATTACGATCGACAGGGACTTGTTCATTAGAGTGAAAAAAGGCAGTTATTTGGACTGTCTAGTAACAAGGAATAAAATATCGCCTCCTTGGATAATCGCACTGGCCATTTCGATGCCATTAAAAAAAAAGAAATTAACCCCAAATTATATGCGCATTAAGATAAGGTAAAATAAAGACAAGTGGTTCTTCTTATTACTTTTGTTCTGAGTACAAACAACCTACTCTGCTCAATAACCAATCTCATTCTCTCTAGCTAAGATCAACACTTTCGAGGCTGAAGCCGCTGATAACGTAATTGTGATTACTATTTTTGTTTTTGGAGTCATAGACATTACCTAGGCCAGATAATAACATGTCGTTCTCACAGTCCTCTCTAGCTTAGCAGATGTTCGAACGCTCACTCATAGCTAGTTAGCTCTAGTTATGCCCTGGGAAGGAAGTCTCTAGTCAGCCTACACGTCTGTGCCTTGTCTCCTCATTTTTAGTTTGTTGAACACATTTTCTGGTGTTTGAATATTAGGCGTAACACTCTTCATTGAATAATAATAATAATAATAATAATAATAATAATAATAATAATAAACATTCAACACGAGAAATACGAAATACAGTGGCTTTGTCTCATGAAACTTACATTGCTTTCAGACCGGTACACATCCTCGTTTCTTTAAAGGTTTTCAGGGTTAAGGTTATCAAAAAACCGTTCGTCAAGAAAGAAAGACTACTAACTACATTTTTTTTGTCTTCTTTTTACACCCTTATTTATCTTGCTGTCTTTGTTTAACAATTGACAGTTATTTTATATAACTCGTCGCTTAGCTTTTGCCAAGTGCCGCTTAACTCAGGTCACCAAGCTCAGTTTACTCTCCTTGTTGGCATTCCAGCTCGCGTGCCATTCGGCATATGCTTCTTGCTGATAATGGTTGCTTCCCCTTAAAAATAAAGTAAAAGAAACTAAAACAATTAACAACCCATAAGGAACTCTCCGAGAAAGATGTGTTTTATTCCAGTGTTATTTTGACTGCAAACTTTGCCAACATACAGTTGATATGTCAATTGGCAGCTAATTAATCACGTGAAGTTCACACTCTGAGGAAAACTTGAAAAAGCCAGTCTGGAACAAAACCCTAAAACAACTGCTTTCATACTCGATTGTCAACTAAAATGACTATAATGCGTTAAGCATGAAAAAAAATGTGACACGGATAAGGCTGATGCGTTGCATACAACCTTTCCTTTCATTTCAGAGGAGACAGGAAGCAAACATTTAAAGGCATAGACTGGGGGGGGATGTTCTGCCTTTCCCGTTCTTTTAAAACAAATGGCACGTGATTTTGGTGGTCTTTTTATCATCGTACATTTCTATCTTTTTAGTTAGATATGTATATATTCTTGTAAAAATTTCTGTTATGTATTAAAAAAATACTTTTTTCAAGCATTTATCACAATAATTTTACGGCATGGATTAACTAGGGATAAGGTATAATTTATAGTTTGGCATCTTTTTATTTTTTAGATTCTAATTCATGTGTTTCCATTAATTTCCACTTCTCTTATTCAAGTTAAAAAACTATATGAGTTTTTAGCGTATGGCAATAGATTATGAGAACTTGTCAGATAAATGTAAATTTATCTTCTTACACTTTGATTTTAGGAACGAGCTGAGCAGGACGACACATCAGGATACAAATCAACGGTCGTAAAGCGGCTAATGCAGGTGAATATCGGACTTAGAAGGTAGCAATGCATGATAAATAATTAGGGAATTCTGTTTCTTGTCATAAATGATAGAAATAAATATGAAAAAAATAACAGAGATTAAATAGTGGGTGATTTTTATAACAGAGATTAAATAGGAAAAAAGTAGGCTTTATCATTTTCCGATTAAAATCGTTTCAAAAAATTTTTCTTTAATCGTGGCCCAGAAGCGTGTGCGAAATTTATGACAGGAATTAATTGCGGAAATCTGATATGACGAATGACTTGGGAGATGACTTGGATAATTGGTGGGGAGTATGCGAGTTGGTCTGGAAAACATCGTTTTATAACTACTGGTAAGTTATTCAAAAGTCAGTCGCGATCCCATACAAAGGTCTTAACAAACCTTTATAATCTTCTAACCGACGGTTGTAACACAACACCTCACACACGTTTGTGAGCTCATACAATTAAGAAAGCGAGACTACCCCGCCGGCTGGGAACCAACTTGTTTTATTACTATTTTGATTTTGACATTTATTTATGGCCCTGACATTTTCGACCAAATGCAAATAGTTTCACTTTCATCTTTTAAGTTTTTCGCAACCGTGAAATGTATCCAGGTTTCCACCAGGCCTTTTATCAGTTGGAAATTCAAACCATTTTTTTCCAAACATGTCAACTAACTCCTTCTTCCAGTTGCTAGGAACAAAAAACAGAAATCCTTCGAATTCCATGAGCTTGAGGGGGTAGACCGACCAGCTTACACTTGGGTTGACGAAGATATCAACCATTAAGCCATCGTGCCATCTGCAATTAAATGCCTTGCAGTATCTATAGCAACTATTCCTGTCCCTAAGTCTAGGGTTCCACCTTCGTTCATAAATCCCGACAATTTTGTGCTAATGTAATCCATACGTTTTAACTTCGTCGCCTTTGGGTTTGAGCGCAGGATCGCTGACCACGTTTTGGAAGAAAATATCCTCAGGGAGTTCCTTTGCTACAGATTGAAAAAAAGTTATATAATCTTCTAGAGGCATGAAAATGTCTACATCATCATCCCAAGGAATAAACCCTTTATGTCTGGCGGCGCCCAGTAAAGTTCCATGCCCAAGCCAGTACGTTAGACTGTGCTTCTGAGCGAGCAGATGGAAGACACGCAACATTCGTGTCATGACAAGCTGTGCTTGTCGCGTAGTGGTCTTTGTTTGATGGCGAATGTCGGGACAGTAGAATGCTCCATTGATCAAGTCGCATCTCCCTCCAAGTTCTCTGTATGACTTAGGACACATTTCGCCCCAGTCAAATCGAACATCGCAGTGCTTTCCCGTACGATTAAAGTAATAGCGCTCTACGATCATCAGCTCCCGTTTTCTTGTAGGAAATAAGGAAGAAAGTAACAAAAGATACGTCGCCATCGAAACAAGGATAAACAAAAGCAGGACGGCAGACTTTCTCATATTGCTTGATCACGTAGAGCCACCATGAAAATGGCGCTCCATTTCGATGATCTTACAGGAAAAATAGGAGAATTTTAACAGTCTGCTGATGATGGGCAGAAACATGGAATGATATGTAAGAGGAGCCAGATGCCACGTGATTCATTTGCAACTTGTTATTTATCGTTATTATTCATTCAAAATATTTCCCTGATACTGATTGGCTAAAAGCACACGCATAATTCACCATAACCATTTACTGATGACCTAATTGGAAGAATTTTGTGTTTAACGAGGAAGTGACGTCAAAAATGCAGCGTTCTTGCAGGTTAAGGCATCGTTAACTTAACCGAGGAGACCTGGGGACGAGTTTGAGTTGTTTGGGTTGCGAAAACAAAAAATGGCGGACATTTCACTCGTTTCAAGAGTAAGAACTAGGCGAAATTATAGCTAAAAAAATGGCAAGAACCGCAAGAACACATCTCGAAGGGCGACATCTGCTATTTGGAGAATTATGAAGAATTATGGTGTCTCATTCATTAATTATTAATTAGTAATGAGCAGAAAGCAGATTAACATATTACGATCGACACCGAAACAGGAACTTGTTCATTAAAAAGAAAAAAGGCAGTGGTTTGGACTAGTAATAAGGAATAAAGTATCGCCTCCTTGGATAATCGCACTGGCTATTTCCATATCTTTTAAAAAAAAGAAATTAACCCCAAATTATATACGCACTTATATAAGGTAAAATAAAGACAAGGGGTTCTTCTTATTACTTTTGGTCTGAGTGCAAACAAGCTAATCTGCTCAATAACCAAGCTCATTCTCTCTAGCTAAGATCAAACACTTTCGGGGCTGAAGCCGCTGATAACGTACCCTTTATTACTATTTTTTGTTTTTGGGGTCATAGATATTACCTAGGCCAGATAATAACATATCGATCTGACAGTCCTCTTGGCTTAGCAGACGTTCGAACGCCGTTGATTTATTGCCGGACTTCCGTTTCTCTTGAACAAAGACCATCCGGCGAGGTGATAAGCCATTTATTGGCCGCAACCAGCGCTTTTACCCTACTTCGTTGAGAAAGGATTGAGAAAGTTGGGACACGTTCGTTTAACTTTCCAATTGGACTTGCTATGCCGGCAAACCAAGATTTAACCCACGCATTCCCTTCGATTTAGAAATTGTTTAGGCAGATCTTTTTATGATCTATTGTCTACGTAGAAAATGTTCTCCCTTGTCCCCAGACGCTCGCGATCACTTTTTGTTCAGTTATAGCCAGTTATCTGCTGGGAAGGGAGTCTCTAGTCGGTCGACGCGCCTGTGTCTTGATATTAGTCTGTTAGACAAATTTTCTGGTGTTTGAATATAAATCAGGCGTAACACTCTTCGTATTTTGTATCTTACTTTCGTAACATTCAAGATACATATAAGGCTATCAACTCGATGTAAGATTAAGTTCACTCTTAGCTTAGACTGTTTCCAAATTATTTTTCTCTAAAATCACGTAGCCTTTCCCTCAAAAGTCACATGAATGTGCTCTAAAGTTAACTGATTTGTGGAATACAAGTTTATTGTTTGATTTGAATTATAGACACGGTTAAAATTTGCGTCCAATCTTTTAGACCAACTACAAGTCTAAATATTAATGCAAGAATGAGTTGAGTGGTCGCTTACGAGAGCTTAAACACAAAGAAAAAGTACAGTTGGGTAATCCCAAAAGTAGTCGCGGTCGCTTGCGAGAGCTTTTCATCACAACGTTTAAGTTAAAACGGTCGTAACTAGAGCTAGTCGATTACGGGAGTGGTCGAAAGGTAGACTCCGGGGTCTAACCCCTCACCATTTTATATACCATTTTTGAAGGAAATACCCCTTTCGTATACCTTTCATTAACAAATGGTATCCCCTTCACATACCTTGTTTAGAACTTTGCATCCCTTTTAACTGCTGTTGCACTGTCATTTAAATATGAATAAATCAAAAACCAGGAAATTTTCTCGACTTTTTCTCTGCTATAAAATTAATCCTCGTAAGCCCTTTTAGATCTTTTAACAAACCAAAATGACAGATTTCTGTACCCTTCATATAACTGAAGCCTGAAAAAAGTAGACCATAGACCATTATAGGGAGTACGCCCAGGGACCGGTACAACTCTTAAGCCTGCTTTTCACTGGCGCATAAGCATAAGCATAAGGACATACGCACACGCAGAATGGTATATTTGACTCAATTCTCGATACCAGCTCTCCTCGATCCGATGATAAACAAGATGACGGACAAAGCATCCGCCATATTGCTTTTGATATGTTCGCATGAGGTCTGGGTCAAAGTCACCTATGATTGGTCCACGGCCTTGTGCTTATGCTTGTGCTTATATCGACCCAGTTTTCACTAGCCAAAGCTACGACATAAGCAAAAACACAAGCACAAGAAGAGCGAACTTGTCCGTTTTTCTTGCGCTTATGCTCCTTATGCTGATGCTTATGTCGACCCAGTTTTCACTTCCTTACACATGTGCTTGTGCTTGTGCTTATGATTATGCTTATGCGCTAGTGAAAACCAGCCTTTAGGGCCTGATGGATGTCAAGCGTCATAGGTGCGCTTTCAGTATACACCAGAATAAAAAAAGGGCCTCAGTTGACTCGAGAGAGGCGGCAGGAAAATAAGTCAAAATAAAAAGACAAATATTGTGAGGGGAAGACAAACGGAGTTTGATCATTTAAGCAATTGTTGCGTTGAACTTAAATTACTGGATACCATGCTGAGCGCAATAAAAACTATAAAAAAAAAGGGACGAGATCATTTAAGCAATTGTTGCGTTGAACTTAAATTACTGGATACCATGCTGAGCGCAATAAAAACTACAAAAAAAGGGACGAGATGAAACCTTTCTTATAAATACACTCTTGCCGCCGACAAACTGAATTTAATTAATCTCCACATTTGAGTGATCGCTGATCACTTCGAGAAAATTCATGCCACTAACTTATCGCCGTTATTCATTAATTCCGTTTAACCTAAATTTATACCAAAACAAAAAATGGACAAAAATACAAACAATAAATGCATACTTTCTGTACACAGTTTCAGGCTAAAATTGTTAGTTGCAACTTAAAGGATGTTTGGACACTCTTAGTTTACACAAGCGTTCCTTGAGGACAAAATAGAATAGCTTGTTCGGTGTTGTGTTAACAAACATCTGTCAACTGACAAACGGCTTACGCTACGAATTTACCGTAATTTTCTTGGAAGAAAGTCTCTCGGTCAGTCTAAACAACTCATGCCTCCTTGTTTTGGGTTTGTTAAACACCTCTTTTGGTGTTTGAATCTCAGGTGAAACACCCCTCCTATATTTTGGACCTTACTTTTATAACATTAAAGAAAAGATATACAAAATACAGTCGTTTTAAACTTATATTGTTTTCAGACCCTTAAAGTGCGCATGTACATTTCTTTAAATGTTTCCAGGCTCCCCCTTGTTTGTAAGATTACCAATAAACTCATGAAAGAAAGACTGAAAGATAACTAATAACGTTTTTAGTCTCTTGTACACGTTTATTTAACTTTCTCTCTTTTTTTAACACTTGACAGTCCACTCGTCACTTAGCTTTTGCCAAGTGTACCGCTTAACTTAGGTCGCCAAGCCAGTTCACTCTCATTTTTTGCAGTCCAGCTCGCGTGCCATTCGGCATATGCTTTTGGCTGACAATGATTGATCCCCCTTAAAAAAAAAAGGATAAGAAACAAAAAAATTAGCAACCCATAAGGATGTCTCCCAGAAAGCTTTGTTTTATTCTAGTTCCATTTTGACTGCAAACTCACAGTTGATTATTTAAAGAACTATTTGATTCATACATGAAATACTAATTAATCACATGAAGATCACACTCTGACTTAAAAAGCCAGTCTAGAACAAAAGCGTGGGAAAGAGGTTTCATACTCGATTGTCCTCTTAAAAAGCAGTAATGCAACAAGCATTTAATCAAATGTCACGTGGATAAAGACGATGCGTTGCAAAAAACATTTCCTTTTATTTCACAGGAGACAGAACGGAAGAGCCTACATTAAAATTCGAAGAAAAAATTTAAAGGCATATACTGGGAACGGAAAGGGGGGGGGGTGGTCTGCCCTTGCCTGTCTTTCAAAACACATGGCACGTGATTTTTTTGTCCTTTTACACATCATCATACATTTTTATCTCTTGAGTTAGATATTCACCTGCATTGGCAGCCTCACGTCTGTTGATTTATATCCTGATGTGTCGGCTTCCTTCCTAGTTGTTGTCTAAAATGGAAGCGAAATGTAAATTTACAGATATTTTGCAAATTCCACGATACATTGAAACAAGACAAAGTTTCATACATTTTGTGAACGTTAATTAAAGAAGTGGAGCCGGAGGCAAGAGGTTTAAAAGCCAAAAAAACTTTGTACTTTTGTAAAAGATTTTTTGTTGTTTCTCCCATAAAGATGTTGAGTTTGCTGTCTAATATCAATAAATATCTGCGTTGAAAGTATGTGACTTAAAGTTCGTCGGTTTCATGTTTTTGTCCAGAACCCGTCGGCAGTACCGACGTAAGGTTTCCATTAGACGTTTCTTAATCGCTTAACCCATTTTATTCAAAGAAGGTTTTCATCTATCACGAAAGGCATCAATAAACTTTGGGTCATATTCGAAAAGATTTCTTGTTGGTTCTCCCATATAAAGATGTTGAGTTGCTTAAATAACTGTTTAATCTCGTAGTTCTTCTCTGAAAGTAGGTGACTTTTTTTGTCCAGAAACTCTTCTCTTCTCGCCCGGCAGTTTTATTCTTCCTTGGATGATTCGAGTACAGGCACATCAAATATTGCACAATTTGGAAACGACGCGGCTTTCGCAGCGAAAAATAGCTGTGAAATTGGAAATCGCAACAAGATTGCAACACGAATCTCACTAAAGATTCAGACTCCTGTGAATGGGCCTTAAGGTGCCTGGTTGTCGCTATCGACTCATGCAACTGCGTACATTCGAGGGTGGCTATAATCAGAGACAGCCAGAAGGATACTTCTTAAGTATTACCTACGTTGATGGATTTTGTCAAGAGAGTTTAAACACTGAAGAGAACGGGATCTCAGTCAGATCTGATTTCCCCGTAACATGTGTTAAATGGTACAAGAACGGCTGCTAAGTAGTTCGGGCTTTTCATTATTAAAAATTGGACTTGACCAAATTACGAATATGCAGGCACCACGGACCCATGGGCTGGGTGAACTATACTCCCACTAAAAATTTGGCCTTGAATCGCGCAAGCCAGAACCATGAATCCAAAATATGCTCGGCAGTATCTGACCTGTGCCAGTCAGGTAACATGGACTGTAACTTTTTGTGGGTAAAATGTTTGTCTTGGAGATTCACTTACCTGTCTATTCTTCTGTCTACTTCTGCGGCGGACACTTTTGGTTATGGAAATAGCCTTTATCTCCAACACTGAAGAAATGACTATCAAAATAATACAAAACAAAGCCATTTTTCCCTTCATCTTGACGCTTTGAGCTTAAGGATGTAGTGACTATTTCGCCCGAATTGCTTCTCTTTTTAAACTGCAGTTTTACTACCTGTCATCATCAGCTCCGTAATTCGCAAACATTCATTAATTTTATGAATAGTTGAAAACCAACCAATTAGAGTTAAGTTAGTCCCTTAAACATTTGTTATCTATTTATATAAAGCTTCTCTCTATCAGCTGCCAAGCAGATGGAAGGTGAACACGGAAAAATCGATATGATTTGTCCCAGTTTAGTCACTGCCTTTAAACCTGGGAAAAGAAGTCCTGGGCTGTCTCAAATGATATCAATGAAAAAAAAACATATATACTTTTGTCCTCTTTTTTTTGTCATTTGATATTAACACTTAAAGCTCAGGGCATGATCATGAAACTCCAAACGTTAATTATTTCCTCAGTAGCATCATTATTTGCGGCCGACACCATTTTTTTCATTTTTCTCAATTTGTCTAAAACACGCTCTACATTATTGCCGGGAATTAAGAAAATCAGTAAGTTGTTATGTTGCAATCAAGCAACCTTACTGATATGGTAGCTTTCAGAATTGACTAGCAAATTGCTTTTCATGCGGGAGTTTTTTTTAATTCATAGACAGTAAGTTTTATAGTGAGTAAGTTTAATTAGTACGTAATAATTACGAAATTTTGAATTCGGCCCGTTTAAAACGAACTTCATACAGCTGTAAATACAATTATAGTGAAAGCGTAAATTATTTGCGCTTGAGCTTTTTAAAAACACAGTTGTATTGAACTTTGTTTAAAAAAACACACACACACGCATATATCGGAAGACATTTATTTTTCAACAAGGAGACGAGAAAGAATTTACGAAAAAAATTTTATTGCCCCTTTGGATACGAATGGTTTCGATTTGCGCGCCTGCCTCTTCCCTATCTTCTTCCATTGATTTTAGTTTAGAACAAAGGGTGATCATGAAAGCCGAAGGTCTTTAGTGATTCGAGTTTCTCTGTATTTTCTTTCGGATAATGCCAGGAGTATTGTTTTCCAGCAAATTGAAGTTTAAATATGTAAAGTAATCTCCCACTTGCCTGATTTAGGACTTCAGTTTTCCTTTTGTATACTTAACCTGAGGTTATAAGATTGTCAACGAAAGCCTTATTGCATTGTTGTGACCCAGTCAGAAAAATTGGAAACAGTTTTTTTATTATCGACAGTAAAACTGTGATCCTGTCAGAGAAGTGAGATTTTTAATTTCACTTGGAAACAGCCTGAATTTTTTCAGATTCTTTTACAACCTTTGACAAAGGTTGTTTATTCAACCGCTAGGATTATTTTCACCTTCATAGTTTTTTTTATTATCGAATCAGATAAAAAAAAACTTACTCAAAACATTAATGCTACACTAAACAATACACAACACTGGTTAAACATTAGCTCGAGTTAATTAAACTACTGAACTATGAATAGTTTAGAAGATAGCTACCGTTCCATTCATGACAGCAAGAAACGTTGAGTGACGCGAACTGCAGATCCCGAGCGGTCTACACTTATTTGTGGCTCCAACAGTTTCTTCCAAAACCTTTAGTGCAGTGCTATAAATTTGAAAAATTTCCTAACTCTGTATGCAAAAAGAAACGAATCAGGCTCATAAAATAAGATTTCTTGTGCAAAATGAACGATGTCTTGTCTTAAACAGGGTCAGGTTTTAAAGGCTTCAGCAGCACACTTCCACCCAAACTCGGCCAATGAGCTCCCCCCGGGATAAAAGTGTTTCTGGATTACCAGCTATCGCCGATTAATAAATTTTACGGGGGACCTTTACTGATGATGTAGAATGTTTATAGTCACTTATTTTTACTTTAAGATCGTCGAGAACGTGCGCTACAAACGGTCATATTGACCAAGTCTAGTTTATGATGCTTAATCAACCTGTCAAACCGTTTTCAATGCAAATTAACGTCTACTGTCCAATAACCAATCCGATCCATCCTTAGCTAGGCCATCGCGCTCCTTAAACGCAATCTGCAGTTTTATTGCGAAAGTCACTCTATTTTTCTCGCCTTCATCTACCCACCGCTATAAACACTGAAGCGTCCGCGCCCTTGGTACATTTCAAACGAATTACAAAATGGTGCTCGATCTCGATGATCTTGCGGAAAAAATGGGAGAATTTTAACAGTCTACTGATGATGGGGAGAAAAGGGAATGTTATGTAAGAGGAGCCAGATGCCACGTGATTCATTTGCAACTTGTTATTTATCATTAACAAACAGCAGAAAAAAGACTAACATATTACGATCGACAGGAACTTGTTCATTAGAATGAAAAAGAAAAGGCAGTTAATTGGACTGTCTAGTAACAAGGAATAAAATATCGCCTCCTTGGATAATCGCACTGGCCATTTCGATGCCATTAAAAAAAAAAGAAATTAACCCCAAATTATATGCGCATTAAGATAAGGTAAAATAAAGACAAGTGGTTCTTCTTATTACTTTTGTTCTGAGTACAAACAACCTACTCTGCTCAATAACCAAGCTCATTCTCTCTAGCTAAGATCAACACTTTCCAGGCTGAAGCCGCTGATAACGTACCTGCTATTACTATTTTTGTTTTTGGGGTCATAGACATTACCTAGGCCAGATGATAACATCTCGTTCTCACAGTCCTCTCTAGCTTAGCAGATGTTCAAACGCTCAGTCATAGCTAGTTAGCTCTAGTTATGCCCTGGGAAGGAAGTCTCTAGTCAGCCTACACGTCTGTGCCTTTTCTGCTCATTTTTAGTTTGTTGAACACATTTTCTGGTGTTTGAATATCAGGCGTAACACTCTTCATTGAATAATAATAATAATAATAATAATAATAATAATAATAACTATTATTATTATTATTGCATTGTTGTGACCCAGTCAGAAAAATTGGAAACAGTTTTTTTATTATCGACAGTAAAACTGTGATCCTGTCAGAGAAGTGAGAGTTTTAATTTCACTTGGAAACAGCCTGAATTTTTTCAGATTCTTTTACATCCTTTGACAAAGGTTGTTTATTCAACCGCTAGGATTATTTTCACCTTCATAGTTTTTTTTATTATCGAATCAGATAAAAAAAAAACTTACTCAAAACATTAATGCTACACTAAACAATACACAACACTGGTTAAACATTAGCTCGAGTTAATTAAACTACTGAACTGTGAATAGTTTAGAAGATAGCTACCGTTCCATTTATGACAGCAAGAAACGTTGAGTGACGCGAACTGCAGATCCCGAGCGGTCTACACTTATTTGTGGCTCCAACAGTTTCTTCCAAAACCTTTAGTGCAGTGCTATAAATTTGAAAAATTTCCTAACTCTGTATGCAAAAAGAAACGAATCAGGCTCATAAAATAAGATTTCTTGTCTAAAATGAACAATGTCCTGTCTTAAACATGGTCAGGTTTTAAAGGCTTCAGCAGCACACTTCCACCCAAACTCGGCCAATGAGCTCCCCCCGGGATAAAAGTGTTTCTGGATTACCAGCCATCGCCGACTAATAAATTTTACGGGGGACCTTTACTGATGATGTAGAATGTTCATAGTCACTTATTTTTACTTTAAGATCGTCGAGAACGTGCGCTACAAACAGTCATATTGACCAAGTCTAGTTTATGATGCTTAATCAACCTGTCAAACCGTTTTCAATGCAAATTAACGTCTACTGTCCAATAACCAATCCGATCCATCCTTAGCTAGGCCATCGCGCTCCTTAAACGCAATCTGCAGTGTTATTGCGAAAGTCACTCTATTTTTCTCGCCTTCATCTACCCACCGCTATAAACACTGAAGCGTCCGCGCCCTTGGTACATTTCAAACGAATTACAAAATGGCGCTCGATCTCGATGATCTTGCGGAAAAAATGGGAGAATTTTAACAGTCTACTGATGATGGGGAGAAAAAGGAATGATATCTAAGAGGAGCCAGATGCCACGTGATTCATTTGCAACTTGTTATTTATCATTAACAAACAGCAGAAAAAAGACTAACATATTACGATCGACAGGAACTTGTTCATTAGAATGAAAAAGAAAAGGCAGTTAATTGGACTGTCTAGTAACAAGGAATAAAATATCGCCTCCTTGGATAATCGCACTGGCCATTTCGATGCCATTAAAAAAAAACAGAAATTAACCCCAAATTATATGCGCATTAAGATAAGGTAAAATAAAGACAAGTGGTTCTTCTTATTACTTTTGTTCTGAGTACAAACAACCTACTCTGCTCAATAACCAAGCTCATTCTCTCTAGCTAAGATCAACACTTTCCAGGCTGAAGCCGCTGATAACGTACCTCCTATTACTATATTTGTTTTTGGGGTCATAGACATTACCTAGGCCAGATGATAACATGTCGTTCTCACTGTCCTTTCTGGCTTAGCAGATGTTCGAACGCTCAGTTATAGCTAGTTAGCTCTAGTTATGCCCTGGGAAGGAAGTCTCTAGTCAGCCTACACGTCTGTGCCTTGTCTGCTCATTTTTAGTTTGTTGAACACATTTTCTGGTGTTTGAATATCAGGCGTAACACTCTTCATTGAATAATAATAATAATAATAATAATAATAATAATAATAATAATAATAATAATAAACATTCAACACGAGAAATACGAAATACAGTGGCTTTGTCTCATATGAAATTTACATTGCTTTCAGACCGGTACACATCCTCGTTTCTTTAAAGGTTTTCAGGGTTAAGGTTGTCAAAAAACCGTTCGTCAAGAAAGAAAGACTACTAACTACATTTTTTTGTCTTCTTGTTACACCTTTATTTATCTTTCTGTCTTTATTTAACAATTGACAGTTATTTTATATAACTCGTCGCTTAGCTTTTGCCAAGTGCCGCTTAACTCAGGTCGCCAAGCTCAGTTTACCCTCCTTGTTGGCATTCCAGCTCGCGTGCCATTCGGCATATGCTTCTTGCTGATAATGGTTGCTTCCCCTTAAAAATAAAGTAAAAGAAACTAAAACAATTAGCAACCCATTAGGAACTCTCCGAGAGAGATGTGTTTTATTCCGGTGCCATTTTGACTGCAAACTTTGCCAACACACAGTTGATATGCCAGGTGGCAACTAATTAATCACATGAAGTTCACACTCTGAGGAAAACTTGAAAAAGCCAGTCTGGAACAAAACCCTAAAAAAACTGCTTTCGCACTCGATTGTCCGCTAAAATCACTATAATGCGTTAAGCATGAAATCAAATGTGACACGGATAAGGCTGATGCGTTGCATACAACCTTTCCTTTCATTTCAGAGGAGACAGGAAGCAAACATTTAAAGGCATAGACTGGGGGGGGGATGTTCTGCCTTAGTCCCATTTTTTTCAAAACAAATGGCACGTGATTTTGGCGGTCTTTTTACCATCGTACATTTCTATCTTTTGAGTTAGATATTCACCTGCATTGGCTTCACCTCTGTTGATTTGTATCCTGAAGTGTCGTCCGGCCTAGATAATTTCTAAAATACAAAAGCGTAAGGTAAATTTACAATTATTTTGCAAATTCCAAGATGCATTGAAACAGGTCAAAGTTTCATACAGTTTTTTAACTTGAATGAGACAAGTAGAGCCCGAGACATATGAAGTTTAAAAATAGTTGGCCAAACTGAAGACTATGCCTTTCAAGTTTCCGTTAAGACGTTCCTTAATGGATTAACCCATTTAAAGAAGGTTTGAATTTATCATCTGTAGTTCGAAATTCAAACAAACATTGGATCTTAGCAAAAGATTTCTTGTCAGTTTATTTCAGAAAGATGTTGATTTTGCTGTCTGAAATCAAATATCTGTGCTGACTCGGTTTCGGTTTCGTGTTTGTCCTGAACCCGTCGAAAGTACCCTCCCCCATGGGGAAACCGTCTTCACCTTCAGTCTAAAACAAAACCCTAAAAGCACGCGCTGGATTGTCCTCTACGTGATAATGCGACAAGCCTTAAATCAAATGTGACATGGATAAAGCTGATGGGTGCATAAACCTTTTCCTTTCATTTCAAAGGAGACAGAAAGGAAGAACCTACATTAAAAATTTCGAAGGAGAAAGAGTCATAGGCTGTGGGGGTATGGTCTGCCCATGCCGTCTTTTAAAACAACTGACACCAGATTTATGGTCCTTTTACACGGCATCATGCATTGCTACCTTCCAAGTCCGATATTCACCTGCATTAGCCGCTTTACGACCGTTGATTTGTATCCTGATGTATCGTCCTGCTCAGCTCGTTCCTAAAATCAAAGCGTAAGAAGATAAATTTACATTCAGATTTGACAAGTTCTCATAATCTATTGCCATACGCTATTAAAAAACTCATATAGTTTTTTAACTTGAATAAGAGAACTGGAAATTAAAGGAAACGCATGAATTAGAATCTAAAAATAAAAAGATGCCAAACTATAAATTATACCTTATCCCTAGTTAATCCATGCCGTAAAATTATTGTGATAAATGCTTGAAAAAAGTATTTTTTTTTAATACATAACAGAAATTAAGAGCGACGGTCAGGAAATATCGACCATCGAGTGGCAAGAGTTGAAAAATCAATTGTCTTCATTTTTTGTCCATAAATAGCGTTAAGGTAGATATGTAATCTGATGCAAGTTGTTCTTGCAAAAAGCCTTTTATTTTTTAGAAAAGTAAGAATATCAGTTTTCGTGGTCGGAGTCTCAAAATGGCCGTATTTTCAACCCGAAATTTGCTAACATCAACTCTCCTCGCGTTCGCAAATAAAGCCGCAAGGAGAAATTTGGACACAGTCCATCAATAGAACAACCGGCTTCTTCTTTCACTAGAAGATACTTTCAAAACAATATCAAGGCTCGTTGAACTAACATAATTCAGAAACGAAGAACAGGTTTTTACGGTGACAAAAACTTTAATTTAGTAGTTGTTTTCTACGGTATTTTTCTTCATGTGGTATAGCTCCAAATTTTCCGGGTCCTCGTTTATTCACACATTTAGACATTCTTCTAAAGCATACCTGAGAATTGGCTTGGGTTCCCTTAGGCAGCCTCCAAACGAAAGCATCAAAGTCCGGTAAAATTAGTGAAGCGTGACCAAAATAACCCATTTAACGGCTCCAAGTTTCCTCGATCGTAAAGTAAGAAGACGAAATATCTTCCTGTTCCGTCATCTTTAGCGAATTACCATTGTTAAAGTCCATATATTTCGATAAAAAGTGAGTACCAGAAAAAGCGCGTTTGACTTTTTCTTCTTCAAAATATTGTCGGGATCGAAAATGTTACTCTTTCAAGAATTGCGTTGCGTTACTACTGTGATTCCGTGACTGTCATTTTAACGGCTTCGTCTCTTCAAACGTACGTTATGTCACGTGCAGTCACGGAACAGATTGTCACGCAGAGTCGCCGCCTGGTAGGGTTCAGCGTTTCAAAACGGCTAAAATTGACCCAGTTTTACCTTTTTACCCCACTCTTTGATTGCAAAAAGAAGGTTTTGCAACGGTAAAACCTACAAGAAGTACTACAAAACGAGCCTTTAGGTTGTAAATATCTACTTTTGTGCGTTTGGAAATTGGAAGTGTTTACACAATTACCGCCGGCCTACCATGAAAATTCCTGAACTTCGATGGTGTCTTACGGAGATTACATTCAATAACCCAAGCCAATTCCCAGGTATGTTTTAAATGAATGTCTAAATGTGTGAAATAAATAGCATTAAGAGTATTTGGAGTTATACCACATGTTAAATATTGCCGTCGAAAATGAGTAACGTACTTAAGTTTTTGTTATCTTGAAAACCTATCCCTCATTTTTCGCTATTGCCCTGAAAGTATCTTTTAGTGGAAGAAAAAGAATTTTTCTGTTCATGGAAAGAGTCCAAATTTCTCCATGCGGCTTCGTTTGCGAACGCGAGGAAAGTTAATGTTAGCGAATTTGAGGTTAAAAATTAGGGCAGTCTGAGACTCCGACATCGAAAACCAATCGTCTAATTTTTCTCACAAATAAAAAGCTTTCGGCAGGAACAATCTACTTTAGATTTCTTATCTACCTAAAAGCTGTCTATGAACAAAAAATGAAAGAAATTGATTTTTCAACTCTTGCCACGAAATTAAGATTTTGGTCGATTTTTCCTGACCGGCGCTCTTAAATAATTAGGGAATTCTGTTTCTTGTCATAAATGATAGAAATAAATATGAAAAAAATAACAGAGATTAAATAGTGGGTGATTTTTATAACAAAGATAAAAAAGGAAAAAGTAGGCATTATCATTTTCCGATTAAAACCGTTTGAAAAAATTTTTCTTTAATCGTGGCCCAGAAGCGCGTGCGAAATTTATGACAGGAATTAATTGCGGAAATCTGATATGACGAATGACTTGGGAGATGACTTGGATAATTGGCGGGGAGTATGCGAGTTGGTCTGGAAAACATCATTTTATAACTACTGGCCGGTGGTAAGTTATTCAAAAGTCAGTCGCGATCCCATACAAAGGTCTTAACAAACCTTTATAATCTTCTAACCGACGGTTGTAACACAACACCTCACACACGTTTGTGAGCTCATACAATTAAGAAAGCGAGACTACCCCGCCGGCTGGGAACCAACTTGTTTTATTGACATTTATTTATGGCCCTGACATTTTCGACCAAATGCAAATAGTTTCACTTTCATCTTTTAAGTTTTTCGCAACCGTGAAATGTATCCAGGTTTCCACCAGGCCTTTTATCAGTTGGAAATTCAAACCATTTTTTTCCAAACATGCCAACTAACTCCTTCTTCCAGTTGCTAGGAACAAAAAACAGAAATTCTTCGAATTCCATAAGCTTGAGGGGGTAGACCGACCAGCTTACACTTGGGTTGACGGAGATATCAACCATTAAGCCATCGTGCCATCTGCAATTAAATGCCTTGCAGTATCTATCCCGCACCAAATCAAGTGTATTTTAAAACTGTTTGTGAAGTAGTTTAAAGCTATTTAAACTATTTAAGAACTATTTTTACCACAATTTGAGGTATTTTTATTATATTTCTCGACTAAAACCAAAATAGCGTTAAAAGTTTGAATTGTATTTGACATCTATTTGAATAATATTTATAACATTTTCCCCGGTTTTCCTTGTATTTGAAATATATTTGCTATCAAAACTACATTTTAAATACAGTATTTAAACTATATTTTCGGAAAGAGAGTACTGGCGAGTTGCTAAAATCTTTTTAAATACCGTATTTAAACTGCATTTTGGAAAGAAGAACCTAAAATCAAAGATTTAAAAAGTAGTTTTTACAAGTAAAGTTCAAAATCAGGTTTTAATTAGGATGTTTAAAGACTATTTTGAATATACCTCCTCGTCTACGACCTTAAACAGCTCATAAATAGCATAGTTAAAACATGTTTGAAAGAGGTTTAAGAGGCAGTTCAATTTAAATTGTGATTTGAAATGACGAACATCTTGAAATCTCTCCAAACAGGATTAAAACTAGCTGTTTTTATTGTATTTTCACAAACTATCCTTATTTAAAAGGTATTTAAATGGAAACCTGTTTCCAGACCTAACTTAAACAGGCTGTTTATAGGGTGTTTTGAAAAAAACCGGCTGTCTTATGGTAAGAAATATACTTTAAAGGAAAAAAAGTCAACCAAATTTATTTTCAAACAGATTTTAAATACTGTTTTCGAACTTTGTAAGATCGCGCGCGCTTTAAATTCAACGGCGATTTCAAAATATGTAACACTGAAGATGACGGATGTACCGTCGAAACATGTCTGGAAAATTAAAGAAAGTTGTTATATTTATACGACTGTTTTCGGGGTATTTTTAAAAATTGATACCCGCAGTCACGAACTTGAAAAACAAAATGCAATAGACATGCAGACACAGTCTGCCAAAAGAAATAAGAACTCGTCGTCTAGACACAGCCCATTCTACAAAGGCACTATTCATATAGATAAGCCATCTCGACAGAAGTGTTTCGTCGTCAATCCTAAAAAAAATTGATGAGAATTCTCAATTCTGGACAAATCCGATTTCTAATCATGCGCGTACTTAATAAGTAACCAGTAAGTATAAACGCCACAAAATTATTAAGCCTAAATCCGCTAACAAACCAAGACATTGAGCTGCCATACAGTTGGGAGCTAATGTATCTTCCAACAAAAACGAACAATCAGCCTTAAACTTCATCAGTCAAATAAAGTATCGAAATATGCATGCATTTCGAGCACATCGACCGGTTTGATAACGCGCGTTGTGTCAAAGTGTGTGACAGTGTAAAGATCTATCGATCTCCAATCATTATTCATCGAATCTCTCTGTGTATATCTCTACACAGCCAGATTTTAAATCAATCATTGATCAGTTACTAAGTTTTGAAACTTCCAAAATTCGCATCAACCATAACGTAACATTACCATGCAGTGTAATCTAAATACTCTATTATAAAAAAAATCTAATCGATTTTGAGACAGAACCGCAGTTACCGTGAACAAAGATAAAACAAGAACGCTCTTAGTAGCGTTGAGTCTCGCTTGTTTTGAGATGAGTTTTAATGTCAAAGGCCCCGGTGCCGTTGCTACTTTTTCGTTTGGAATACAAAATGAGTGTTGTATGTCATAATGTATACACTCAAAAAGTAAAAATTGCAAGGAAAGACAGGCTGCACATCTTAGCCTTAAACCGGTGTGAAACCTTTGAAAACCTTCTACATATTGATATTGTTCCATTGAGGAGTACTCTTTCAGGGATTCTACACTCGAAAAATCGAACGATGATTTTTATCGGTATCAGGGTCCCCTGACTCTGTCAGTATAAATATACATAGCTTCTTTGTACCGGACCAAGGTACGGCTCGGCACAGTACATGTTCAGCACAGGAAAAAAGTGTAAGTTGAACAGAACCTTATACAACACACAGTAAATTTAGTTCGCGCGTATTCCTGCTGAATTTGATGTCCGTTTTATAAGATATCAATATCGCATGAAAGTAATGACATTTTCCATAGCTGCAGTGCTTAGTATCTACTTTCAATATCTCCGTACAGTCTCAGAGTACAATGTTTAGAGTTGTACACAGCATGCATTTTACATAGATAGATAGATAGATAGATAGATAGATAGATAGATAGATAGATAGATAGATAGATAGATAGATGATAGATAGATAGATAGATAGATAGAGAGATAGATAGATAGATAGATAGATAGATAGATAGATAGATAGATAGATAGATAGATAGATAGATAGATAGATAGATAGATAGATAGATAGATAAATAGATAGGTAGGTAGGTAGGTAGGTAGGTGGGTAGGTAAGAACCTTAGTTTATGTCACGATAAAAAGATCAGCATTGCTGATGGGGTCGTGCATACAACAATTACAAGAAAAATAAGGAGTATTGAAAGCAAATGTACACTTAAAAATTAAAAACTGTTAAAAGTTTTTCTTGTATTACAGTATCACCAGGATAAAGCGTTTCATTTTCCCGGAAAATTTCACTTTCTCGTCAAAACAATCACTGACTCAGACCACAGGGAGCCCACACGATCTGTTTATAGTAAATGTACTGGATTTACCGTTTGCTTCACCTATAGCGATATATAGCTAACTATGTATATAAATCAATGATAAATAAACGTTAAATTACTTTACCTGTGGTATATAGTCGTCCTTTTATCTCAAAAGTGGTTTATTGAGCGATTTTGAAGGAGTTTGATTTCGCCGTTGACTGTTCCTTATAACAGAAGGACAAGGGTGGAATCCATGTTTTGAAAGGGCTCCAGTGCCGGAGCGATTTTCCCCCCAAAAATCGTATTGCTCCGCTCTCAAACCCCATAGCAAAAATGTCGAAAGATTCACGTTTCTCCTCGTACCTTCCAATCGAAAATCCATCCAAACAGCCCGGAGCTAGCCGTCGAAGAAAATTAAAATCCCACAGTATTCGAGCGGCAGGAATGCGTAGCAAGATTCATCCGTGCAAGCCAGAAACCGTCCCGCTGATTGCCTCTTTTTGATTGGATGTCGTTAAACAACAAACGCTTACCAAGTCTTCTTCATCAGTTATTATTTAACCATTTGGTTAACGACAGTGCGCATGTACATTTCTTTAAATGTTTTCCGGCTCCCCCTTGATTGTAAGGTTACCAATAAACTCATGAAAGGAAGACTGAAAGATAACTAACAACGTTTTTTGTCTCTTGTACACGTTTATTTAACCTTCTCTCTTTTTTTAACACTTAACAGTCAACTCGTCACTTAGCTTTTGCCAAGTGTACCGCTTAACTTAGGTCGCCAAGCCAGTTCACTCTCATTTTTTGCAGTTCAGCTCGCGTGCCATTCGGCATATGCTTCTGGCTGACAATGGTTGCTTCTCCTAAAAAAAAGGATAAGAAACAAAAAAATTAGCAACCCATAAGGATGTCTCCCAGAAAGCTTTGTTTCATTCTAGTTCCATTTTGACTGCAAACTTACAGTTTATTATTTAAAGACCTATTTGATTCATACATGAAATGCTAATTAATCACCTGAAGATCACACTGACGAAGACTTGAAAAAGCAAGTCTAGAACAAAACCATGGGAAAAAGGTTTCGTACTCTATTGTCCTCTTAAAAAGCAGTAATGCAACAAGCATTAAATCAAATGTCACGTGGATAAAGACGATGCGTTGCACAAACCATTTCCTTTTATTTCACAGGAGACAGAACGAAAGAGCCTACATTAAAATTTGAAGGAAAAATTTAAAGGCATAGGTTGGGAAGGCGGGGGGGGGGGTGGTCTGCCCTTGCCAGTCTTTCAAAACAAATGGCACGTGATTTTTTTGGCCTTTTACACATCATCACACATTTTTATCTTTTGAGTTAGATATTCACCTGCATTAGCCGCTTCACGTCTGTTGATTTATATCCTGATGTGTCAGCGTCCTTGCTAGCTAGTTTCTAAAATCAAAGCGAAAGGTAAATTTACATATATTTTGCAAATTCCAACATGCATTGAAACACGACAAAGTTTCATACATTTTTTGAACGTGAATATACTAAATGGAGCCGAAGGCATGAAGTTTAAAAGTAATTGATCAAATTAAAGATTATGCCGTTCAAGTTTCCATCAGGCGTTCCGATCCTTAATGGCTTTACCCATTTAAAGAAGGTTTTATCATCTGTAGTTCGAAATTTAAAAGCCAAACAAACTTTAGATCTTTGTGAGATTTTTTGTTGTTTCTCCCATAAAGATGTTGAGTTACCTGTCTAATATCAAATATCTGCGTTGAAAGTATGTGACTTAAAGTCCGTCGGTTTCATGTTTTTGTCCAGAACCCGTCGGCAGTACCGACGTAAAGTTTCCATTTGACGTTTCTTAATCGCTTAACACATTTAATTCAAAGAAGATTTTCATCTATCACGAAAGCAACAATAAACTTTGGCTCATATTCGAAAAGATTTCTTGTTGGCTCTCCCAGATAAAGATGTTGAGTTGCTTAAATAACTGTTTCATATCGTAGTTCTGCTCTGAAAGTATTTGACTTTTTTTGTCCAGAAACTCTTCTCTTGTCGCCTGGCAGTTTTATTCTTCCTTGGACGATTCGAGGACAGGGCAAATCAAATATTGCAAAGTTTGGAAACGACGCGGCTTTCGTAGCGACAAATAGCTGTGAAATTGGAAATCGCAACAAGATTGCAACACGAATCACACTAAGGATTCAGACTCCTGTGAATGGGCCTTAAAGTGCCTGGTTGTCGCTATCGACTCATGCAACTGCGTACATTCAAGGGTGGTTATAATCAGAGACAGCCAGAAGGATACTTCTTAAGTATTACCTAGGTTGATGGATTTTGTCAAGAGAGTTTAAACAAGAGAACGGGATCTCAGTCAGATCGGATTTCCCCTTAACATGTGTTTAAATGGTACAAGAACGACTCCTAAGTAGTTCGGGCTTTTCATTATTAAGAATTGGACGTGACCAAATTACGAATATGCAGGCACCATGGACCCATGGGCTGGGTGAACTATACCCCCACTATAAATTTGGCAGGGAATCGCGCAAGCCAGCGCCACGAATCCAAAATATGCTCGGCAGTACCTGACCTGTGCCAGTCAAGTAACATGAACTGTAACTTTTTGTGGGTAAAATGTTTGTCTTGGAGATTCACTTACCCGAAAATTATTCCGTCCTCTTCTGCGGTGAACGCGGACGCCTCCGTACAAAGCCTGGATCTTGTTTACTATGGGTAATGTCGACCGAATAATAATACAAAAAATAATACAAAACAAAGCCATCTTCCCCTTCATCTTGACGCTTTTTGAACTTACGGATGTAGGGAATTTATTTCGCCCGAATTGCTTCTCTTTTTAAACTGCAGTTTAACTACCTGTCATCATCAGCTCAGTTATTTGCAAAAATTCATTAATTTTATGAATAGTTGAAAACCAATCAATTAGAGTAAAGTTAGTCCCTTAAGTAGTTGTTATCTATTTATATAAACCTTCTCTCTATCAGCTGCCAAGCAGATGGAAAGTGAACACGGAAAAATCGATATGATTTGTCCCAGTTTTGTCACTCCCTTTAAACCTGGGAAAAGAAGTCCTGGGCTGTCTCAAATGATATCAATGAAAAAAAACATATATACTTTTGTCCTGTTTTTTTTGTCATTTGATATTAACACTTATAGCTCAGGGCATGGTCATGAAACTCCAAACGTTAATTAGTTGCTCAGTAGCATCATTATTTGCGGCCGACACCATTTTTTTTTTCATCTTTTTTAATTTGTCTAAAACACGCTATACATTATATTGCCGGGAATTAAGATCATCAATAAGTTGTTATGTTTCAATCAAGCAACCTTACTGATATGGTAGCTTTCAGTTGACTAGCAAATTGCTTTTCATGCGGGAGTTTTTTTTAATTCATATTCAGTAAGTTTATTAATTAGCACGTAATAATTACGAAATTTTGAATTCGGCCCGTTTAAAACGAACTTCATACAGCTGTAAATACAAGTGAAGGCGTAAATTATTTGCGCTTGAACTTTTTAAAAAACACAGTTATATTGAACTTTGTTAAAAAAAAACACACACACACAGACACACACGTATATATCGGAAGCCATACGTGGTTAAAAACTTCTTTCTCGAAAATTTTACTAATTATTGGCAAGATTGAAATTTCCTAAATTTTTCCTTTCATCAACAAAAATTTCAGAGGAAAGAGGCTAAAGATGATGCAATTAGACTTGATGCGTTTTTGAAGAGCTTTAATTTTCGAAAGCGTTTTGCTTTAGGAAACCTCACAAGTGAATAACGGATAACGGCAGGAGTATTGTTTTGAGGAAGATCCAGCAAATTGAAGTTTAAATATGTAAAGTAATCTCTCACTTGCCTGATTTAGGACTTCAGTTTTCCTTTTGTATACTTTACTAGCTTATAAGATTGTCAACGAAAGCCTTATTGTAGTGTTGTTACCCAGTCAGAAAAATTGGAAACAGTTTTTTTTATCATCGACAGTAAAATTGTGATCCTGTCAGAGAAGTGAGATTTTTAATTTCACTTGGAAACAGCCTGAATTTTTTAAGATTCTTTTACATCCTTTGACAAAGGTTGTTTATTCAACCGCGAGGATTATTTTCACCTTCATAGTTTTTTTTATTAACGAATCGGATAAAAAAAAACTTACTCAAAACATTAATGCTACACTAAAAAATGCACAACACTGGGTAAACATTAGCTCCAGTTAATTAAACTACTGAACTATGAATAGTTAAGAAGACAGCTACCGTTCCATTCATGACAGCAAGAAACGTTGAGTGACGCGAACTGCAGATCCCGAGCAATCTACACCTATTTGTGGTTCCAACAGTTTCTTCGAAAACATTGTAGTGCAGTGCTATAAATTTGAAAATTCTAATTCTGTATTCAAAAAGAAACGAATCAGGCTCATAAAATAAGATTTATTGTCTAAAATGAACAATGTCTTGTCTTAAACAGGGTCAGGTTTTAAAGACTTCAGCAGCACACTTCCACCCAAACTCGGCCAATGAGCTCCCCCCGGGATAAAAGTGTTTCTGGATTACCAGCTATCGCCGATTAAGAAATTTTACGGGGGACCTTTACTGATGATGTAGAATGTTCATAGTCCCTGATTTTTACTTAAAGATCGTCGAGAACGAGCGCTACATATTGCCAAAGTCTATTTTAAGATGCTTAACCAACCTGTCAAACCGTTTTTAATGCAAATTAACGTCTACTGTCCAATAACCAATCCGATCCATCCTTAGCTAGACCATCGCACTCCTTAAACGCAATCTGCAGTGTTATTGCGAAAGTCCCTCTATTTTTCTCGCCTTCATCCACCCACCGCTATAAACACTGAAGCGTCCGCGCCCTCCGTACATTTGAAACCAATTACAAAATGGCGCTCGATCTCGATGATCTTGCAGAAAAAATAGGAGAATTTTAACAGTCTACTGATGATGGGGAGAAACATGGAATGATATGTAAGAGGAGCCAGATGCCAAGTGATTCATTGCAACTTGTTATTTATCATTAATAAACAACAGAAAAAAGACTAACATATCACGATCGACAGGAACTTGTTCATTAGAATGAAAAAAGACAGTTATTTGGACTGTCAAGTTACAAGGAATAAAATACCGCCTCCTTGGATAATCGCACTGGCTATTTCGATACCATTAAAAAAAAAAGAAATTAACCCCAAATTATATGCGCATTAATATACCGGGTAAAATAAAGACAAGTGGTTCTTCTAATTACTTTTGTTCTGAGTACAAACAAGCTACTCTGGCTCAATAACCAAGCTCATTCTATGTAGCTAAGATGAACACTTTCGAGGCTGAAGCCGCTGATAACGTACCTGTTATTACTATTTTTGTTTTTGGGGTCATAGACATTACCTAGGCCAGATAATAACATTTTAACCGCGGCAGGATTAGCTCAGTCGGTAGAGCGCTCGACTGCAGAGCGGGAGGTCGCGGGTTCGATTCCCGGGGCGGACCAACACTTAGGGTCTTAAAAAAACTGAGAAATGAAGGTAATACCTTTGCCCTGAAAATGGCTAGACCTTCGCGTGGCTCGGATGACCACGAGTTGACACTCAAATAAAAAGTGCATGTCGTTCTCACAGTCCTCTCTAGCTTAGCAGATGTTCGAACTCTCAGTTATAGCTAGTTAGCTCTAGTTATACCCTGGGAAGGAAGTTTCTAGTCAGCCTACACGTCTGTACATGTGCCTTGTCTGCTTATTTTTAGTTTGTTGAACACATTTTCTGGTGTTTGAATATCAGGCGTAACACTCTTCATTGAATAATAATAATAATAATAATAATAATAATTATTATTATTATTATTATTATTATTATTATTATTATTATTATTATTATTATTATTATTATTATAATAAACATTCAACGCGAGAAATACGAAATACAGTGGCTTTGTCTCATATAAGTAAATCTGAAACTTACATTGCTTTCAGACCAGTATAGATCCTCGTTTCTTTAAAGGTTTTCAGGGTTAAGGTTATCAAAAAACCGTTCGTCAAGAAAGAAAGACTACTAAGTACATTTTTTTTGTCTTCTTGTTACACCTTTATTTATCTTTCTGTCTTTGTTTAACAATTGACAGTTATTTTATATAACTCGTCGCTTAGCTTTTGTCAAGTGCCGCTTAACTCAGGTCGCCAAGCTGAGTTCACTCTCCTTCGGTTGGCATTCCAGCTCGCGTGCCATTCGGCATATGCTTCTTGGTGATAATAGTTGCTTCCCCTTAACAATAAAGTAAAAGAAACTAAAACAATTAGCAACTCATTAGGAATTCTCCGAGAAAGATGTGTTTTATTCCGGTGCCATTTTGACTGTAAACTTTGCCAACATACAGTTGATATGCCAGTTGGCAGCTAATTAATCACGTGAAGTTCACAATCTGAGGAAAACTTGAAAAAGCCAGTCTGGAACAAAACCCTAAAAAAACTGCTTTCGCACTCGATTGTCCGCTTAAATCACTATAATGCGTTAAGCATGAAATCAAATGTGACACGGATAAGGCTGATGCGTTGCATACAAGCTTTCCTTTCATTTCAGAGGAGACAGGAAGCAAAACATTTAAAGGCATAGACTGTGGGGGGGGGGGGGATGTTCTGCCCTTCCCATTCTTTCAAAACAAATGGCACGTGATTTTAGTGGTCTTTTTATCATCGTACATTTCTATCTTTTGAGTTAGGTATTCACCTGCTTTAGCTTCACCTCTGTTAATTTGTATCCTGAAGTGTCGTCCGGCCTAGATAATTTCTAAAATACAAAAGCGTAAGGTAAATTTACATTTATTTTGCAAATTCCAAGATGCATTGAAACAGGTCAAAGTTTCATACAGTTTTTAAACTTGAATAATAGAAGTAGAGCCCGAGACATATCAAGTTTAAAAATAATTGGCCAAACTAAAGATTATGCCGTTCAAGTTTCCGTTAAGACGTTCCTTAATGGCTTAACCCAGTAAAGAAGGTTTGAATTTATCATCTGTAGTTGGAAAGCCAAACAAACTTTGGATCTTCGCAAAAGATTTCTCGTCAGTTTATTTCGTAAAGATGTTGATTTTGCTGTCTTATATCAAATATTAAGACACCGTTAACCGAGGAGACCTGGGGACGAGTTTGAGTTGTTTTCATTGCGAAAACAAAAAATGGCGGACATTTCACTCGTTTCAAGAGTAAGAACTAGGCGAAATTATAGCTAAAAACATGGCAAGAACAGCAAGAACACAACTCGAAGGGGGACATCTGCTATTTGGAGAATTATGAAGAATTATGGCGTCTCATTCATTAATTATTAATTAGTAAAGAGCAGAAAGCAGATTAACATATTACGATCGACAGGAACTTGTTCATTAAAATGAAAAAAGGCAGTGATTTGGACTAGTAATAAGGAATAAAATATCGCCTCCTTGGATAATCGCACTGGCTATTTCAATACCTTTTAAAAAAAAGAAATTAACCCCAAATTATATACGCACTTATATAAGGTAAAATAAAGACAAGGGGTTATTCTTCTTATTACTTTTGGTCTGAGTACAAACAAGCTAATCTGCTCGATAACCAAGCTCATTCTCTCTAGCTAAGATCAACACTTTCGGGGCTGAAGCCGCTGATAACGTACCTGTTATTACTACTTTTTGTTTTGGGGGTCATAGATATTACCTAGGCCAGATAATAACATATCGATCTGACAGTCCTCTTGGCTTAACAGATGTTCGAACGCCGTTGATTTATTGCCGGACTTCCGTTTCTCTTGAACAAAGACCATCCGGCGAGGTGATAAGCCATTTATTGGCCGCAACCAGCGCTTTTATCCTACTTCGTTGAGAAAGGATTGAGAAAGTTGGAACACGTTCGTTTAACTTTCCAATTGGACTTGCTATGCCGGCAAACCAAGATTTAACCCACGCATTTCCTTCGATTTAGAAATTGTTTAGGCACATCTTTTTATGATGTATTGTCTACGTAGAAAACGTTCTCCCTTGTCCCCAGTCGCTCGCGATTACTTTTTGTTCAGTTATAGCTAGTTATTTGCTGGGAAGGGAGTCTCTAGTTGGTCGACGCGCCTGTGCCTTGATATTAGTCTGTTAGACAAATTTTCTGGGGTTTGAATATCAACGTTTAAGTCAAATTTTTACAACGACGGTCGTAACTAGAGCTAGTCGATTACGGGAATGGTCGCAAGGTAGACTCCGGGGTCTAACCCCTCACCATTTTATATACCATTTTTGAAGGAAATACCCCTTTCGTATACCTTTTATTAACAAATGGTATCCCCTTCACATACCTTGTTTAGAACATTGCATCCCTTTTAACTGCTGTTGCACTGTCATTTAAATATGAATAAATCAAAAACCAGGAAATTTTCTCGACTTTTTCTCTGTTATAAAATTAATCCTCGTAAGCCCTTTTAGATCTTTTAACAAACCAAAATGACAGGCTTCTGTACCCTTTCATATAACTGAAGCCTGAAAAACGTAGACCATAGACCATTATAGGGAGTACGCCCAGGGACCGGTACAACTCTTAAGCCTGCTTTTCACTGGCGCATAAGCATAAGCATAAGGACATACGCACACGCTGAATGGTATATTTGACTCAATTCTCGATACCAGCTCTCCTCAATCCGATGATAAACAAGATGACGGACGAAGCATCCGCCGTATTGCTTTTGATATGTTCGCATGAGGTCTGGGTCAAAGTCACCTATGATTGGTCCACGGCCTTGTGCTTATGCT
Organism: Porites lutea; assembly: GCF_958299795.1. Lineage (NCBI taxonomy): Eukaryota > Metazoa > Cnidaria > Anthozoa > Scleractinia > Poritidae > Porites > Porites lutea. The sequence continues at coordinate 4,743,293 of NC_133207.1, read as the reverse complement.
TGTGCTTATGTCGACCCAGTTTTCACTAGCCAAAGCCATAGCATAAGCACAAGAACAACGAACTTGTCCGTGTTTCTTGCGCTTATAGTTATGCCGACCCAGTTTTCACTTGCTTACACATGTGTTTGTACTTGTGCTTATGATTATGCTTAAGCGCTAGTGAAAGCCAGCCTTTAGGGCCTGATGGATGTCAAGAGTCATAGGTGCGCTTTCAGTATGCACCACAATGAAAAAAGGCCCTCCCTCCACTCAAAAAATAAGTCCAAATAAAAGGACAAATATAATGTGAGGGGAATACACTGAACGGAGTTTGATCATTTAAACAATTGTTGCGTTAAACTTAAATTACAAGATACCATGCTGAGCGCAATAAAAACTACAAAAAAGGGAGATAAAACCTTTCTTATAAATACACTCTTGCCGCCGACAAACTGAATTTAATTAATCTCCACATTTGAATGATCGCTGATCACTTCGGGAAAACTCATGCCACTGACTTATCCCCGTTATTCATTAATTCCGTTTAACCTAACTTTATGCCAAAACAAAAAATGGACAAAAATACAAACAATAAATGCATACTTTCTGTACACAGGTTCAGGCTAAAATTATTGGTTGCAACTTACAAGGATGTTTGGACACTCTTAGTTTACACAAGCGTTCCTTGAGGACAAAATAGAATAGCTTGTTCGGTGTTGTGTTAACAAACATCTGTCAACTGACAAACGGCTTACGCTACTAATTTACCGTAATTTTCTTGGAAGAAAGTCTTTCGGTCAGTCTAAACAACTCGTGGCTCCCTGTTTTGAGCTTGTTAAACACCTCTTTTGGTGTTTGAATCTCAGGTGAAACACCCCTCGTATATTTTGGACCTTACTTTTATAACATTCAAGGAAAGATATACAAAATACAGTCGTTTTAAACTTATATTGTTTTCAGACCCTTAAAGTGCGCATGTACATTTCTTTAAATGTTTTCCGGCTCCCCCTTGATTGTAAGGTTACCAATAAACTCATGAAAGGAAGACTGAAAGATAACTAACAACGTTTTTTGTCTCTCGTACACGTTTATTTAATTTTCTCTCTTTTTTTAACACTTAACAGTCAACTCGTCACTTAGCTTTTGCCAAGTGTACCGCTTAACTTAGGTCGCCAAGCCAGTTCACTCTCATTTTTTGCAGTTCAGCTCGCGTGCCATTCGGCATATGCTTCTGGCTGACAATGGTTGCTTCTCCTAAAAAAAAGGATAAGAAACAAAAAAATTAACAACCCATAAGGATGTCTCCCAGAAAGCTTTGTTTCATTCTAGTTCCATTTTGACTGCAAACTTACAGTTTATTATTTAAAGACCTATTTGATTCATACATGAAATGCTAATTAATCACCTGAAGATCACACTGACGAAGACTTGAAAAAGCAAGTCTAGAACAAAACCGTGGGAAAAAGGTTTCGTACTCGATTGTCCTCTTAAAAAGCAGTAATGCAACAAGCATTAAATCAAATGTCACGTGGATAAAGACGATGCGTTGCACAAACCATTTCCTTTTATTTCACAGGAGACAGAACGAAAGAGCCTACATTAAAATTCGAAGGAAAAATTTAAAGGCATATGCTGGGAACGGAGGGGGGGGTGGGGTGGTCTGCCCTTGCCAGTCTTTCAAAACAAATGGCATGTGATTTTTTTGGCCTTTTACACATCATCACACATTTTTATCTTTTGAGTTAGATATTCACCTGCATTAGCCGCTTCACGTCTGTTGATTTATATCCTGATGTGTCGGCGTCCTTCCTGGCTGGTTCCTAAAATCAAAGCGAAAGGTAAATTTACATATATTTTGCAGATTCCAAGATGCATTGAAACACGACAAAGTTTCATACATTTTTTGAACGTGAATAAAAGAAGTGAAGCCGAAGGAATGAAGTTTAAAAGTAATTGGCCAAACTAAAGTTTATGCCATTTAAGCTTCAATGAGGCGTTCCTTAATGGATTTACCCATTTAAAGAAGGTTTTATCAAATGTAGTTCGAAATTTAAAAGCCAAAGAAACTTTGGGTCTTTGCAAAAGACTTTTTGTTGTTTCTCCCATAAAATTGTTGAGTTTGCCGTCTAATATCAAATATCTGAGTAGAAGTATGTGACTTTTTGTTTAGAACCAGTCGGCAGTACCGACGTAAGGTTTCCATTTGACGTTTCTTAATCGCTTAACCCATTTAATTCAAAGAAGATTTTCATCTATCACGAAAGCAACAATAAACTTTGGGTCATATTCGAAAAGATTTCTTGTTGGTTCTCCCAGATAAAGATGCTGAGTTGCTTAAATAACTGTTTCACATCGTAGTTCTGCTCTGAAAGTATGTGACTTTTTTTTGTCCAGAAACTCTTCTCTTGTCGCCTGGCAGTTTTATTCTTCCTTGGACGATTCGAGGACAGGGCGCATCAAATATTGCAAAGTTTGGAAACGACGTGGCTTTCGCAGCGAAAAATAGCTGTGAAATTGGAAATCGCAACAAGATTGCAACACGAATCACACTGAGGATTTAGACTCCCGTGAATGGGCCTTAAAGTGCCTGGTTGTCGCTATCGACTCATGCAACTGCGTACATTCGAGGATGGTTATAATCAGAGACAGCTAGAAGGATACTTCTTAAGTATTACCTACGTTGATGGATTTTGTCAAGAGAGTTTAAACAAGAGAACGGGATCTCAGTCAGATCGGATTTCCCCGTAACATGTGCTTAAATGGTACAAGAACGGCTCCTAAGTAATTCGGGCTTTTCATTATATTAAAAATTGGACGTGACCAAATTACGAATATGCAGGCACCACGGAGCCATGTTCTGGGTGAGCTATACCCCCACTATAAATTTAGCCGGGAATCGCGCAAGCCAGCGCCACGAATCCAAAATATGCTCGGCAGTACCTGACCTGTGCCAGTCAAGTAACATGGACTGTAACTTTTTTGGGTGAAATGTTTGTCTTGGAGATTTACTTACCGGTCGTTTCGTCGGCTTACAGCGTCTGCAACGGACAGCCATATGAGGACCTATAGCCTTTATCTCCAACACTGAAGCAATGACTATCAAAATAATACAAAACAAAGCCATCTTCCCCTTCATCTTGACGCTTTGAACTTAAGGATGTAGTGAATTTATTTCGCCCGAATTGCTTCTCTTTTTAAACTGCAGTTTTACTATCTGTCATCATCAGCTCCGTAATTCGCAAAAATTCATTAATTTTATGAATATAGTTAAACACCAACCAATTAGAGTAAAGTTAGTCCCTTAAACATGCAGTTGTTATCTATTTATATAAACCTTCTCTTTATCAGCTGCCAAGCAGATGGAAGGTGAACACGGAAAAATCGATATGTTTTGTCCCAGTTTTTGTCAGTCCCTTTGAACCTGTGAAAAGTATTCCTGGGCTGTCTCAAATGATATCAATGAAAAAAAAAACATATATACTTTTGTCCTCTTTTTTTGTCATTTGATATTAACACTTATAGCTCACGGCATGATCATGAAACTCCAGGCGTTAATTATTTGCTCAGTAGCATCATTATTTGTGGCCCACACCATTTTTTTCATCTTTTTTAATTTGTCTAAAACACGCTATACACCATTGCCGGGAATTAAGATAACCAATAAGTTGTTATGTTGCAATCAAGCAACCTTACTGATATGGTAGCTTTCAGTTGACTAGCAAATTGCTTTTCATGCATATTAGTACGTAATAATTAAGAAATTTTGAATTCGTCCCGTTTAAAACGAACTTCATACAGCTGTCAATACAATAGTGAAAGCATAAATTATTTGTGCTTGAACTTTTTTAAAAAACACACTGATATTGAACTTTGTTTAAAAAAACACACACTTACACACACACACGCATATATCGGAAGACATTTATTTTTCCAGAAGGAGACGAGAAAGAATTTATAAAAAAAAAATCTATTGCTCCTTTGAATACGAATGGTTTCGATATGCGCGCCTGCCTTTTCCTTATCTTCTTCCGTTGATTTTAGTTTAGGACGAAGGGTGATCATGATATACCCAAAGGTCTCCAGTGATTCGAGTTTCTCTATATTTTCCTTCGTATAACGGCAGGAGTATTGTTTTAAGGAAGATCCAGCAAACTGAAGTTTAAATATGTAAAGTAATCTCTCACTTGCCCGATTTAGGACTTCAGTTTTCCTTTTCTATACTTTACTAGCTTATAAGATTGTCAACGAAAGCCTTATTGTAGTGTTGTGACCCAGTCAGAAAAATTGGAAACAGTTTTTTTTATTATCGACAGTCGAATTGTGATCCTGTCAAAGAAGTGAGATTTTTAATTTCACTTGCAAACAGCCTGAATTTTTTCAGATTCTTTTACAACCTTTCACAAAAGTTGTTTATTCAACCGCTAGGATTATTTTCACCTTCATAGTTTTTTTTATCATCGAATCGGATAAAAAAAAAAACTTACTCAAAACAATAATGCTACACCAAACAATACACAACACTGGGTAAACATTAGCTCGAGTTAATTAAACTACTGAACTATGAATAGTTAAGAAGACAGCTACCGTTCCATTCATGACATTGAGTGACGTGAACTGCAGATCCCGAGCGGTCTACACTTATTTGTGGTTCCAACAGTTTCTTCCAAAACATTTAGTGCAGTGCTATAAATTTGAAAAATTTCCCAACTCTGTATGCAAAAAGAAACGAATCAGGCTCATAAAATAAGATTTCTTGTCTAAAATGAACAATGTCTTGTCTTAAACAGGGTCAGGTTTGAAAGGCTTCAGCAGCACACTTCCACCCAAACTCGGCCAATGAGCTCCCCCCGGGATAAAAGTGTTTCTGGATTACCAGCTATCGCCGATTAAGAAATTTTACGGGGGACCTTTACTGATGATGTAGAATGTTCATAGTCCCTTATTTTTACTTAAAGATCGTCGAGAACGTGCGCTACAAACAGTCATATTGACCAAGTCTAGTTTATGATGCTTAATCAACCTGTCAAACCGTTTTCAATGCAAATTAATGTCTACTGTCCAACAACCAATCCGATCCATCCTTAGCTAGACCATCGCGCTCCTTAAACGCAATCTGCAGTGTTATTGCGAAAGTCCCTCTATTTTTCTCGCCTTCATCCACCCACCGCTATAAACACTGAAGCGTCCGCGCCCTCCGTACATTTGAAACCAATTACAAAATGGCGCTCGATCTCGATGATCTTGCGGAAAAAATAGGAGAATTTTAACAGTCTACTGATGATGGGGAGAAAAAGGGATGATATGTAAGAGGAGCCAGATGCCACGTGATTCATTTGCAACTTGTTATTTATCATTAACAAACAGCAGAAAAAATACTAACATATTACGATCGACAGGAACTTGTTCATTAGAATGAAAAAGAAAAGGCAGTTAATTGGACTGTCTAGTAACAAGGAATAAAATATCGCCTCCTTGGATAATCGCACTGGCCATTTCGATGCCATTAAAAAAAAAGAAATTAACCCCAAATTATATGCGCATTAAGATAAGGTAAAATAAAGACAAGTGGTTCTTCTTATTACTTTTGTTCTGAGTACAAACAAGCTACTCTGCTCAATAACCAAGCTCATTCTCTCTAGCTAAGATCAACACTTTCGAGGCTGAAGCCGCTGATAACGTACCTGTTATTACTATTTTTGTTTTTGGGGTCATAGACATTACCTAGGCCAGATGATAACATGTCGTTCTCACAGTCCTCTCTAGCTTAGCAGATGTTCGAACGCTCACTCATAGCTAGTTAGCTCTAGTTATGCCCTGGGAAGGAAGTCTCTAGTCAGCCTACACATCTGTGCCTTGTCTGCTCATTTTTAGTTTGTTGAACACATTTTCTGGTGTTTGAATATTAGGCGTAACACTCTTCATTGAATAATAATAATAATAATAATAATAATAATAATAATAATAATAATAATAATAATAAACATTCAACACGAGAAATACGAAATACAGTGGCTTTGTCTCATGAAACTTACATTGCTTTCAGACCGGTACACATCCTCGTTTCTTTAAAGGTTTTCAGGGTTAAGGTTATCAAAAAACCGTTCGTCAAGAAAGAAAGACTACTAACTACATTTTTTTTGTCTTCTTTTTACACCCTTATTTATCTTGCTGTCTTTGTTTAACAATTGACAGTTATTTTATATAACTCGTCGCTTAGCTTTTTGCCAAGTGCCGCTTAACTCAGGTTGCCAAGCTCAGTTTACTCTCCTTGTTGGCATTCCAGCTCGCGTGCCATTCGGCATATGCTTCTTGCTGATAATGGTTGCTTCCCCTTAAAAATAAAGTAAAAGAAACTAAAACAATTAACAACCCATAAGGAACTCTCCGAGAAAGATGTGTTTTATTCCAGTGTTATTTTGAATGCAAACTTTGCCAACATACAGTTGATATGTCAATTGGCAGCTAATTAATCACGTGAAGTTCACACTCTGAGGAAAACTTGAAAAAGCCAGTCTGGAACAAAACCCTAAAAAAACTGCTTTCATACTCGATTGTCCGCTAAAATCACTATAATGCGTTAAGCATGAAATCAAATGTGACACGGATAAGGCTGATGCGTTGCATACAAGCTTTCCTTTCATTTCAGAGGAGACAGGAAGCAAACATTTAAAGGCATAGACTGGGGGGGGGATGTTCTGTCTTTCCCGTTCTTTCAAAACAAATGGCACGTGATTTTGGTGGTCTTTTTATCATCGTACATTTCTATCTTTTTAGTTAGATATGTATCTATTCTTGTAAAAATTTCTGTTATGTATTGAAAAAATACTTTTTTCAAGCATTTATCACAATAATTTTACGGCATGGATTAACTAGGGATAAGGTATAATTTATAGTTTGGCATCTTTTTATTTTTTAGATTCTAATTCATGTGTTTCCATTAATTTCCACTTCTCTTATTCAAGTTAAAAAACTATATGAGTTTTTAGCGTATGGCAATAGATTATGAGAACTTGTCAAATAAATGTAAATTTATCTTCTTACACTTTGATTTTAGGAACGAGCTGAGCAGGACGACACATCAGGATACAAATCAACGGTCGTAAAGCGGCTAATGCAGGTGAATATCGGACTTAGAAGGTAGCAATACATGATAAATAATTAGGGAATTCTGTTTCTTGTCATAAATGATAGAAATAAATATGAAAAAAATAACAGAGATTAAATAGTGGGTGATTTTTATAACAGAGATTAAATAGGAAAAAAGTAGGCTTTATCATTTTCCGATTAAAATCGTTTGAAAAAATTTTTCTTTAATCGTGGCCCAGAAGCGTGTGCGAAATTTATGACAGGAATTAATTGCGGAAATCTGATATGACGAATGACTTGGGAGATGACTTGGATAATTGGTGGGGAGTATGCGAGTTGGTCTGGAAAACATCATTTTATAACTACTGGTAAGTTATTCAAAAGTCAGTCGCGATCCCGTACAAAGGTCTTAACAAACCTTTATAATCTTCTAACCGACGGTTGTAACACAACACCTCACACACGTTTGTGAGCTCATACAATTAAGAAAGCAAGACTACCCCGCCGGCTGGGAAACCAAGCTGAAGTTGTCTGCCAATTCACTGCCAGTTCGCCGGCTGCCAATTCGACAGGCTGAAGTTGTCTGCCAATTCGATTTATGCGAGAAAAAGTAACATTAGACGGAGAAACAGTCAGAACAGTAGAGGAATTATAAATTTCCAAACGAAATACAGTTATATTTACCGAACAATAATGTACAACAGTCAGTCAGTCAACACGTTATGTTCCAACTCTGGCTGTGAGAGGTCGTTTGTTGAATTGCGTGACACTGTAATTGTAGACTGATCCTCACGGCAAAGAGAGGAAGAAAGTCAAGTAAAACTAAAAATTTCGTCATATTATTTGCTCCCGATATTTTGGGGGGGCTAAAACAAAATGGTTGGTTTATACTCGTGCTCTGTTTTAAAATTGTCACTGCAATTTATCACCGCATACACCGTACATAGTCTGAGCTCCTAATGAGCGTTTCCTGTATGGAATAACTTGTCAAGTTATATTTCTGGATGTTTCGATTCTTACAAAAATAATTGTAATTTAAACCTCACTGTACAATTAACTCATCTCAATGCTCTTTAGACCCATCTCAAGAGCCATGTCCAGCCCTGGTCATGAAATCCAGACTTTCTTCACTTCTTACTTAGTTCCACACTTCTCAGAGGTCTGGAAGTGTGGAATAGTGTGACAAAGTAAGGATATCGCCGCACTTTTCCCCCAGTCATGAACCCTTCGTCATTCTTTACTTTGTTCCACACTTCTCAGAGGTCTGGAAGTGGGGAATAGTGTGACAAAGTAAGGATATTGTCGCACTTTTCCCCCAGTCATGAACCCTTTGTCATTCTTTACTTAGTTCTACACTTCCCAGAGGTGTGGAAGTGTGGAAAAGTCCAACAAAGTAAGGATATTGTCTCACTTTCCCCCAGTCATGAACCCTTTGTCATTCTTTACTTAGTTCCACACTTCTCGGAGGTGTGGAAGGGTAGAATAGTCTGACAAATTGAGTTTAATTGCACACTTTCCCTGAGTCACGAGAAGCTCAGTGCGCTTTATGCCCACTTGGTTTTATTTCTGTATGGTTTTTTACATTTTTCCTTAAGAACTATTTTTATTTTGAATAGCAGATATACCCATTGTTTCAATGCCAACTGTTGAAAGAAACTTAAAGTTAAGAAATCCGATCTCCAACCAAGCTTTCTTCCTTATCAGTACAGGTTCAAATTAGATCATTGTTAGATCACACCATATATCCACTGTTTCGCAGTTTTTCCTCTTCTCTAAGGTTATGTAAATGCTGGACATAAATTACGAAAAAGATGAAGTGTCCCTGTTCATTTTCTTTTTCATTTTTACATATTTTGACAGCCAAGAGAAGGTCTGCTCGCAAACTTCTGTGTCAATCTGTAGGTGAAACACAAAGAGGTCAGATGACAACATCAAAACGTCTGTATATCGCTTCATGCTAGAATGCACTTATACGCCGCGAAAGGATTAATTACCGTGACTAAATAAGTGATAAAATTAAAATAAATTTCAGTGTTCTGGCCGACGACCTATTAAATGAAACTGAGATCGTTATAGTACTAAATAGAATTAATAACATTGTAAACTATGTCTTTTCCCTCTCATTACCCCTTTGAGGTCTTCTATGTTGTTTGCGTCGCAGTTTTCTTTGCACCACTGATCGACATGGCCCTTCATGTGCATTTTGTCTACCAGAATCGATAGCTCTGACAATCTCTTTGCAGTCCTTGTCACGTCCCTTCGAGCAGGGTTTTGAGCAAATTTCTTCAAATGGCATCCATCGTCGTAAATAATGTATCCTACGAGTAAATGATCATTGGATGGTCATGGACAGGGTACAGAACTGTAATGATACAAATCTCATTTCAGTCGGCTTTGTGTATGTTTTTATTATTATTATTATTACTATTATTAGTATTTTTATTATTATTATTATTATTATTATTATTATTATTACTATTATTGATACTATTTTCAGTACACAATGATATACAACAATTTTAATGTGTTTCTTACTTAAAGCCTTAAATATGTTTTCATTCCGGCTTAACAAATCGTGCAACACTGCGTAGACTTGAGTCTTTGATTCCGCGCAAAATAATTCCGACCACCGGGTAATCACTCCACACGGTGACATAATACAAAGTATTCCTAGGAGTAAACAATCATTTTGTGAATACTAATTTGTGAACTTGAGAGGAAGTAAATCGAACATTTTTAACGAACACCCTAAAAATAGGTATATTCATGTAGATGCTCCTCCCTGTATTTCTAGAGGTCCACACTAGGGGCTTACGCGGAAAAAAATTACGTAGCCATGTTCTTGAGAAGAAAAAAAAAAACCTTTAGTAATATAAAATTACATTTGAATCACTTTTGAATTATGCGAAGAGGATGTTCTATATTACAGTCAGGATTCCGCGTGACAATATCGAAATATATATAAACTCAGTGATAAAATTCTGGTCAAATTCAATCCCCAAGGTGTATAATGACCGCAAGGAGACCCTCTATTGTGACGGGGCTTGTGCCGTGAAAAGAGAACATTTTGCATTTTACCTGCAGAGCGGTCATTCTTCCTCTGCCTTGCATCTCCGTCCTTCTCTGTTTTGCAGGACAAGGTTGCGTTTCTCTTGCATGAAAAATTCTGTATTTACAACAAACCACAAATCAACTAAGTTTCCGGCCTAATTATTTGGAAAGTTCTTCTGGAATTATTTGAGTTTATCAAATATGAACCTTTTTTTCGATCTCATGGTAATTTTATTGTAATCTCCCACAAACATTATAGCTATTATTATTATTATCAATAGAGCTACGTACTATTCGGGTCACAACTGTTCGTAATAGACGAGTCGGCAGTGGTATGACTAAGTGTCCCAGCCATGAAATACAATATACTAGAAGTACTAAAGCAACAAGGAGAAACCGTATTATTTGTAAACTTAATGTGGAAGGCAATCTGAATTGTACGGTTTTTTTGCTTTTCACTACATGTCTTTGTATTTTCTTAATATCTTTTTTATAAGAAGCTTAGTTTTTGATGGTTTTCCTTCATACCCTTCTTGTGGTATTTCATTGTTGGAACATTTCGGCTTCTTTTCAGGTGGTTGAGATGATTCTCCTCTCTGGAATGCTGACTTTAGCGTTGATGACATCTGACCATTGTAATTGTCTCCTACCACTGTTACCACTGTTTCCAGTCTTTTCTCATAACCTTCTATCAGAACTGTTGAGATCCCGTTGCATGGCTCCCACGTGGCCTCAGACTCACTTTTTCCCAAATACTTCACCTAACAATGAGGGGAACAAGAGCGCAATAAGAATTGCCACATTATTAAACTTGGCCGAAAGAATATTATGCCACATTTAAGACTGTTAACAAAATGGAAATAAGTAATAGATGGAGCAGTTGTAACGTGACTTTCGCGTTAATTGTTGGTTAGGCCAAGTTGTTGTTGTTGCGTGTGTGTGTGACCCTTTTCTTTGTACAACGATTTGCCTTGCCTTCTTTAACTATTTCAATTTTTCTGCTTGTTATTTATGTTAGCATGACAAACGTTATATTTCTTGAGATATTCGTTTATGTACCTTATAATAGGTGCTACTCCTCGTCACTTTACTATCCATAATTTTTTCTATCACAAACTCTTTATCTGGGATTTTTCCATTTGCCTTGCCTCTTGCACGGGTGATCGGTCCGTAAAAAAACTCCTCGCATTCAATGGTAGCACCAGCAACTTTTTCCTCATCAGAAGCCGTTTCCAGGGTACACACAAATTCAGATTCATTCACATATGCAGGTGAATTGATACAGCCAGTACGAATTGAGCCAGGTAGACCTTCATACGAAACGTCTCTCCGATTTGTTCTTTGTTCGTAGCAATACACATTCGTCAAGACTGACATAGAGAAGGGGGGAGAAGCGGAATTGGCCGAGAAACTGGCGAAGTACGCAGTAACTCTTCAACAGTATCGCCAGTCTTTGATGGAAGAAGAGATACTTCCTTCAAGGACAAGGTAGACTTTTTTTGTTATTTGTTAATTGTAAGATTCATTCACATATGCAGGTGAATTGATACAGCCAGTACGAATTGAGCCAGGTAGACCTTCATACGAAACGTCTCTCCGATTTGTTCTTTGTTCGTAGCAATACACATTCGTCAAGACTGACATAGAGAAGGGGGGAGAAGCGGAATTGGCCGAGAAACTGGCGAAGTACGCAGTAACTCTTCAACAGTATCGCCAGTCTTTGATGGAAGAAGAGATACTTCCTTCAAGGTAGATTTATTCGCATCTGTAGGTTTGAAAATAGGCGTAAATTTAATGATCTCTTTGAGCATGTTTTCGGTTTCTTTTTTCAATGTCAGAATTTTTTACCTACATTAACTTTTATCATAATCAGCAGCCAGTGATGAAAACTTTCCATGATTTTCCAGTAGACATACCGTGTATAACGAATATTGAAGTTTAAATAAATTAATTGTAAGATGGTATGCTACCTTTATCAAAAACCGAAGCGGACATATCCAGGTCACTACTTCAACCAGAGAAACATGGCATAATTCTAAAAATATATGATAACTCGACCTCAAGATGGAACAAAGTTTGAAAGGAGGGCCACAGAAGACAAAAAGATTACCAGCTCGTTTAATCAAGCCGACTGAGTTTTGACACATCGACGGATAATTAATATATTCAGTTTTAACGCAGCATATTGATGTTTTACATCTTAACAAGTAATTCGTCAATACTTAAACGGAAAAAAACCATTCAGGCTATGACTCTTCAAGATAGTTACCCAGATAAAAGAAAATAAAAATCAGTTTACACGAGCTAGAGACACTGTTTTCCATCAGAATGTATCGGGAAATGCAAATGATCCCAGGAAATTAAGACTGAATTGGCTATTTTTTTTATTTTTTTAATTGTAGCGCGAAAAGGAAAAATGGCCATGAAAGCGCATTAGAATTGACGGCAGAATCTCCCAGGCGCTCGCCACGACACCACGTAACACCACGCTCGGAGGCGAGCTGCTCGAGGCCAAGAAACCTCGAAAAAGAATTCACCTATGGGTGACTCTCTAAAGACGAAGATGAGGGTGGACCATGCAAATATTTTAGTATTGTCACGTGCCGACCCTATAACACGCACCTAAACAGTGATCCCCCTTTTCCACAGAGAGATCTGCAGGTAGCTACTCTAGGTCGATAAGTCACAATTATTACTTTTTACAGAATGCTGTATATTTTTTGACCAATTTAGGTCATGAACCTGATGAAGGAATAGAACAATAACAATTGCTTTGAGCATTGATAAACTTTATCAAGTTTATCTTAAAGCGAGGAAGATAGAACGCACATACTCTGCATTCTTTACCGCCTATTTTTAGCGTTGTCACGATCTTAAGAGACCTGACTGTTGTACCCAATTGAAAGCTCCCGGGGTTAAGATTCTTTGTGTATTGTATTTGCGTTATAATGTGGCATTCACATTTAAATGATATGGAAATTCCTAAAACAAAACGTTTTATACCCAAAGGGTTTGAATTGGGTACGACATTGAGTTAGGAAGGAGAAAACCCCAGAATAAGACGTCTCATATACGGCACATTAAGATGAAAAATTTCAAACATAAAAATCCATAGATGAGATGACGTTGTTGAAGTTTCCGTTGAAAAATAAATAAATAACTAAACGAAGATAAAGGACTGACGGGGACTTCGTGACAGAGAAAACGTAGGCTAGTTTTATGGTCGGGTATTCAAACAGATGGCAGTGAAACAAGGCTAATATCTTCTAGTCACAGAATTGTTGTCTAAACTTAAAATAGCATTTAAAAAGATGTAAAACGAGTTGCAGGAATAAAACCAACAAATACTCCCACTGCGCTTTATTTTCATTTCATTCGTGACAGGGGGGAAAGTGCCACAATATCCTGACTCTGTCAGACTATTTCATACTTCCACACCTCTGAGAAGTGTAGAACTAAGTAAAGAATGACAGTGGTTTCGTATGACCAGGGGAAAAGTGCGACAATATCCTTACTTTGTCAGACTTTTCCACACTTCTACACCACTGAGAAGTGTGGAACTAAGTAAAGAATGACAAGGGGTTAGTGCCTGGGGGAAAAGCGTGACATTATCCTTACTTTGTCAGACTTTTCCACACTTCTACACCTCTGAGAAGTGTGAAACTAAGTAAAGAATGACAAGGGGTTAGTGCCTGGGGGAAAAGTGTGACATTGTCCTTACTTTGTCAGACTTTTCCACACTTCTACACCTCTGAGAAGTGTGGAACTAAGTAACGAATGACAAGGGGTTAGTGCCTGGGGGAAAAGTGTGACATTATCTTTACTTTGTCAGACTTTTCCACACTTTTGCACCTCTGAGAAGTGTAGAACTAAGGATGAAAAAGGAAAGTAGGGATCTTGTGGCCAGCACTGGACATTTGTGCATCTCAACACGTTTACTCTGTGAAACGGCAACACGAACAACGTATATTTACTAAGACTAGAAGCTCGTGTGAGCATTTCCGGCATGGAAAAACTTGTCAGGTGACATTTCAGTTATTGCAAAAACAGCGTTGATGTAAACCCCACTGTAGGATTAACTCATCTCAATGCCCTTTTGACCCATCTCAATACGTTTGCTCTATGAAACGGGAACACAAACACTAGCTAGAAGCTCCTGTGAGCATTTCCGGCATGGAATAACTTGTCACGTGACATTTCAGTTATTGCAAAAATAGTTTTAACGTAAACCCCACTGTAGGATTAAATCATCTCAATGCCCTTTAGACCCATCTCAATACGTTTATTCTGTGAAACGGCAAGACGAACAACGTATATTTACTAAGACTAGAAGCTCGTGTGACCATTTTCGGCATGGAATAACTTGTCACGTGAGATTTCAGTTATCGCAAAAATAGTTTAAATGTAAACCCCACTGTAGGATTAACTCATCTCAATGCCCTTTAGACCCATCTCAATACGTTTACTCTGTGAAACGGCAACACGAACAACGTATATTTACTACTAAGACTAGAAGCTCGTGTGAGCACTTCCGGCATGGAATAACTTGTCACGTGACATTTCAGTTATCGCAAAAATAGTTTAAATGTAAACCCCACTGTAGGATTAACTCATCTCAATGCCCCTTTGACCCATCTCAATGCGTTTGCTCTATGAAAAGGCAACACAAACAAAGTATATTAACCAAAACTAGAAGCTCGTGCGAGCATTTCCGGCATGGAATAACTTGTCACGTGACATTTCAGTTATCGCAAAAATAGTTTTAATGTAAACCCCACTGCAGGATTAACTCATCTCAATGCCCTTTAGACCCATCTCAATACGTTTACTCTGTGAAACGGCAACACGAACAACGTATATTTACTACTAAGACTAGAAGCTCGTGTGAGCACTTCCGGCATGGAATAACTTGTCACGTGACATTTCAGTTATCGCAAAAATAGTTTTAATGTAAACCCCACTGTAGGATTAACTCATCTAAATGCCCTTTTGACCCATCTCAATACGTTTACTCTGTGAAACATCAACACGAACAACGCATATTTACTAAGACTAGAAGCTCGTGTGACCATTTCCGGCATGGAATAACTTGTCACATGACATTTCAGTTATTGCAAAAACAGTTTTAATGTAAACCTTGCTGTACATTTAACTCACCTCAACGCCATTTAGACCCATCTCAATACCTTTAGTCCGTGAAACAGCAACACGAACAACGTACATTTACCAAGACTAGAAGCCCGTGTGAGCATAACTTGTTACGTGACATTTCAATTATTGCAAAAATAATTTCAATGTAAACTTCACTGTACGATAAGCTCATATCAATGCCCTTTAGACCCATCTCTTTGATTAACAGAATAATTTGAAAGTGCGTTTTCTTTAGTGGTCTTAACAGAAATGAAGAGTTCAAGAAATAACGTCAACTGATGTACCTTTTCTATAATCGCAACAGTATTGTCAAGTGGTTAAAGACCCGCTTCTCATTATTTACATTGTTAGGCTTCGATCTTTTCTATTCTAATGTTAATATGATTTTCCCTCCTAGTAATTAGCAGGTCTTTTGTTTTGCTTTGTTCTTTTTTTGTCATAATTTCAAACGAACAATGACAACATTGTGACAATAAAAAATTAGTACTAATTTCTCGTTAAAAGCGCAGACGGACGGCTTTTCATTAAACCTGGACTTGTCGCGGGTTACGTAAGATAATGGAATAATGGCAAGAAAGGTAAGTTGTTACTTTATTCTTTTATTGTTTGCTGTGATCTTTCATCCTTCTTGCAATTCAAATTATTTTACAACAACGACTTTTATTGCGTGTCATTTCCTCAATAGAAAGTCAGAGCTCGTCAAAATCTGGATTGTCAGCGACTAGCAGAACTAATAGTTGAGACCAGACTCCCTGGTACTTCGATATACCTTGAAGGGATTGCATTGAAAGAAGGGTCTTACTGGCAATCAATTGCCACCAAATATGAGAACGGTGTCCCGGGATCCCGTTTGGTGAAGGCCATATATAACGTTTGGAGGTCGAAATATTTTGTGGATCTTGTAACAAAAACACTTGAGGGCAAGGTTAGAATAAGAGTTTGTTGTTATGTTTTCATGGCTGCTTTTGTGATGGGCCTGATAGGATAGGTATCCAGCTGTGTGTGCCTCAATGCGCCCGCAATTCTTCCCTGGGTGGATCCGTGACAGAAGTCATGTGCGCGGGCCCATTGGAATCATTACACACTTTGGTATAGGCAACATTAATTCTAATAAGACGTTATCAAATGGGACATTACAAACTGATAGTTAAATGGCTCAATGCATACCTGCAAGTTTCTTATTTTCATTTTTCTGTTTTCATTTTAAAAGCTACGTAATTAACTCGCTCGCACATTTGTGGTAGCTTTCAAGTAACGAAAATTTTATTCTTTTAAAAGGTCTTTCACCCATGATGATGGCGTACGTCTTTTGGGTATCTCTACCCCCCGCCCCCCGTCTCTCTTCTCTGTCCTGTTTTTGCGGACTGTATAGCTACAACACAAAAACAGTTTTTGCCAACCATAACATTCTGGAAAAGGCGTATTTTACTCTTCAAAAATTTACTGTCATTCACTTCCGTGCCCGATAAATAGTATCATACACTTATTATCATTATTGTTGCTATTTATTTTTTTTTACAGAAAGGTAACACTAATTTATGTCATAGAACCAAAGTCAGCGATAAGGGCGAAGATGTCCTTGTTAACGTAAGTACATAAATGCGCCTGATTTCAAACACTGTCACCTTGCCAACCCTTCTGCACTACTTCACTTCACGGATAATATATGCAACTAAAACTTCCAGTCTTGTAATATCTAGTTGGTGTAAAACATTTTCCTTATGAACCCCCTTTTTTTTTTTTTCAGAAACGTGATCATGAGCAACACAAGAGAAACTCCAAAAGAGTCAAAGTGTACTCGCGAAGGCTCATCAGGCCACGATACACTATTAATAGAAAACGGAAGGTAACAAAAAGACTATTTTCACCTTGTATGTTTCCTTGTTAAAAACCTGGCACTACCTTTGTAAGGTTTAAAAGTGATGTGAAAAAATAAATACAGGTTTGATTACCTTTTTTCTTCTTTTGAATAAGGAACTACGTCAAATACTTAATCGCGTAGTTAACTCATTCGCGATTTGTCTTCTTTCTTCGCAGATTCCGGTTGGGCATTCAAAGGTCTTCATTCACCCACTATATTCGCGCCCTTCTTCTATTGCGGTATGCTATTTGGCAATGCCTTAACCCGCTTCACTGTAAAGTTTTCTACCTTAATAATTACCTTGCTATGTCGAGAATGATCTTGAAAGTCAGCTATATTTCGGTTGGAAATAACGATGCCTTCATGAGGGTGAACGGCCCGATAACGCTTTCCACGTCACTGGCGGATCCAGACCCAGAGATAATTTGGGGGAGGGGGGGGGGGGAGCGTGTAAAAAAAATTCAGCCCTCCGGGCGTCAGCATAGTCTAAAAGTAAGGGGGGCCCTCCCCCCTGGCCCCTTCCCTGGATCCACCACTGCACACTACTAAAATGTGAGTCCACTGTCCCTCCTTGACCAACTAGGTCCCCCCTATGCAATAGCCCAGGTCTCGCTCATTAAGAGTGACCAATGAGCTCTAATTGTGGCAATACCAAGCATTACAGAAAATACGAGACATATACCTTGGGTGGCGACACGTTCAGTTATTTCATTTATCCCAATGTTTTACGGGAGGTCGACAATCTTTTTAAGAAGAGATTTAAGCCCCCCAAGGAATTTTTTCCCCTTTTTGCCGAATTTGAGGTTTTTCTAAAATACAACCTGCCCGAGTATATCCGCGATCATCGCAAATACATTACTAGCGTGCGCGCATACGAAGCGGTAACTAAAATTGTTATGGATTTGGAAAAATGTTCCTGTGAAAAGGCAACAGGAATCGGTTTGGGGGAAGAGCTCCCAACCAGTACTCCATCCAGGATTCTCTGGCAAACGCTAATCGAGGAGAGCATTGAGACGAGTTCATTGTAGAGTGGGGTTTATATTAAAATTACTTTTGTAAGAATTGAAATGTCACGTGACAAGTTATTCGTTGCCGGAAATACTCACACGAGCTTCTAGTGTTCGTAAATGTACGCTGTTCGTGTTGCCGTTTCACACGGTAAACGTTTTGAGATGGGTCTAAAGAGCATTGAGACGAATTAATTGTACAGCGAGGTTTGTATTAAAATTATTTTTGGAAGAATGGAAACGTCACGTGATAAGTTATTCCATACCGGAAATGCTCACACGAGCTTCTAGTCTTACTAGATGTACGTTGTTCGTGTTGCCGTTTCACAGAGTAAACGTATTGAGATGGGTCTTAAGGGCATTGAGACGAGTTCGTTGTTGAGTGAGGTTTATATTAAAAAAACTTTTGTAAGAATTGAAATGTCAGGTGACAAGTTATTCGTTGCCGGAAATTCTCACACCAGCTTCTAGTTTTAGTAAATGTACGCTGTTCGTGTTGCCGTTTCACACAGTAAACGTGTTGAGATGGGTCTAAAGAGCATTGAGACGAGTTAATTGTACAGTAAGGTCTACATTAAAACTGTTTTTGGAATCATTGAAATGTCACGTGACAAGTTATTCCATGCCGAAAATGCTCACACAAGCTTCTAGTCTTAGTAAAAGTACGTTGTTCGTGTTGCCTTTTCTCACAGTAAACGTGTTGAGATGGGAGTAAAAGACATTGAGATTGGCTCAATATACGGTAAGGTTTACAATGAAATTATTTAACTGATAATTGAAATTGCATGCGAAAAGTTATTCAATACTCGAAACTTTCGCACAAGCTTCAAGTATTATAAATGTTCCATGTTCGTGACGCTTTTTCTCGTACTACACGTGTTGAGATGGACGTAATGGGCATTGACATGAGCTAAACATGCGGTATAAATTATAACAAAATTGTAATAATGACAGGTAATATGCAGCATTAAAAGTTATTCCGTAGGAAACCTTGTATCAAACTAAATAAAAATGAAGATCAAATACTCCTCCATCGGCGATGTCACGCAACAAATATTCGTCATTCAGAACAGCTGAACGGGTTTGAGAAAGCTTGTTTAAGGCGCGCGAATGTAACAGTTCTCTTATTACCGGTTCTTATAAATTATGTGAATATTTCTCGCTTAAATCGAATTGGCAGACAACTTCAACCGGTGGAATTGGCAGCCGGCGAATTGGCAGTGAATTGGCAGACAACTTCAGCTTACCGGCTGGGAACCAACTTATTTTATTGACATTTATTTATGGCCCTGACATTTTCGACCAAATGCAAATAGTTTCACTTTCATCTTTTAAGTTTTTCGCAACCGTGAAATGTATCCAGGTTTCCACCAGGCCTTTTATCAGTTGGAAATTCAAACCATTTTTTTCCAAACATGCCAACTAACTCCTTCTTCCAGTTGCTAGGAACAAAAAACAGAAATCCTTCGAATTCCATAAGCTTGAGGGGGTAGACCGACCAGCTTACACTTGGGTTGACGAAGATATCAACCATTAAGCCATCGTGCCATCTGCAATTAAATGCCTTGCAGTATCTATAGCAACTATTCCTGTCCCTAAGTCTAGGGTTCCACGTTCGTTCATAAATCCCGACAATTTTGTGCTGATGTAATCCATGCGTTTTAACTTCGTCGCCTTTGGGTTTGAGCGCAGGATCGCTGACCACGTTTTGGAAGAAAATATCCTCAGGGAGTTCCTTTGCTACAGATTGAAAAAAAGTTATATAGTCTTCTAGAGGCATGAAAATGTCTACATCATCATCCCAAGGAATAAACCCTTTATGTCTGGCGGCGCCCAGTAAAGTTCCATGCCCAAGCCAGTACGTTAGGCTGTGCTTCTGAGCGAGCAGATGGAAGACACGCAACATTCGTGTCATGACAAGCTGTGCTTGTCGCGTAGTGGTCTTTGTTTGATGGCGAATGTCGGGACAGTAGAATGCTCCATTGATCAAGTCGCATCTCCCTCCAAGTTCTGTGTATAACTTAGGACACATTTCGCCCCAGTCAAATCGAACATCGCAGTGCTTTCCCGTACGATTAGAGTAATAGCGCTCTACGATCATCAGCTTCCGTTTTCTTGTAGGAAATAAGGAAGAAAGTAACCGAAGATACGTCGCTGTCGAAACAAGGATAAACAAAAGCAGGACGGCAGACTTTCTCATATTGCTTGATCACGTAGAGCCACCATGAAAATGGTGCTCCATCTCCATGATCTCGCGGAAAAAATAGGAGAATTTTAACACTCTACTGATGATGGGGAGAAACATGGAATGATATGTAAGAGGAGCCAGATGCCACGTGATTCATTTGCAACTTTTTATTTATCGTTATTATTCATTCAAAATATTTCCCCGATACTGATTGGCTAAAAGCACAAGCATTATTCACCATAACCATTTACTGATGACCAAATTGGAAGAATTTTGTGTTTAACGAGGAAGTGACGTCAAAAATGCAGCGTTCTTGCAGGTTAAAGGGGCTATGTCAGCTGGAGAGCATGGGCTCTGAGGTTATGCAAATTACTTTCAACTGTCAAAATTCTATTGTTTTTAACGCGTGACTTTCTCCATGTTCTCTGTCACGTCCAAGGCTCCGAATTTAGAGAGGTTAACGAGCGAAATGGGTTTAGATAAGGGATATTTCGATAGAATTTACGGAACGTTTCTTCTCTGGTTACTGGCTAGATCAAGAATAAAACTGTGACGACAATTTTACTTGTAGTTTTGAAGTAAAAACGCATGCCATTCATAAAATAGAGCGCAAACAAAAATTCAACAACAACATGTTGTCTTATTCAACAAAATAAATCGAAGTTGTATTTTACAAACGAGCTACAAAAGACGCTAGACCGAAGCTAAAGACCAAGACTGTTTCAAATCATTAACAATTAGACTTGTCTGTCGCTAGTGATTTTATAATTTAGATGCTGATAGAACAAGAGACATCAATCACTGCGACGTCGAGAAAAACAGAACCAAGCATCATTGGTCAGTACTACCCCACTATAAGCAGTCCGTTGATAAAAAGGGAAAGTAAACTCTGCTATTTTCCAAAAATATGCTCGAACACAAACAGTTCAAAAACATGGCATTTACAGGATCTAACTCGTCAGGATCTGACTCGATCGTACTAACTAAGGTGCCTCTCTAAGTCCGTTGAGAACAATCTGGACGAGCAAACGGTCGTGTTTATCTTTGCCGTGAATCCAGATAAATACAAGAAGGAATCTAGCCGAATTTTATAATGTTTCCTTCGCCAGGAGTTTAGTTTCGTCACGAAACTCATGGCCTGATGCTCTTGTAATCGTTTACAAAAAACGGCCGCCGCCAACTCGATAGCCGCTTCATTATATGTCCACATACTTTGAGCGCAAGAAAAATCCAAGAGCCAGCAGCCTCTAAAATAACTCAATAGAAAGGTTCTGTGAACTATAGGGAAGATTCCGTCAAAGATTCCATCACCCATTGTGGAGTAGCCGTCATTAACTCTGCCATTACAACGGCCGCTGATAAGAGGACACAGTAAATCCACGTAAAAACATTCCACAGGCAAACAATTTCAAAATAACGCCAAAACATTATTCTGTAATCACCATAGAACGATTCTTAATACAAAACTTCGCTAACTATCGAACGATGGCTGAGATTTAGACAGATAAAAACAGCCTTCCAAAATCTCCGACACAACTTGAAAAAGTCGGGCCGACTTTTTCAAGTTTGTTTTCATTGGCTCGCGCATGCGTGTGGGGTGACATAGCCCCTTTACGGCACCGTTAACTTAACCGAGGAGACCTGGGGACGAGTTTGAGTTGGTTTCGTTGCGAAAACAAAAAATGCCGGACATTTCACTCGTTTCAAGAGTAAGAACTAGCGAAATTATAGCTAAAAACATGGCAAGAACAGCAAGAACACTACTCGAAGGGCGACATCTGCTATTTGGAGAATTATGAAGAATTATGGCGTCTCATTCATTAATTGTTAATTAGTAAAGAGCAGCCGAAGCAGATTAACATATTACGATCGACAGGAACTTGTTCATGAAAATGAAAAAAGGCAGTGATTTGGACTAGTAATAAGGAATAACATATCGCCTCCTTGGATAATCGCACTTACTATTTCAATACCTTTTAAAAAAAAGAAATTAACCCCAAATTATATACGCACTTATATAAGGTAAAATAAAGACAAGGGGTTCTTCTTATTACTTTTGGTCTGAGTACAAACAAGCTAATCTCCTCAATAATCAAGCTCATTCTTTCTAGCTAAGATCAAACACTTTCGGGGCTGAAGCCGCTGATAACGTACCTATTATTACTACTTTTTGTTTATTGGGTCATAGATATTACCTAGGCCAGATAATAACATATCGATCTGACAGTCCTCTTGGCTTAGCAGATGTTCGAACGCCGTTGATTTATTGCCGGACTTCCGTTTCTTTTGAACAAACACCATCCGGCGTGGTGATAAGCCATTTATTGGCCGCAACCAGCGCTTTTACCCTACTTCGTTGAGAAAGGATTGAGAAAGTTGGGACACGTTCGTTTAACTTTCCAATTGGACTTGCTATGCCGGCAAACCAAGATTTAACCCACGCATTCCCTTCGATTTAGAAATTGTTTAGGCACATCTTTTTATGATGTATTGTCTACCTAGAAAATGTTCTCCCTTGTCCCCAGTCGCTCGCGATCACTTTTTGTTCAGTTATAGCCAGTTATTTGCTGGGAAGGGAGTCTCTAATCGGTCGACGCGCCTGTGCCTTGATATTAGTCTGTTAGACACATTTTCTGGTGTTTGAATATCAGGCGTAACACTCTTCGTATTTTTTATCTTACTTTCGTAACATTCAAGATACATATAAGGCTATCAACTCGATGTAAGATTAAGTTCACTCTTAGCTTGGACTGTTTCCAAATTATTTTTCTCTAAAATCACATAGCCTTTCCCTCAAAAGTCACATAAATGTGCTCTAAAGTTAACTGATTTGTGGAATACAAGTTTATTGTTTGATTTGAATTATAGACACGGTTAAAATTTGCGTCCAATCTTTTAGACCAACTACAAGTCTAAATATTAATGCAAGAATGAGTTGAGTGGTCGCTTACGAGAGCTTAAACACAAAGAAAAAGTCTAGTTGGGTAATCCCAAAAGTGGTCGCGGTCGCTTTCGAGAGCTTTTCATCACAACGTTTAAGTCAAATTTTTACAAAGACGGTCGTAAATAGAGCTAGTCGATTACGGGAGTGGTCGCAAGGTAGACTCCGGAGTCTAACCCCTCACCATTTTATATACCATTTTTGAACGAAATACCCCAGTTTCCTATACCTTTTATTAACAAATGGTATCCCCTTCACATACCTTGTTTAGAACTTTGCATCCCTTTTAACTGCTGTTGCACCGGCTTTTAAATATGAATAAATCAAAAACCAGGAAATTTTCTCGACTTTTTCTCTGCTATAAAATTAATCCTCGTAAGCCCTTTTAGATCTTTTAACAAACCAAAATGACAGATTTCTGTACCCTTCATATAACTGAAGCCTGAAAAACGTAGACCATAGACCATTATAGGGAGTACGCCCAGGGACCGGAACAACTCTTAAGCCTGGTTTTCACTGGCGCATAAGCATAAGCATAAGGATATACGCACACGCTGAATGGTATATTTGACTCAATTCTCGATACCAGCTCTCCTCAATCCGATGATAAACAAGATGACGGACGAAGCATCCACCGTATTGTTTTTGATATGTTCGCATGAGGTCTGGGTCAAAGTCACCTATGATTGGTCCACGGCCTTGTGCTTATTATGCTTGTGCTTATATCGACCCAGTTTTCACTAGCCAAAGCTACAACATAAGCATAAGCATAAGCCCAAGAACAACGAACTTGTCCGTGTTTCTTGCGCTTATAGTTATGCCGACCCAGTTTTCACTTGCTTACACATGTGTTTGTACTTGTGCTTATGATTATGCTTATGCACTAGTGAAAACCAGCCTTAAGGGCCTGATGGATGTCAAGAGTCATAGGTGCGCTTTCAGTATACAACACAATGAAAAAAGGGCCTCCCTTCACTCAAAAAATAAGTGCAAATAAAAGGACAAATATCATGTGAGGGGAAGACACTGAACGGAGTTTGATCATTTAAATAATTGTTGCGTTAAACTTAAACTGACAAGACACCATGCTGAGCGCAATAAAAACTACAAAAAAGGGAGATAAAACCTTTCTTATAAATACACTCTTGCCGCCGACAAACTGAATTTAATTAATCTCCACATTTGAATGATCGCTGATCACTTCGATAAAACTCATGCCACTAATTTTTCGCCGTTATTCATTAATTCCGTTCAACCTAACTTTATGCAAAAACGAAAAAAAGACAAAAATACAAACAATAAAATGATGCTTTTCTATGACTTTCTGTACACAGGTTCAGGCTAATATTGTTAGTTGCAACTGTAGCTTACAAGGATGTTTGGACACCCTTAGTTTACACAAGCGTTACTTGAGGACAAAATAGAACAGCTTGTTCGGTGTTGTGTTAACAAACATTTGTCAACTGACAGACGGCTTACGCTACGAATTTACCGTAATTTTCTTGGAAGAAAGTCTTTCGGTCAGTCTAAACAACTCGTACCTCTCTGTTTTGGGTTTGTTAAACACCTTTTTTGGTGTTTGAATCTCAGGTGAAACACCCGTCGTATATTTTGGACCTTACTTTTATAACATTCAAGAAAAGATATACAAAATACAGTCGTTTTAAACTTATATTGTTTTCAGACCCTTTTAGTGCGCACTGCAGGCTCCTTCCTGTTTGTAAGGTTACCAATAAACTCATGAAAGACAGACTGCAAGATAACTAACAACATTTTTTGTCTCTTGTACACATTTATTTAACTTTCTCTCTTTTTTTAACACTTGACAGTCAATTCGTCACTTAGCTTTTGCCAAGTGTACCGCTTAACTTAGGTCGCCAAGCCAGTTCACTCTGATTTTTTGCAGTTCAGCTCGCGTGCCATTCGACATATGCTTCTGGCAGACAATGGTTGCTTCTCCTTAAAAAATAAGGTAAGAAACAAAAAAATTAGCAACCCATAAGGATGTCTCCCAGAAAGCTTTGTTTTATTCCAGTTCCATTTTGACTGCTAACTTACAGTTGATTATTTAAAGAACTATTTGATTCATACATGAAATGCTAATTAATCACATGAAGATCACACTCTGACTAAAACTTGAAAAAGCCAGTCTAGAACAAAAGTGTGGGAAAAACGTTTCATACTCGATTGTCTTCTTAAAAAGCAGTAATGCAACAAGCATTAAATCAAATGTCACGTGGATAAAGACGATGTGTTGCATAAACCATTTCCTTCTATTTCACAGGAGACAGAACGAAAGAGCCTACATTAAAATTCGAAGGAAAAATTTAAAGGCATAGGCTGGGAACGGAGGGGGGGGGGGGGGGGGTGGTCTGCCCTTGCCAGTCTTTCAAAACAAATGGCACGTGATTTTTTTGCCCTTTTACACACCATCATGCATTTTTGTGTCTTGAGTTAGATATTCACCTGCATTAGCAGCTTCACGTCTTTTGATTTATATCCTGATGTGTCGGCGTCCTTCCTACCTGATTTCTAAAATCAAAGCGAAAGGTAAATTTACAGATATTTTGCACATTCCAACATGCTTTGAAACACGACAAAGTTTCATACATTTTTTGAACGTGAATTCAAGAAGTGTAGCCGGCGAAGGCATGAAGTTTAGAAGTAATTGGCCAAACTAAAGATTATGCCGTTCAAGTTTCCATTAGGCGTTCCTTAAGGGCTTTACCCATTTAAAGAGGGTTTTATCATCTGTAGTTCGAAATTTAAAAGCCAAACAAACTTTGGATTTTTGCAAAAGATTTTTTGTTGTTTCTCCCATAAAGACGTTGAGTTTGCTGTCTAATATCCAATATCTGCGTTGAAAGTATGTGACTTAAAGTCCGTCGGTTTCATGTTTTTGTCCAGAACCAGTCGGCAGTACCGACGTAAGGTTTCCATTAGACGTTTCTTAAGAGCCATTATCTGAGAAAATCGAGAATCGCACGACACTCGTCAAAAAATCGATTTTTTTTTTATTTTGCCAAAACATCCCTTTTAGTGACCTTATTTAAGGAAAAATAGTTTTGGGTTCAAACGATTCATTTTAAAGGAGAAATTAGGAAAAGTTTGAAAAATCGATTTTATGCTCGTTTTTCGCACAAAACACGGCAGGATGCAATGGCAACTTCGAGAGAAGGGTGAACGCGTAAGAAACATTCCCTGACATTGAAACTTTACCGAATTATTATTTTGTTCTTACTCTTGAAAATCCTAAAAGAAAATTTGATAAACAATGCTTTACATTTTTATAATCGACAAGTGTAAAGAGGTCATATTTGTGACGTTAGACGTGCTAGAAAACGAAGGCCAACTTCGACTATTAAAAAAGGCCTCTGGTATATGCCGCTTGATCATAAAATCAATATAAAATGGAACCTTGGCTTTTGTACTAACTTACTGGAAAGTTTTAACTCTGGAAATCAAATACCATCCTGACACCAAAGCAAGCGGTGAGAGCAACTGAATTGGGAAATTTATGCAAATTAGACGGCTTGCGGACGGTTGTCAAACTAAAAAGAAAGGTTTTACATGAAAGGATTACTCACCATTGCTTGTAACACGCTTTTACGGCAAGGAAAGTTATTTCCAACTTCTTTTGCGTCTTTTTGAGTCACAAAATAAATAATTTTTAGCCAAAAAACAAACGTACGTTTGCTCAGCAACTGCGTCCGAATCCGGCCGTGAATCGAAAGTCCCAACACGTCGAAGCAAGAGTTACAAGAGTTTTTACTTCAGTCAGGAGGCAAAAGGAATAAAAATTCATCGCAAACTAATGACTTCGATTTTGAAAACCTTTCATCACTTCAATCGTTCGTCGGCTGATAATAAACATCGCACAAGATGGTATGACCTTTAGCGTGTGACCGGAAATTGGTCACACGCTTTAGTCACGTCAGCATGCTGTCACGAAATTTTCGTAGCTGTTGTCAGCAATTTTAATACAGTTTTCACATTTTTTGACAAGAACTCCCCTCATCACAGTAGAAACAGCCACGCATATTTATTTTTCTTTCATTTACCTACTAGGCTTTGAAACAGCTTTTTTGCCTTCGAAGTACTAAACAGGAGGGGTACCTCGGATTCCAAGTGTCGTGAGTGACCCGTGGAAGCGAAATCAAGACCAAAAAAGAACGAATATTTTGAATACTTAAGTAAAGCCACAGCTAAAAAAAAAATTTGTTCAAAATATTTTCAATACAAGAAAAAAACATACTTCGATCATCCCCGTGACTTGGAATCTGGCCAGGGTACCCCCTCCCCCTCCCCTCCTCCCCTATACCGGGTCAAAATACTAAGTTCCCCCGGCCCAATGTCCCATAGTCAAGGGAGCATATTCTCTTGCTGTAGTAAAGAACTTGCAGAATAATACCAATTCTCCGTGGCCAACGGATTCAACGCTATAGTTTACTTTGGTTTTCGCTATTTGCTCACGATCAGGAGCCTATAACCCCAACCGCGACCAAATTATGAAACCTGTTATTACCAGGAAAAAAAAAAACACAAAGAAACAGTCAGTCAGATAGACAGTACATAATAAAAAAGACCTCGATTAAGATTAAAAAAAAATCAAGACATGACACTGTCGAATACGAAAACCCAGAAACTATTTTGTGGAAAAAAGGTTCGTATACAGCTATCGGCTGCTTTTGTCCACAACTCGCCGGTAGAGGTGCGCGGAAACTAGTGATTGTGAAATGGCTTCAAACTATGATCCTATACTGTTGGAATATTACTTATCACAGAAAGCTACATCTGATTTCTTCTAGCAGACACAATCCTCTTGGTTGGTGTGGACAAAGTAGCTCATCCCGGCTATTTGCACCATGCTACCATAGTCTCCCTAGATTCCCAAGCCTCGCACGCAGACTTTCCTGTCCCACGAACGTTGGGTAGGATTATAGGACGAGCCAAAAGAAAGTGAAGGCTATAGGCTCTCGCGATGATGCAAGGAAGGTCGAGTATTATATTCCCCCATCATGGTCGCCCAGGGTAAGTCTTCGGAGGAGAGTGACTTAGGGGCTGTATGTTCGAAAAGTTGACTAACGCCCCCGGGACTAACGCTTTCCCCTGGATAAATCTATATCCAATAAGTAACGCAATTGCTTCTTCTTATTCGCTTGATAGTGATTTCCTGTTGTTCAACGTTTGAACAACAGGGCCCTAAGTATTGTGTTTCGCCTTGCACTAAAAACCCATAAACCTTATAAATTTCACTATGGGACTTCAGTACCTCCCTTGAATGATCCATTTCGCTAAACGGGACCTCAAAACAACGATTCTGTACATCCTAAGGGAGTGTATACTATACGTTCCTGGCTCTCGTCACTCACAGTGAGGTGATGGTGGCTCATACTCTAATAGACCTAACACAGTCGAACCTCCATGTGCGACCGCCAATCCAAAAGACCAAATTTTCCCATTCAAAGCCTTAGATTTGGAACCTCCAGTAAACGACCTTCTGTAAGTGACTGCGACCACTTTTTGGGCGTCACGGTCAATTGTATTCCATAAGCGACCAGTTGACGCATTCTCTACTCTCTATTTTTGCTGTGTGCACTATGTTCCTTGGAAAATATGAAGACCTTTAGTGACATCGTGGAACTACACATATCCTAACTTAGTAGATGTAGCCAACAAAGTGAAGATTCTGTTGTGATTCTAGACTATTCTATATCTCACTCACCTGAATCCCTCTTTAAATTGAGCATGATTTAAAAGCTGTATTTTTCAAAAGAGGTAAAAGATAATATTTTGCCAGGAATTTGTTACACCGCCATTTAATAGAATGTGCCCGGACCGGGCTCTTCTCGGAATAGACCCCATGTGGTCCGATTCTTCTAAACGGCCACCTCCCGTTAGAGACCATTAAGTCTTTGCATTTTTGGTGGTCACTTACTGGAGGTACGACTGTATTACTTTGACCTATCAGAGGCTTACCGATAATAAAGGGGATCTGGAAGGGGGCATGGATGCGACAATCACATGCCAGGTCGCTTACTTAAAATAGTGGACATCTAACTGACAATCAAAGTTTGTGCTTATTATTGGGGTTATCTGGTGTTTACTCACCTCCCAAGCTACCCTGGGTGAGCCAACTTTTCCTCCATTTCCTTACAAAACTTGGCAAACCATTTACATGAAAAACAAAAGGTTGGTTCGGATAGACGCCTTACTACCAGTAGTGGGCGCGGTTGAGGGCTTCCGGAAGTCAGCCCTCCACTGAGCCGGTAGTGGTGGCCTCACCCTTCTAGCCCGGCTAATATTTCTTCACTTTGGCTCGCCCAGCTAGCTGGGACAACACGGTCAAGGCTAGACAAAGACAGCATGCGCAAGCACTGTTGACTCGGACAAAGTGGCCAGTTTTTTCCTCATATAAACGCTCGCAAAAGTTGGCTCGGCTGGGAGGTTGACCTTCTCTCCGGCACAGCTTTTCTCCATCCATGGGTTCCAAACAGTCTTTTAGCAGTCACGTTTGAAATTTATAGAAAAATGATCTAGCACTTCAAAAAATAATAATAAAAAAATACACTATTTTTCACAGCCTGTCAATGCCTAGAAGGTGTCTATAAAAGAAATCAACTGCAGAACAGGAGTCAATTTCAGTTTTTTGCGCTTTTCATGCTAGCACTGCGAAGCGGACTGGGGGTGCGAGACACGCGCGATGCATGGGGAACAAGTTCTGCAGGCTATAAAAGAAATTAAAAAACAAACAAACAAATAAAGCAGGCCTGATTTTATTTCGATGAGTCTATTTTTTGTCGAAAGCAAACGTGAAAAATCGTATTAAAATTCGTGACAGTATGCTAACGTGACTTAAGCGTGTGACCGATTTCCGGTCACACGCCAAAGGTCATACGATCTTGTGCGATGTTTATTATCAGCCGACGAACGATTGAAGTGATGAAAGGTTTTCAAAATCGAAGTCATTAGTTTGCGATGAATTTTCAATCTTTTGGCCTCCTGACTGAAGTAAAAACTCTTGCAACTCTTGCTTCCAAAGGACCGCAGTGACGTGTTGTGACTTTATTTCGATTCACGGCCGGATTCTGGCGCAGTCGCTGAGCAAACGTACGTTTGTCTTTTGGACCTTTTGGCTTAAAATTATGGATTTTGTGACCCAAACCGACGCAACAGAAGTTGGAAATAACTTTCCTTGCCGTAAAAACGTGTTACAAGCAATGGTGAGTAATCCTTTCATGTAAAACCTTTCTTTTTAGTTTGACAACCGTCCGCAAGCCGTCTAATTTGCATAAATTTCCCAATTCAGTTGCTCTCACCGCTTGCTTTGGTGTCAGGATGGTATTTGATTTCCAGAGCTAAAACTTTCCAGTAAGTTAGTACAAAAGCCAAGGTTCCATTTTATATTGATTTTATGATCAAGCGGCATATACCAGAGGCCTTTTTTAATAGTCAAAGTTGGCCTTCGTTTTCTAGCATGTCTAACGTCACAAATATGACCTCTTTAGACTTGTCGATTATAAAAATATAAGACATTGTTTTTCAAATTTTCTTTTAAGGTTTTCAAGAGTAAGAACAAAATAATAATTCGGTGAAGTTTCAGTGTCAGGGAATGTTTCTTACGCGTTCACCCTTCTCTCGAAGTTGCCATTGCATCCTGCCGTGTTTTGTTCGAAAAACAGGAATAAAATCGATTTTTCAAACTTTTTTTAATTTCTCCTTTAAAATGAATCGTTTGAACCCAAAACTATTTTTCCTTAAATTAGGTCACTAAAAGGGATGTTTTGGCAAAATAATAAAAAATTCGATTCTTTGACGAGTGTCTTGCGATTCTCGATTTTCTCAGAAAATGGCTCTTAATCGCTTAACCCATTTAATTCAAAGAAGGTTTTCATCTATCACGAAAGCAACAATAAACTTTGGGTCACATTCGAAAAAATTCTTGTTGGTTCTCCCATATAAAGATGTTGAGTTGCTTAAATAACTGTTTAATATCGTAGTTCTGCCCTGAAAGTAGGTGACTATTTTATGTCCAGAAACTCTTCTCTTCTCGCCCGGCAGTTTCAAATATTGCACAGTTTGGAAACGACCCGGCTTTTGCAACGACAAATAGCTGTCAAAATTGAAAATCGCAACAAGATTGCAACACGAATCACATTAAGGATTCAGACTCCTGTGAATGGGCCTTAAGGTGCCTGGTTGTCGCTATCGACTCACGCAACTGCGCATATTCGAGGATAGTTATAATCAGAGACAGCCAGAAGGATACTTCTTAAGTATTACCTAGGTTGATTTATTTTGTCAAGAGAGTTTAAACAAGAGAACGGGATCTTAGTCAGATCGGATTTCCCCGTAACATGTGCTTAAATGGTACCAGAACGGCTCCTAAGTAATTCGGGCTTTTCATTATTAAAAACTGGACGTGACTAAATTACGAATATGCAGGCACCACGGACCCATGTTCTGTGTGAGCTATACCCCCACTATAAATTTGGCTGGGAATCGCGCAAGCCAGCGCCACGAATCCAAAATATGCTCGGCAGTATCTGACCTGTGCCAGTCAGGTAACATGGACTGTAACTTTTTGTGGGTGAAATGTTTGTCTTAGAGATTTACTTACCCGTCCATGAGCACCCAAAGCGTTTATCTCCAACACTGAAGAAATGACTATCAAAATAATACAAAACAAAGCCATCTTTCCTTTCATCTTGACGCTCTGAGCTTAAGGATGTAGTGACTATTTCGCCCGAATTGCTTCTCTTTTTAAACTGCAGTTTTGCTACCTGTCATCATCAGCTCAGTAATTCGCAAAAGTCATTAATTTTATGAATATAGTTGAAAACC
Source organism: Porites lutea (assembly GCF_958299795.1). Taxonomy (NCBI): domain Eukaryota; kingdom Metazoa; phylum Cnidaria; class Anthozoa; order Scleractinia; family Poritidae; genus Porites; species Porites lutea. The sequence continues at coordinate 4,711,185 of NC_133207.1, read as the reverse complement.
AACCAATTAGAGCAAAGTTAGTCCCTTAAGCAGTTGTTATCTATTTATATAAACCTTCTCTCTATCAGCTGCCAAGCAGATGGAAGGTGAACACGGAAAAATCGATATGATTTGTCCCAGTTTTTGTCAGTCCCTTTGAACCTGTGAAAAGTATTCCTGGGCTGTCTTAAATGATATTAATGAAAAAAAAAACATATATACTTTTGTCCTGTTTTTTTTGTCATTTGATATTAACACCTATAGCTCACGGCATGATCATGAAACTCCAAACGTTAATTATTTGCTCAGTAGCATCATTATTTGCGGCCGACACCATTTTTTTTCATCTTTTTTAATTTGTCTAAAACACGCTATACATTATTGCCGGAAATTAAGATAATCAATAAGTTGTTATGTTTCAATCAAGCAACCTTACTGATATGGTAGCTTTCAGTTGACTAGCAAATTGCTTTTCATGCGGGAGTTTTTTTTAATTCACATTCAGTAAGTTTTATAGTGAGTAAGTTTAATTAGCATGTAATAATTACGAAATTTTGAATTCGGCCCGTTTAAAACGAACTTCGAACTTGCTGTAAATACAAGTGAAGGCGTAAATTATTTGCGCTTGAACTTTTTAAAAAACACAGTTATATTGAACTTTGTTAAAAAAAACACACACACACACAGACACACACGTATATATCGGAAGACATACGTGGTTAAAAACTTCTTTCTCGAAAATTTTACTTATTATTGGCAAGATTGAAATTTCCTAAATTTTTCCTTTCATCAACAAAAACCTCAGAGGAAAAAGGCTAAAGATCGTGCAATTAGACTTGATGCGTTTTTGAAGAGCTTTAATTTTCGAAAGCGTTTTGCTTTAGGAAACCTCACAAGTGAATAACGGATAACGGCAGGAGTATTTTTTTAAGGAAGATCCAGCAAATTGTTTAAATATGTAAAGTAATCTCTCACTTGCCTGATTTAGGACTTCAGTAAGATTGTCAACGAAAGCCTTATTGTAGTGCTGTGACCCAGTCAGAAAAATTTCGCCCCATGTAAGGTAATCCGGAATCCGGAATCCAGGTAATTTTGGTCTGTGGAATCCGGAATCCACGGCTTTGGAATCCGGAATCCAGCTAATGGAATCCGGAATCCAAGCATTGTAATCCAGAATCCAGGTTGCTGGAATCCACTCTGTTGTGATGGTTCCAGGGCCTCTTCTTTTCCTTTAGCGACTGTTGCGTGAAAATCTCATGTCGCAAGGACGCGCAACAGGCATGTTGACGCGTGTTTCACTCGCAGGAACATCCCTTGTCATTGTGACATATCGGGTATCAATTTGAAACAATGGTCACATTATAATGACGTGACAGAATCCCAGGGAGTGATTCATATTACTGTATATTATCGCTCTTTATAAGACACCCTTTCGACCTTTTTCCCCGTTGCGCTTTTGGAGTCGGAGGTTTAGATTCTTTTCCTGTTTGGGCGCAATTGGAACTAATTTTTGGATTTCAGGTAACGTCAAAAGAATAATAATATAAAGTATCCTTATTCTTGGCCGTAGTATCAGTAGTCGCGGTGGTTGCAGTTACTGGCTTCTTTCAGGCACATGTCATCAGTGTCACTCAAAGAATGACATGCTGCACGTGGTGTCGACGTGGTGTCTTTCATTCAGTCCAGATTCAATCAGTCGAAATCAGACATCTCGAGAGATCACTTTGAATTTTTTTCTCAATCGATCGTTATCAATCTTTGTCAGCATGGGGAAGCACAAGAAAAAGCATGAGTCGGAAAGGTACGTACGTCTATAAATTCGGTGTTTGTGACTTTGTGATGGAAATGTTTTGGCGGCGTGGTTTTGAATAGATCAGAATGTGTGAAACAGTAATCTAAAACTTCGAGCAGCTATATCTGTCTGCTTCTATCATGTTCAGAATTATGAGCTAACTATCTTGCAAATTTATGTACAGGAGTCCAAGAAAGAAAGAGAGAAAAGCGGAGAAAGAAAAGATTAGTTCAGGGTCTGTGGAGTTGTCGTTGTTTGTTCTATTCGTGTTTTCTGCTCAAAAAGCGGTGGTTGTGCGAACACTTACTGAAGCGTTTCTGTGATCAAAATTATATTCGAAGGTGACAGCGTTTCCATACCATTTACAGACATGCTAATTAAATAGAACATTTGATCAATGAAACGAACATACCAAAGTGAATCCAAAGTAAATTATCGAATTTACTTCACCGTAGAGCTCCGGAAATTGCTTGAAAAGGTCTTCTTCGCCCTTGTAGTTTGTACATGAGAGAAGATAAAGTATGCACAAGACTGTTCCTATTGGTTTGGGCCACTGACTGCGATCCCAAGCAAAAGAGCTTTATGAATTCCATGCTAGCAGACAGGGCGAAGTACCCCTACCAAGTCCCTATTCCTGACTGCCCACACAACATCAAGTCAGTACGTTCTGCAGAGTTTTGACATTGATGGATACCTAGTGAATGTAAGGCTGCTTTTGGTGCTACGTAGAGAATACGAAGACATCAAGAAATCAGTTTCATTGAAAGCAGTTCGAAACAGAGATCGGATGGATGTAGAAACAGCAGTGGAGATTCACCGGAAAGCGATTCAAGATTCCATTCCAGATGAAAGAGTGAGCACAACATTAGTTCCAGAACTGGAATTCAAGCACTGGAAAAAGAACGGGGCCTCTCTTTTAAGCTACCCGGTAGGATTGGCATTCTCCCCAAAGCATAGCAGGCTGTTTATTACCGATAGACGTCTCCATGCAGTCTTCATGGTTGACATGCACTGTCCAGCAAATGTCACATTAATCGCTGTTGGTGGTGGTGAGCCCGGGCACACTAATGGATATGGCAACAAGGCCAGATTTAGAAACCCAGCTGGTATTGCGGTGAAAGAGAGCGGGAAGCTGTACGTTTGTGACCAAGGAAACGGAAGAGTTAGAGTAGTCAATTTGCGAACGCTTTTCTGTCACGCTTCCCAGATTGTACAAGGGAGCGCCGAAGAAAGCCAAAGTGAGGAAGAAGATTGCGCCGGTAGACGTATCCGTAAAGTCCATGTACACGATCTTTCCCTTATTTCTGAAGGTAATGTACCGGATCTGGTGTCACCATTTGCCATATGTGCGTCTGCAAAGGGTAGCGTTGAACTGTTTGTGTCAGACGTTGGTCTTGGCAAGATTTTTTCAATTTCTGGTGTTGTAGACGATGAGGAAACTAACTGCGTCGGCTAGTTAAATGAATTGTTTTGTTTTGATCGATCTAGTTTATTAACTTCATTAGCCTTAACACGTGACGAGCAATACTTGTTAGTTGGAGACGGGAATGGTTCATGTATTCATCTTTGTCAAGTGAGAGGACGATTGAAACTGAGAACAATTTCGAATATTCCAGGCCTCATGGGTATTGCAGTGACAGATGGTGGAACCGTGTTGTTGTCCTCCAGCAAAGAACACGCACTGTTCAGTTTGAAGGAAGAAGAGATGCTTGGGGGTAAAGAAACCCTAACAAAAGTGTGTGGAGAAACTGCAGGCCATCGTGATGGTGTCCAAAGTCGATGGAACAAGCCTACTGCTTTATGCGTATATCGAAACACTGTTTTCGTATGCGATACCGGTAACGTAGCAATAAGAATGTTGACGTCAGCAAAGGGACTGATCCCCCTGCAAAGTAAGATGGCCCAATATGCAAACGTGTTCCGACTCGACAAGAAAGCCAAAGAAGAAGACCTACCACGTACATTTAAAGATCATGTGAAATCTGTCGAGGAGTTGGTTGCATTTCTCTCTAACCACGAACAGGAACCCCTGGAGAGGACGGGCAAGCGAAATACCAACGGTCCCGACATGACCATACCTCGATGCACCCGACAGTCCTTCCTCATGGTGCTAGAATCGCTGACCAGCCTTACCAACACGCTAACGGAGATTGGGCATAGTCACCTTCTGGACAGGATCCGTTTCGAAAGTATGACAACTTTGGGCGTGGAATGCTATTTCAAAGGAATGCGAGCAGACCACGACATGCCTACAGTGGCTAACTACGCTTACAGAAGAGCGCGCTGCGTGAAAGACGATATGCTGCGCATTTACCAGAAGGATTTCTCCTATTTCACTGGGCCCAATTCATATTATCCGGAGAAAATTATCAAAGGTGAACTCCCAAACATCGAGACGCGACCAAACAAGCTGTCAGCAATCACTGAAGGAACAGGTAGCAAAGAAGAAGACACAAGGCGAGAAACTGTGATGCGAGAATTTGCTAAGGAGTATGGAAGGGGCGTAAGACAGGAAAATGTCCGCTCAAAAACGAAAGAGCTAACTGGCACCCTTCCTTATGCCCTTAGTATGTGTCCCACTACCATCACAGCCTCATTAGAGGAAAGCGAAGACGTAACCAGAGCCTGCCAAGTTGTGGATGCTAATGTGGCATTGCGGAGTACGGCTGTACGGGTGCAAACCATTTACCAGAAAGACGACATATTGGCAGTAAGACACAACCGTAGAAGAGAGATCTCACCCTTCTGGTTAGCAGTTCTTCTGGAGGATGTACAAATAGAAGTGAATGGTGGAAATTTTGTGCAGCAAAGAGTATCCCTAAAGTGGCTAAACCAAACAAGTGATTCACTAACATACACCTCCGGTGATGTCTGTAATGGGAACTCCCCCAAGTGCATTCTAACCCGTGTACTCGACTTTTCTTCCGATGGATCAGACATCATTTTAACATCAGAGGAGGATAACACGCTCTGTCGAATTGCTAATGGGGACTACGGTGACGATGATGACAATGAGAATGAAACTGCACCACCAACTGCAGAGGATGAGGGAGAAGTATCCCTCCCGATAAGACTGCCGGGAGTTAGTTTATCAGGACGGAGAACGACACGGTTTATTCTGAGATAAACGTTTCCGTTGCCTGCGTAGCTTGTAGTATAGTAATTGGACTATCTTCACGCTATTTGTTGGTAAGCTGTAACTGAAGTTTTACATTTCTGTGTGGCAATTAAACAATTCGGAGACGAATTATGTTTGAACCTGAAAAGCACTGATTTTGGCAATGTGTACCTCTTTTGTTATTGTTGACGCCGTTGTTATTATTAAAATAAGAATAGCCCTTCCTCGTTAGTATTTCTTCAACGATGTGGACTCAGTGGACTTCAGAAACCGCTCCTATATTCATAATCCTCTCGGGTAAGGCCAAGAATTATATTTTATACTTATATTTTATATAAGACAATGTACACTTCGGGTAAAAAAAGAACAAGCTTTTTTGGTGAAAACAAAGTACAAAGGAAACGTTGAAAACCAGAAAATAGAATTTTGAAATCTGGAATCCAGCCACTTATGGAATCCGGAATCCACAGCGTGGAATCCGGAATCCAAGACTCTCTTGGATTACCTTACATGGGGCGAAAAATTGGAAACAGTTTTTTTTATTATCGACAGTAAAATTGTGATCCTGTCAGAGAAGTGAGTTTGTTAATTTCACTTGGAAACAGCCTGAATTTTTTCAGATTCTTTTACAACCTTTGACAAAGGTTGTTTATTCAACCGCTAGGATTATTTTCACCTTCATAGTAGTTTTTTATTATCGAATCAGATAAAAAAAAACTTACTCAAAACATTAATGCTACACCAAACAATACACAACACTGAGTAAACATTAGCTCGAGTTAATTAAGCTACTGAACTATGAATAAAAAGTAGGTTGAGTTTGATCGTCCGGGTAAACGTATAGTCCTGAATAGGACTGTTGTTGTTGACAGTGACTGACGTTTCGACAACCTGTGCGGTAGTCAAAGTGAGTTGTATCACGTCAGTTGATGGTATTATACTCTGTCAACAACAACAGTCCTATTCAGGACTACGTTCACCCGGACGATCAAACTCAACCTACTTTTGAAATGACTCCTGGCATGGGTGGTTCAAACCTTTCCCTGAACTATGAATAGTTAAGAAGATAGCTACTGTTCCATTCATGACAGCAAGAAACGTTGAGTGAGGCGAACTGCAGATCCTGAGTGGTCTACACTTATTTGTGGCTCAGTTTCTTCCAAAACATTTAGTGCAGTGCTATAAATTTGAAAAATTTCCTAATTCTGTATGCAAAAAGAAACGAATCAGGCTCATAAAATAAGATTTCTTGTCTTAAATGAACAATGTCTTATCTTAAACAGGGTCAGGTTTTAAAGGCTTCAGCAGCACACTTCCACCCAAACTCGGCCAATGAGCTCCCCCCGGGATAAAAGTGTTTCTGGATTACCAGCTATCGCCGATTAAGAAATTTTACGGGGGACCTTTACTGATGATGTAGAATGTTCATAGTCCCTTATTTTTACTTAAGGATCGTCGAGAACGTGCGCATCAAGTGAAGTTCACAATCTGAGGAAAACTTGAAAAAGCCAGTCTGGAACAAAACCCTAAAAAAACTGCTTTCGCACTCGATTGTCCGCTTAAATCACTATAATGCGTTAAGCATGAAATCAAATGTGACACGGATAAGGCTGATGCGTTGCATACAAGCTTTCCTTTCATTTCAGAGGAGACAGGAAGCAAACATTTAAAGGCATAGACTGTGGGGGTGGGGGGGGATGTTCTGCCCTTCCCATTCTTTCAAAACAAATGGCACGTGATTTTAGTGGTCTTTTTATCATCGTACATTTCTATCTTTTGAGTTAGGTATTCACCTGCTTTAGCTTCACCTCTGTTAATTTGTATCCTGAAGTGTCGTCCGGCCTAGATAATTTCTAAAATACAAAAGCGTAAGGTAAATTTACATTTATTTTGCAAATTCCAAGATGCATTGAAACAGGTCAAAGTTTCATACAGTTTTTAAACTTGAATAATAGAAGTAGAGCCCGAGACATATGAAGTTTAAAAATAATTGGCCAAACTAAAGATTATGCCGTTCAAGTTTCCGTTAAGACGTTCCTTAATGGCTTAACCCAGTAAAGAAGGTTTGAATTTATCATCTGTAGTTGGAAAGCCAAACAAACTTTGGATCTTCGCAAAAGATTTCTCGTCAGTTTATTTCGTAAAGATGTTGATTTTGCTGTCTTATATCAAATATTAAGACACCGTTAACCGAGGACACCTTGGGACGAGTTTGAGTTGTTTTCATTGCGAAAACAAAAAATGGCGGACATTTCACTCGTTTCAAGAGTAAGAACTAGGCAAAATTATAGCTAAAAACATGGCAAGAACCGCAAGAACACAACTCGAAGGGCGACATCTGCTATTTGGAGAATTATGAAGAATTATGGCGTCTCATTCATTAATTGTTAATTAGTAAAGAGCAGCCGAAGCAGATTAACATATTACGATCGACAGGAAATTGTTCATTAAAATGAAAAAAGGCAGTGATCTGGAGTGGTAATAAGGAATAAAATATCGCCTCCTTGGATAATCGCACTGGCCATTTCGATACCTTTTAAAAAAAAGAAATTAACCCCAAATTATATACGCACTTATATAAGGTAAAATAAAGACAAGGGGTTATTCTTCTTATTACTTTTGGTCTGAGTACAAACAAGCTAATCTGCTCGATAACCAAGCTCATTCTCTCTAGCTAAGATCAACACTTTCGGGGCTGAAGCCGCTGATAACGTACCTGTTATTACTACTTTTTGTTTTTGGGGTCATAGATATTACTTTGGCCAGATAATAACATATCGATCTGACAGTCCTCTTGGCTTAGCAGATGTTCGAACGCCGTTAATTTATTGCCGGACTTCGGTTTCTTTTGAACAAACACCATCCGGCGTGGTGATAAGCCATTTATTGGCCGCAACCAGCGCTTTTACCCTACTTCGTTGAGAAAGGATTGAGAAAGTTGGAACACGTTTGTTTAACTTTCCAATTGGACTTGCTATGCAGGCAAACCAAGATTTAACCCACGCATTCCCTTCGATTTAGAAATTGTTTAGGCACATCTTTTTATGATGTATTGTCTACCTAGAAAATGTTCTGCCTCGTCCCCAGTCGCTCCCGATCACTTTTTGTTCAGTCATGGCTAGTTATTTGCTGGGAAGGGAGTCTCTACTCGGTCGACGGGCCTGTGCCTTGATATTAGTCTGTTAGACAAATTTTCTGGTGTTTGAATATCAGGCGTAACACTCTTCGTATTTTTTATCTTACTTTCGTAACATTCAAGATACATATAAGGCTATCAACTCGATGTAAGATTAAGTTCACTCTTAGCTTGGACTGTTTCCAAATTATTTTTCTCTAAAATCACGTAGCCTTTCCCTCAAAAGTCACATGAATGTGTTCTAAAGTTAACTAATTTGTGGAATACAAGTTTATTGTTTGCTTTGAACTATAGACACGGTTAAAATTTGCGTCCAATCTTTTAGACCAACTACAAGTCTAAATATCAATGCAAGAATGAGTTGAGTGGTCGCTTACGAGAGCTTAAACACAAAGAAAAAGTCCAGTTGGGTAATCCCAAAAGTGGTCGCGGTCGCTTGCGAGAGCTTTTCATCACAACGTTTAAGTCAAATTTTTACAAAGACGATCGTAACTAGAGCTAGTCGATTACCGGAATGGTCGCAAGGTAGACTCCGGGGTCTAACCCCTCACCATTTTATATACCATTTTTGAAGGAAATACCACTTTCGTGTACCTTTCATTAACAAATGGTATCCCCTTCACATACCTTGTTTCGAACTTTGCATCCCTTTTAACTACTATTGCACTGTCATTTAAATATGAATAAATCAAAAACCAGGAAATTTTCTCGACTTTTTCTCTGCTATAAAATTAATCCTCGTAAGCCCTTTTAGCAAACCAAAATGACAGGTTTCTGTACCCTTTCATATAACTGAAGCCTGAAAAACGTAGACCATAGACCATTATAGGGAGTACGCCCAGGGACCGGAACGACTCTTAAGCCTGCTTTTCACTGGCGCATAAGCATAAGCATAAGGACATACGCACACGCTGAATGGTATACTTGACTCAATTCTCGATACCAGCTCTCCTCAATCCGATGATAAACAAGATGGCGGACGAAGCATCCGCCATATTGCTTTTGATATGTTCGCATGAGGTCTGGGTCAAAGTCACCTATGATTGGTCCACGGCCTTGTGCTTATGCTTGTGCTTATGTCGACCCAGTTTTCACTAGCCAAAGCTACGACATAAGCATAAGCATAAGCACAAGAACAACGAACTTGTCCGTGTTTCTTGCGCTTATAGTTATGCCGACCCAGTTTTCACTTGCTTACACATGTGTTTGTACTTGTGCTTATGATTATGCTTATGCACTAGTGAAAACCAGCCTTAAGGGCCTGATGGATGTCAAGAGTCATGATAGGTGCGCTTTCAGTATACACCAGAATAAAAAAAGGGCCTCCCTTCACTCAAAAAAGCCGGAAAGGAAAATAAGTCAAAATAAAAGGAAAAATATTGAGGGGAAGACAAACGGAGTTTGATCATTTAAACAATTTTTGCGTTAAACGTAAACTGACAAGATACCGTGCTGAGCGCAATAAAAACTACCAAAAAGGGAGATAAAAACTTTCTTATAAATACACTCTTGCTGCCGACAAACTGAATTTAATTAATCTCCACATTGGAATGATAGCTGATCACTTCGAGAAAACTCATGCCACTAACTTATCGCCGTGAGGGACCAGTCATAATTTAAGTTGGAGGGGGGGGGGGGGGGGTGGAGGAGAAATTGGGGGCCCTTCAATTTTTTTTGGATGGAATATGGGGGGCCTTAAAATGCCAAAAGATGACCTTGGGGGGATCTTCAAGTTTCTTTTAAGTAGCATCTCTACTGAGCAGCATGATGTTTGGGTATTAAAGGACCTGATTTTGATTCAGTTTTACACAAAGTCCTATATTGTGTAATACTACAACAATTTAATTAGCATTTTTACAAAAAGATTTAATGCTCAAATAGTAGGTGCATCAACACAACATCCATTATTGTGTAACACTGAAACAATTTCATCGGCATTTTAACAAATGATTACATGCATAAAGTCATGTTATGCAATCTCACTGTCCGGATCAATATTTGTAGATGAGGTTGATGTGGACTCACTGTCTGTGTCACCGTCAAGTTTTTTGCTATTAGAGCATGTACTGCTCATATAAAAAGCAGTAAGCTTTGGCTGATTATCTTCTTTCTTCCTTGAAGCGGTCCTGTCGGCGTCTCACCTTTCGATGGCTTGTCTTATCTCAATTATAACACAATCACTGATATATCCTTGCTCTATAAGCTGTTTGAGAGGCTCTAGGTTCAATCTCTTTCTCAGTTTAGTGTGAAGTGCTTCTCTGTTGTTAGTTGGCACATTCGGAAGTGACAGTGAACGGTAAAGTAAAGAAAATGTTATTTGTTATTACCATTGGGGTATTATGTATAAGAAAGGGGGGCCCTTAAATCTTTTAACATGATTGAAGGGGGGGTACCTAAAAAACATGGGTGCTATTAGTGGGGGTCTGGAAAAAATTTGGAATAAAAAACAATTTCTCCTCCACTCCCCCCTCCAACTTAAATTATGACTGGTCCCTTATTCATTAATTCCGTTTAACCTAAATTTATGCAAAAACAAAAAATAGACAAAAATACAAACAATAAAATAATGCTTTTCTACGACTTTCTCTACACAGCTTACAAGGATGTTTGGACACTCTTAGTTTACCCAGACGTTCCTTGAGGACAAAATAGAACAGCTTTTTCGGTGTTGCCTGTTAACAAATATCTGTCAACTGACAAACGGCTTACGCTACGAATTTACCGTAATTTTCTTGGAAGAAAGTCTTTCGGGCAGTCTAAACAACTTGTGCCTCCCTGTTTTGAGTTTGTTAAACACCTTTTTGGTGTTTGAATCTCAGGTGAAACACCCCTCGTATATTTTGGACCTTATTTTTATAACATTCAAGAAAAGATATACAAAATACAGTCGTTTTAAACTTATATTGTTTTCAGACCCTTTCATTACAGTGCGCATGTACATTTCTTTAAATGTTTTCAGGCTCCCTCTCTCTTGTATATGGTTACCCATAAACTCATGAAAGAAAGACTAAACGATAACTAACAACACTTGTTGTCTCTTGTACACGTTTATTTAACTTTCTCTCTTTTTTAACACCTGACAGTCAACTCGTCGCTTAGCTTTTGCCAAGTGTACCGCTTAAGTTAGGTCGCCAAGCCAGTTCACTCTCATTTTTCGCATTTCAGCTCGCGTGCCATTCGGCATATGCTTCTGGCAGACAATGGTTGCTTCTCCTTAAAAAAAAGGATAAGAAACAAAAAAAAAGTTACCAACCCATTAGGATGTCTCCCAGAAAGCTTTGTTTTATTCCAGTTCCATTTTGACTGCAAACTTACAGTTTATTATTTAAAGAACTATTTGATTCATACATGAAATGCTAATTAATCACATGAAGATCACACTCTGACTAAACCTTGAAAAAGCCAGTCTAGAACAAAACCGTGGGAAAAACGTTTCATACTCGATTGTCTTCTTAAAAAGCAGTAATGCAACAAGCATTAAATCAAATGTCACGTGGATAAAGACGATGCGTTGCATAAACCATTTCCTTTTATTTCACAGGAGACAGAACGGAAGAGCCTACATTAAAATTCGAAGAAAAAATTTAAAGACATAGGCTGGGAAGGGGGGGGGGGTGGTCTGCCCTTGACAGTCTTTCAAAACAAATGGCACGTGATTTTTTTGTCCCTTTTACACATCATCACACATTTTTGTGTCTTGTGTTAGATATTTACCCGCATTAGCAGCTTCACGTCTTTTGATTTATATCCTGATGTGTCGGCGTCCTTCCTAGCTGTTGTCTAAAATCAAAGTGAAAGGTAAATTTACAAGTATTTTGCAAATTCCAAGATGCATTGAAACACGACAAAGTTTCATACATTTTTTGAACGTGAATTAAAGAAGTGGAGCCGAAGGCATGAAGTTTAGAAGTAATTGGCCAAACTAAAGATTATGCCGTTCAAGTTTCCATTAGGCGTTCCTTAAGGGCTTTACCCATTTAAAGAAGGTTTTATCATCTGTAGTTCGAAATTTAAAAGCCAAACAAACTTTGGATTTTTGCAAAAGATTTTTTGTTGTTTCTCCCATAAAGACGTTGAGTTTGCTGTCTAATATCAAATATCTGCGTTGAAAGTATGTGACTTAAAGTCCGTCGGTTTCATGTTTTTGTCCAGAACCCTTCGGCAGTACCCACGTAAGGTTTCCATTTGACGTTTCTTACCATTTAATTCAAAAAGGTTTTCATCTATCACGAAAGCAACAATAAACTTTGGGTAATATTCGAAAAGATTTCTTGTTGGTTCTCCCATATAAAGATGTTGAGTTGCTTAAATAACTGTTTAATCTCGTAGTTCTGCTCTGAAAGTATGTGACTTTTTTTGTCCAGAAACTCTTCTCTTCTCGCCCAGCAGTTTTATTCTTCCTTGGACGATTCGAGCACAGGCACATCAAATATTGCACAGTTCTGGAAACGACGCGGCTTTCGCAGCGAAAAATAGCTGTGAAATTGGAAATCGCAACAAGATTGCAACACGAATCTCACTAAAGATTCAGACTCCTATGAATGGGCCTTAAGGTGCCTGGTTGTCGCTATCGACTCATGCAACTGCGTACATTCGAGGGTTCGAGGGTCAGACAGAGCCAGAAGGATACTTCTTAAGAGAGTTTAAACACTGAAGAGAACGGGATCTCAGTCAGATCTGATTTCCCCGTAACATGTGCTTAAATGGTACAAGAACGGTTGCTAAGTAGTTCGGGCTTTTCATTATTAAAAATTGGACGTGACCAAATTACGACTATGAAGGCACCGCGGACCCATGTGCTGGGTGAGCTATACCCCCACTATAAATTTGGCTGGGAATCGCGCAAGCCAGCGCCACGAATCCAAAATATGCTCGGCAGTACCTGACCTGTGCCAGTCAAGTAACATGGACTGTAACTTTTTGTGGGTAAAATGTTTGTCTTAGAGATTCACTTACCCGTATATTCTTCTGGCTTCTGCGGCGGAAGGGTGCGCCGGCTCGGGACACAGCCTTTATCTCCAACACTGAAGAAATGACTATCAAAATAATACAAAACAAAGCCATCTTTCCCTTCATCTTGACGCTTTGAGCTTAAGGATGTAGTGACTATTTCGCCCGAATTGCTTCTCTTTTTAAACTGCAGTTTTGCTACCTGTCATCGTCAGCTCAGTAATTCGCAAAAATTCATTAATTTTATGAATAGTTGAAAACCAACCAATTAGAGTAAAGTTAGTCCCTTAAACAGTTGTTATCTATTTATATAAACCTTCTCTCTATCAGCTGCCAAGCAGCTGCAGATGGAAGGTAAACACGGAAAAATCGATATGATTTGTCCCACTTTTTGTTAGTCCCTTTGAACCTGTGAAAAGTACTCCTGGGCTGTCTCAAATGATATCAATGAAAAAAAAAACATATACACTTTCGTATTCTTTTTTTGTCTTTTGATATTAACACTTATAGCTCACGGCATGATCATGAAACTCCAAACGTTAATTATTTGCTCAGTAGCATAATTATTTGTGGCCGACACCATTTTTTTCATCTTTTTTAATTTGTCTAAAACACGCTATACATTATTGCCGGGAATTAAGATAATTAACTTGTTATGTTTCATTCAAGCAACCTTACTGATATGGTAGCTTTCAGTTGACTAGCAAATTGCTTTTCATGCGGGAGTTTTTTTTTTAATTCATATTCAGTAAGTTTTATAGTGAGTAAGTTTAATTAGTACGTAATAATTACGAAATTTTGAATTCGGCCCGTTGAAAACGAACTTCATACAGCTGTAAATACAATTATAGTGAAAGCGTAAATTATTTGCGCTTGAACTTTTTAAAAAACACAGTTATATTGAACTTTTTTAAAAAACACACACACACACACGCATATATCGGAAGACATTTATTTTTCAACAAGGAGACGAGAAAGAATTTACAAAACAAATTTTATTGCCCCTTTTGGATACGAATGGTTTCGATATGCGCGCCTGCCTCTTCCCTATCCTCTTCCATTGATTTTAGTTTAGGACGAAGGGTGATCATGATAGCCGAAGGTCTCCAATGATTCGAGTTTCTCTGTATTTTCTTTCGGATAACGACAGGAGCATTGCTTTAAGGAAGATCCAGCAAATTGAAGTTTAAATATGTAGAGTAATCTCTCACTTGCCTGATTTAGGACTTCAGTTTTCCTTTTGTATACTTTACTAGCTTATAAGATTGTCAACGAAAGCCTTATTGTGGTGTTGTAACCCAGTCAGAAAAATTGGAAACAGTTTTTTTATTATCAACAGTAAAATTGTGATCCTGTCAGAGAAGTGAGATTTTTAATTTCACTTGGAAACAGCCTGAATTTTTTTAGGTTCTTTTTTTTTGGTTGTTTATTCAACCGCCAGGATTATTTTCACCTTCATAGTTTTTTTTTTATCATCGAATCGGATTTGAAAGAAAAACTCACTCAAAACATTAATGCTGCACTAGACAATACACAACACTGGGTTAACATTAGCTCGAGTTAATTAAAATACTGAACTATGAATAAAAAGTAGGTCGAGTTTAATCGTCCGGGTGAACGTAGTCCTGAATAGGACTGTTGTTGTTGACAGTGATTGACGTTTCGACAACCTGTGCGGTAGTCATCTTCAGAGTCAAAGTGACTTATTGTATCACGTCAGTTGATGGTATTATACTCTGTCAACAACAACGTTCACTCGAACGATCGAACTAACCTACTTTTGAAATGACTCCCGGGAGGTTCAAACCTTTCATTGAACTATGAATGGTTACTAGAAGATAGCTACCGTTTCATTCACGACATTGACTGACGTGAACTGCAGATCCCGAGCGGTCTACACTTATTTGTGGCTCCAACAGTTTCTTCCAAAACATTTAGTGCAGTGCTATAAATTTGAAAAATTTCCTTATTCTTACTGTCATAAAATAAAATTTCTTGTCTTAAATGAGCAATTTTTGTCTTAAACAGGGTCAGGTTTTAAAGGCTTCAGCAGCACACTTCCACCCAAACTTCCAATGAGCACCCCCCGGGATAAAAGTGCTTCTGGATTACCAGCTATCGCCGATTAAGAAATTTTACGGGGGACCTTTACTGATGATGTAGAATGTTCACAGTCCCCTATTTCTTCTTAAAGATCGTCCAGAACAAGCGCTAGAGGCAGTAATGCATCTATCAATGTAAACCCCGTGGTGGGGGGGGGGGGGGGAGTGCGGGCAAGGGGTTGGGATGTGACAAATTTTAAAATTTTTTGATCAAATTCCCCATGGTGGGAAACGAAAGGTCAATCAAAAGTGTCCAAAAAGCACCCACCCCAGGGGAAAAAATCTAAACAAACAATACTATAATACTATATAAAACGAATGAAAGAACATTTCAAAAGTACGTTCTTACTACTTTTATTTAAGGTTAACGTAAGCTCCGTTAAATTACTCGCTGTAATTAAGTATTTTCTCTCTCCACTAGAATCTCTTATTTTGAATAGCATAATCACTCCAGAAAGATTGACCGTGCTATTATATTAATGAAACGTAAAATTCTTAATAACATCGGCTCAACATGTCGGAACAGGTAGGATCAAAGACCTGTAAAAAATCCTCTGACTTTCATGGTAGAATTCGATTTCAATCGAGGTTTACAATCAGATGGGAACTTGAAGATAAAAACTTTCTCAAAATAGACATTATCTGTTTAGATGACAGTGTAAAGTATCGGATTATGGCGATTAAAACAAATGAAAACTTTATAACTTTCTCCGACAGCGTGACTTTAAGTAAGCCTCGAGGGACGGACTTGGTTACCGCTTCTGAATTGATACCAGGCTTCTATCGGTCAAAGTCAAATGTCCCGACCCCGGAGTCGCTTCGCACGATCAAAAGCCCGACACGGGGAGTCTCAGGCATCAAATCCCCGCCCCTTGCCCGCACTCCCCCCCTCCCCCCCCCACGGAATTTACATTGATAGGTGCATAATATTGACGGAGTCTACAATAGTTTAAGATGCCTATCCAACCTGTCAAACCGTTATCAATGCAAATTAACGTCTACTGTCCAATAACCAATCCGATCCATCCTTAGCTAGACCATCGCGCTCCTTAAACGCGATCTGCAGTGTTATTGCGAAAGTCTCTTTATTTTTCTCGCCTTCGTCAACCCACTCGGTACATTTGAAACCAATTACAAAATGGCGCTTGTTACTGCCAAATATTTTCTGGTTTTTCGTATTTGCTTTCGAACCCTTTGTAGTTTCATTTGCGTTACTATCTCATAGTATTTATGGTTTTTGCCGCGAATATACCTGCTTACATATAATTTACGAACAAAGAAATCTATTATCCTTTGTATTAGTTAGCATTGTCGAACGTGCTCAGGAGACTTTTTCAGTTCTAGTCAACGTGTCATCGTGTCAAAACATGGCAAAGTAAGGCTCAACGTCAACGCTGTGAAATCCCTAAAGCGGACACAGAATTTTCGAAAACGCTTGGTACATTGTTTTTCTTCGTCTACACCGCCTATCTCATCGCTTCGCTTCGCATCGCTTCTTTTCAACATTGTTAACGTCTCATCGTACCGTCGTGAGCATCATTATTGTAGCGAAAGTTCTTAAAGCGCGTCAAGAATTTTCTGTCCTAACGTGGGATTAAACGATCGTCCTGTGAATAATGCTCACAGCGCTCGATCTCGATCAGTCTTGCGGAAAAAATAGGGGAATTTGAACAGTCTACTGATGATGGGGAGAAAAAGGAATGATATGTAAGAGGAGCCAGATGCCACGTAATTCATTTGCAACTTGTTGTTTATCATTAATAAACAGCAGAAAGAAGACTAACATATTAGGATCGACAGGAACTTGTTCTTTAAAATAAAAAAGGCAGTTATTTGGACTGTCTAGTAACAAGGAATAAAATATTGCCTCCTTGGATAATCGCACTGGCCATTTCGATACCTTTTAAGAAAAAGAAATTAACCCCAAATTATATACGCATTAAGATAAGGTATAATAAAGACAAGTGGTTCTTCTTATTACTTTTGATCTGAGAACAAACAAGCTACTCTGCTCAATATCTAAGCTCATTCTCTCTAGCTAAGATCAACACTTTCGGGGCTGAAGCCGCTGATAACGTACCTGTTATTACTTTTTTTGTTTTGTTTTTGGGGTCATGACATTACCTGGGCCAGATAATAACATATTGTTCTGACAGTCCTCTCTAGCTTAGGAACGGACCATTAGAAAAGTTATGGGGTGAGGGGGGATGGCAGGAATTTTTTTTCGTTATCAAATTCCTGGTATGAATTTTTTTTTTAAGCCATAGCATGAATATTGTTTTAGGATTAATTGGCGTGCAAGAATTTTTTGTTCATTTAATTTTCCCTTGCGCGATTTTTTTTTGTACTTCGCGGAGTTTCTCAATGTGCGGCATAATAACTGAATAAATAAGCTTTCGGAAAGCCAGCTAAAGACCGACTACTCTCGTAAAAGAATCGGTAGCTGTCAATCACCGTACCGGTTTAATCCGTAAAGTGTATTATAACTGACTGCGTCGATGGCCAGACAAATATTTGTCAAATGGCAAAAGAAATGAGCGGAACACTTACCTCTATTTCATCGTTGCGTTTCAGTTTCGTAAACCGGTCAAAGTAGCTCATATAAAAGACGCGCTCTTTTACACGATTGGTTTCCATTGCGTTGGTCGAGGAGTTAAAAATAACAGAGTTTTCTATTTGTAAGACGAAGGAGGTGAAGTAAATGCAAGAAAGAATATTATTCTCTCTTGGTATATGACATCAACGAGTCGGTTAACATTTAAAAAGCTAGCGTCGCGTCTCAGTCTTAATGCTTGAGGGAATATTGTGTGAGATAATTATTCAAATTTTGATCCGTTTCAATTAATTAATATGCAGGCGGGAGTTTCAAACCAAGTCCCGCGCGTCCTCGGGATTTACGAACGTATTTAGCGAGCAGGGCTACTTTTAGAAATTGACGAAAAGCCAGAACTTCCCACCAACGTAATCGTACCAAACTTTCAGAGAGTCTTCCTTAATGGTCAAACTAACATAGCCATATGCTGACGCATAAATAAAGTGACTTGCCGAACAGATATTTAGCTTCAAACGTGACCTCCCATACAAAAAAAGTGACTAAAGTAGCCGATTTTCAAAAAGCAAGAACTTCTACAAGGTCTACAGAGTCACCAGCGGTCTTGTATTTTTTATTAACGTCTCTTCTACAAAATCCATATGCTGACACTAATAATTTTCATATAGTTATGACGAAAAAGTGTAAAACGTGAGCCACTCTGAACAGTTTTGGCCGGTTTTTCTTTGTTTTGGCCTCGGTTCGCTCATCATCGTTTCAAATTTGGCGCTCGGGGTGCACTTAAAGTTCCCGGATATGTCGCGTGATTCTGGGCGATGCGGTGGCGGGATTAAGTTCACTCTTAGCTTGGACTGTCTCCAAATAATTTTTCTCTAAAATCACGTAGCCTTTTCCTCAAAAGTCACATGAATGTGCTCTAAAGTTAACTGATTTAAGGAATACAAGTTTATTGTTTGATTTGAATTATAAATCCTAGCAGGCTCCTGATCCTAGTTAATAGGAGCTTCGCTTTTAGCCCTGGCTAAATCTATATATTTACCTGTTCTTTGGGGGCAGGGCGCAGTACCAAGTGAATATATCACATAACCCCTCATCCCATTCAATTATATATTCAACACTTCATTGCCTTTATTCTTCATTTAGTATTCTTAGCTAAAAATGATATTTCATTTAAAATTTCAAATACAGTCGAAGCTCTCTTAAGCGACCAACTCAGAAATTCGAAAAAGTGGTCGTAACTAGTGCTGGTCGCTTACGAGAATGAACTCTCGTTAGTGACTGCATGCTGAAACAATAGAGAGTGGTTGCTTATGAGGAGCTACATAAACTCATTAATAATTCATAAAGAAAAATATAATGTTTGTTAGTAAAATTCAACTAGTGGTCTATTATCAATGCTGCGTTCTGATTGGTTGAGCTACTACTAGGCTATATGTTATAGCCCACTAGTAGTGAAAAGCGCCGGCTTTGAAAACCAAAACAATGGCTTTTAGCTTTAACTAGCTAAAGTTGTGTTATCTCGATATTTTTTACTAACTAGTCGGATTTTACTGAAACAATTATTCCTCTCGCCCTCATGGCCTTCAGCCTTATGGGCTATATATTGCCTCAGAGCCCATTCGGGCTGGAGGAATAATTGTTAAACAATGAGTGTCTTTATATCTGATATAGACACGGTTAAAATTTAAGTCCAATTTTTTAGACCAATTGCAAATCTAAATATTAGAGCGGTTTTCACTTGACTGTCGAATTGGGATTGGTTTTGGTTTTGGTTTTGGTTTTACTACGTCCTTTGGTTGGCTAGTGTATTTACTTTGGTTTTGGTTTTACGACAGTCAAGTGAAAACCACTCTAATGTAAGAATGAGTTGAGTGGTCGCTTACGAGAGCTTAAAAACAAAAAAAACGTCCAGTTGAGTAATTTCAAAAGTGGTCACGGTCGCTTACGAGAGCGAGTTTGGTTTATTTCCTGACAGTTTTTTTCGTTTCGTCTTTCGTTTTTCTTAGTTTTTTTTTTTCAGAGTATTTTCTACCGCTCGGTTTTGCACGCCGGTCATTTTCCACTCACAAACTTTAAGGTAGCCGCCAGCAGATTGCGGCACCTGATTGATACTTATAAATTGCTATTTTTATTAGCCAATCACGGTGGACCATTCTCAGAGAAATGTCTTTTTTATTTCCTTATTTTTGCATAGTTTCTCGTCATTCATATGTAAATAACAGAACTTCATATTAGTAATTTTCGTGTACGCAGTCCAAAACAACGGTAAAAAGGAGAGGCTCACTGTTGTTGCTTTTTTTGAAAAAAGCCAAAAAAAGGATCAATTTTGGCTTGAAATGAGAAGGGGACTCAAATTATAGCTGACTTCAATTGGTGTTTAAAAGAATTTAATGGAGCTGAAACCAGTTGTAAAATAAATGGTACGCTCTTTTGGCATCCTACTGTTGAACAGTTACGACTTACTGATATTCTTAGCCACAACAATAGGCCAAATCTCTGTTTCAAAGCGAAGCTAAGTGCGAAGCCATTGATATGAAAAAGAAGTTTTATTCTCATGCAAATGAAACTCATTATCGCAAGAAAGGTTTTGCACTTAGCCTCGGTTTGAAAATGAGAGTTTTTGGAACTCGCAAATTGGCCTGATTGCCGTCCGTTCCCTTCGAATTCAGTATCGCGATCAAATGTGGCTAGTGTCCATACAGCTGAAAATATCCGTGATCAGAACATGTAACTCTTTTATTTTAGAATTTTTTTCTAAAATTATAATACATTATGTATACTTTTTTCGTTTTATCAATTTAAGCCTTTCGCTTTCAGAGGAGGTTCTGACCGTATATTTTCGTAGGAATATCCTTTAGAGTAGAAGGAATCCGGACTGCCGAGTGTCTTTTCTTGAAGGTTGTTTTTCTTACATTTCAACTGGCGTACCTTTTTGCATACGGTTCTTTTGGAGAGAGGTAGCTGCTTCTAAAGTTAAAATTAAAAACAACTAACAAAACGATCAGAATGAAATTTTCAGATATTGTTGACGTATATTTCTCTTTTAATATTTTTAGTAGTCTTGAATTGGACTGGCAAAAGTGTAGGAAAGCACATTAATCTCTTAATAGCGGAGGCGGCCGGGTTCCCTTGAACTTATCATTATCCTAACGTATTCCCAATACCGACTGTAAAGATAATATTTGTACGTTGTTGTGGGCTCATTAACACACGGCACACGATTAGTCACCGTTATAACTATTTGATACGTTATTGCCTTTTTGATTATATATCCCTGAATGGATCATGCACCTGCCGGCCCATAAAAATAATACTTCTCTCTTTAGAGAATTCTAGAAAGAAAGTGATTAGAAGAAAACAACAAGCATCACATTAAAAAAGAAGGATTTAAAAAAATAAGCTTAAACCCATTTTATTCAAACAATAGCGTGCAATTCCGGACGTTCGATTCCTTTTATTCTTATTGACTAAGCTTCAGTTAGACTTCACGTTTATGTCAAACGGCTAACGCGAATTTGTGTCAGGTGACCAAGTTTCCACTTTATTTGTCGTTTACTGTTCATTACCTCTACACATAAATTAGTAGTTTCACGCAATTTTTTATCCGTAGAAGTTGTTTTGAACTTTTTTTAGCTGCTTATTTTCCATATTGACAAATTCTCAACTTGAATCTGACGTTTGCCGTTTGCCGTATACGTAAACCTTAAACTCTCTCATTTCGATACGCGCCTTTTAGCTAGCTTGCCCGCTTGTAAATTGAAGTCATATATTTAGTGATCGTCAGCTTGCTGATAATAGGTTTTCTCCGCGGTGACAACTGGGTCGATTCCTCTATTAATTCAGCTTTTTATGTAATGGTTTCAAAACGTTTATTTGTGAAATGACTGGCGCCAATTGTTAAAATGCTGGATTTGTCCGATCTACAGTTAAACCGTTTATTTATTCATTATTTTTTTGCATGTAATGGCAGTAAGCTGCTATTATTATTATTATTATTATTATTATTATTATTATTATTATTATTATTATTATTATTATTATTATTATTATCATCTCTATTATCACAGTCTTTGCTGGTGTTCTTTTTGCACATCAGCCGGGCGCAAACCATGCACCTAGAGCGTCAGTCACTCAAGTCAATCATTCTGTTCATACACTGAGCACCTTTCTAAGGATTCGTGCAGATCCCAGCATGCAGATCTTTTGAATCTCTGTCATACTAGCTCTCTCTGATACTTTCTTGATGTTTTCTACCATACCCTTCTTCACTGTACCAAGCGAACCAACAACCACAGGGATCACTACGGTTTTCATATGCCACATTCTCTGTATTTCTAGTTCTAGGTCTTTGTACTTGCATTTTTTTTCAGTTTCCTTCAGTGCGATGTTTCTATCTGATGGAACAGTCATATCAATAAGTTTGCAGGTGGAATTCACTGAATCTTTAACGATGATATCTGGTCTGTTCGCTGTTATAGTTCTATCAGTATTGACTGGCATGTCCCACATGATGGTGATGTTGTTATCTTTATTGTGTATCACGGTCTCTGGTTCGTGTTCGTACCATTTGTCTGCAATCTCTATATCATGATCTTTACATATGCTCCAATGGAGATATGCTGCAGCATTATTGTGCCTGGAGATGTACTCTGTTTTGGCTAATACCTCGCATCCAGATACAATATGGTCCACTGTCTCTTCATGTTGCGAACACAATCTGCATTTGCTCTCCACTTGCTGGCCACATATTATTTTCTGGTAGTTTCTGGTGTTTATTATTATTATTATTATTATTATTATTATTATTATTATTATTATTATTATTATTATTATTATTATTATTATTATTATTATTATATTTTTTTTCTTTCTTCATTATTTCTTTATTTTCAACTGCTTCGAATGGTTATTTAAGTTGACAAAGTAAACTACTTGCGATTTCACCGACCACTCAGCTGCTGTAACACTACGTTGTCCCTGTCTTTGAAAATTATGTAATGGTTTTCAGGCCTTATCAATGAGCATCATCATTTCTTTAAATATTTTCGGGGTCCCTTTTGTTTTGAATTTAAGGTTACCAATAAACTCATGGAAAAAAAGATTACTAACAACATTTGTTTTTGTCTCTTGCACACTTTTAATTATCTTTCTTTTTTTTTCTTTCACTTTTTTTTTTAAATTTGACAGTCAACTCTGTCTCTTAGCTTTTGCCATAGTATACCGATTAACTCAGGTCGCCAACCTAGTTTACTCTCATTTGTTGGCATTCAAGCTCGCGTGCCATTCGGCATATGCTTCTTGTGGATAACGGTTGTTCCCCCTTTCAAAAAAAGAGTAACAGACAAAGGATTAGCAAAGAGATTGTCTTTATATCTGATATAGACACGGTTAAACTTTACGTACAATTTTTTAGACCAACTACATATCTAAATATTACTGCAAGAATGAGTTGAGAGGTCGCTTACGAGAGTTTAAAAACAAAGAAAAAGTCCGATTGGGTAATCGCAAAAGTGGTCACGGTCGCTTGCGAGAGCTTTTCATCACAAAGTTTAAGTCAAATTTTAAACGGGGTTTTTACAAAGGCGGTCGTAACTAGAGCTAGTCGATTACGATAGTAGTCGCAAGGAGAGCCTCGACTGTAATCTTCTGGGCCAAGTTGTTCAAGGCTGGGTTAAGATAACCCAGGGTTATTGCGACATTTGCATTCAGATTTGAAAGCTTAAAAAGCATTTCAGTTTTAATTCTTTTGTCTACAAGTTGATGGTTGGAAGCTCTAAAAATAACAGAGAAAATTATCCGAGAAAATGCTTTTGAACACAAGAAAAAGAAACCCGGGTTAAATTTAACCCCGGGTTAAGCGCTAATCGGCCTTCGAACAACTGGGTCCTGGTGCAAAACACCAAAACCCATGGTGGTGCTTATACGGGTAGACTCCGGGGTCTAACCCCTTACCATTTATACACCATTTTTGAAGGAAATACCCCTTTCGTATACCTTTCATTAACAAATGGTATCCCTTTCACATACCTTGTCCAGAACTTTGCATCCCTTTTAACTGCTGTTGCACTGTCATTTAAATATGAATAAATCAAAAATCAGGAAATTTTCTCGACTTTTTCTCTGCCATAAAATTAATCCTCGTAAGCCCTTTTAGATCTTTTAA
Source organism: Porites lutea (assembly GCF_958299795.1). Taxonomy (NCBI): domain Eukaryota; kingdom Metazoa; phylum Cnidaria; class Anthozoa; order Scleractinia; family Poritidae; genus Porites; species Porites lutea. The sequence goes on along the minus strand of NC_133207.1, from coordinate 4,687,394 downwards.
AAAACCAAAATGACAGGTTTCTGTACCCTTTCATATAACTGAAGCCTGAAAAACGTAGACCATAGACCATTATAGGGAGTACGCCCAGGGACCGGAACAACTCTTAAGCCTGCTTTTCACTGGCGCATAAGTATAAGCATAAGGACATACGCACACGCTGAATGGTATATTTGACTCAATTCTCGATACCAGCTCTCCTCAATCCGATGATAAACAAGATGGCGGACGAAGCATCCGCCATATTGCTTTTGATATGTTCGCATGAGGTCTGGGTCAAATTCGCCTATGATTGGTCCACGGCCTTGTGCTTATGCTTGTGCTTATGTCAACCCAGTTTTCACTAGCCAAAGCTACGACATAAGCAAAAACACAAGCACAAGAAGAGCGAACTTGTCCGTTTTTCTTGCGCTTATGCTCCTTATGCTGATGCTTATGTCGAACCAGTTTTCACTTTCTTACACATGTGCTTGTGCTTGTGCTTATGATTATGCTTATGCGCTAGTGAAAACCAGCCTTTAGAGCCTGATGGATGTCAAGCGTCATAGGTGCGCTTTCAGTATACACCAGAATAAAAAAAAAAAGCCTCCCTTGACTCGAGAAAATAAGTCAAAATAAAAGGACAAATATTGAGGGGAAGACAAACGGAGTTTGATCATTTAAACAATTGTTGCGTTAAACTTAAATTACATGATACCATGCTGAGCGCAATAAAAACTACAAAAAAAGGGAGATAAAACCGTCTTGTAAATACGCTGTTGCCGCCGACGAACTGAATTTAATTAATCTCCACATTTGAATGATAGCTGATCACTTCGGGAAAACTCATGCCACTAACTTGTCGCCGTTATTCATTAATTCCGTTTAACCTAAAGTTATGCAAAAACAAAAAATAGACAAAAATACAAACAGTAAAATAATGCTTTTCTATGACTTTCTCTACACAGCTTACAAGGATGCTTGGACACTCTTAGTTTACACAAGCGTTCCTTGAGGACAAAATATAACAGCTTGTTCGTTGTTGTGTTAACAAACATATGTCGACTGACAGACGGCTTACGCTACGAATTTACCGTAATTTTCTGGGAAGAAAGTCTTCCGGTCAGTCTAAACAACTCGTGCCTCCCTGTTTTGGGTTTGTTAAACACCTTTTTTGGTGTTTGAACCTCAGGTGAAACACCCCTCGTATATTTTGGACCTTACTTTTATAACATTCAAGAAAAGATATACAAAATACAGTCGTTTTAAACTTATATTGGTTTCAGACCCTTTTAGTGCGCACTGCTACATTTCTTTAAATGTTTTCAGGCTCCTTCTTGTTTGTAAGGTTACCAATAAACTCATGAAAGAAAGACTGAAAGATAACTAATAACATTTGTTGTCTCTTGTACATGTTTATTTAACTTTCTCTCTTTTTTTAACACCTGACAGTCAACTCGTCACTTAGCTTTTGCCAAGTGTACCGCTTAAGTTAGGTCGCCAAGCCAGTTCACTCTCATTTTTCGCATTTCAGCTCGCGTGCCATTCGGCATATGCTTCTGGCAGACAACGGTTGCTTCTCCTTAAAAAAAAGGATAAGAAACAAAAAAAAATTACCAACTTATTAGGATGTCTCCCAGAAAGCTTTGTTTTATTCCAGTTCCATTTTGACTGCAAACTTACAGTTGATTATTTAAAAAACTGTATGATTCATACATGAAATGCTAATTAATCACATGAAGATCACACTCTGACTAAAACTTGAAAAAGCCAGTCTAGAACAAAACCGTGGGAAAAAGGTTTCATACTCGATTGTCTTCTTAAAAAGCAGTAATGCAACAAGCATTAAATGAAATGTACGTGGATAAAGACGATGCGTTGCATAAACCATTTCCTTTTATTTCGCAGGCGACAGAACGGAAGAGCCTACATTAAAATTCGAAGGAAAAATTTAAAGACATATACTGGGAACGGAGGGGGGGGGGGGGGGGGTGGTCTGCCCTTGCCAGTCTTTCAAAACAAATGCCACGTGATTTTTTTGTCCTTTTACACATCATCACACATTTTTATCTCTTGAGTTAGATATTCACCTGCATTAGCCGCTTCACGTCTGTTGATTTATATCCTGATGTGTCGGCGTCCTTCCTAGCTGTTGTCTAAAATGTAAGCGAAAGGTAAATTTACATATATTTTGCAAATTCCACGATACATTGAAACAAGACAAAGTTTCATACATTTTTTGAACGTTAATTAAAGAAGTGGAGCCGGAGGCAAGAAGTTTAAAAGAAATTGGTGAAACTAAAGATTATGCCGTTCGAGTTTCCATTAGGCGTTCCTTAAGGGCTTTAACCATTTAAAGAAGGTTTTATCGTAGTTCGAAATTTAAAAGCCAAAAAAACTTTGGATTTTTGCAAAAGATTTTTTGTTGTTTCTCCCATAAAGACGTTGAGTTTGCTGTCTAATATCAATAAATATCTGCGTTGAAAGTATGTGACTTAAAGTTCGTCGGTCTCATGTTTTTGTCCAGAACCCGTCGGCAGTACCGACGTAAGGTTTCCATTAGACGTTTCTTAATCGCTTAACCCATTTTATTCAAAGAAGGTTTTCATCTATCACGAAAGGCATCAATAAACTTTGGGTCATATTCGAAAAGATTTCTTGTTGGTTCTCCCATATAAAGATATTGAGTTGCTTAAATAACTGTTTAATATCGTAGTTCTGCTCTGAAAGTAGGTGACTTTTTTTGTCCAGAAACTCTTCTCTTCTCGCCCGGCAGTTTTATTCTTCCTTGGACGATTCGAGCACAGGCACATCAAATTTTGCAAAGTTTGGAAACGACGCGGCTTTCGAAGCGACAAATAGCAGTGAAATTGGAAATCGCAACAAGATTTCAACACGAATCTCACTAAAGATTCAGACTCCTGTGAATGGGCCTTAAGGTGCCTGGTTGTCGCCATCGACTCATGCAACTGCGTACATTCGAGGGTGGTTATAATCAGAGAAAGCCAGAAGGATACTTCTGAAGTATTACCTACGTTGATGGATTTTATCAAGAGAGTTTAAACAAGAGAACGGGATCTCAGTCAGATCAGTCAGATTTCCCCGTAACATGTGCTTAAATGGTACAAGAACGGCTCCTAAGTAATTCGAGCTTTTCATTATTAAAAATTGGACGTGACAAAATTACGAACATGAAGGCACTACGGACCCATGTTCTGGGTGAGCTATACCCCCACTATAAATTTAGCCGGGAATCGCGCAAGCCAGAACCATGAATCCAAAATATGCTCGGCAGTATCTGACCTGTGCCAGTCAGGTAACATGGACTGTAACTTTTTGTGGGTGAAATGTTTGTCTTGGAGATTCACTTACCTGTCTATTCTTCTGTCTACTGCGGCGGCGGAATTGGAAGGATGGGTTCAAGGCCTTTATCTCCAACACTGAAGAAATGACTATCAAAATAATACAAAACAAAGCCATCTTTCCCTTCATCTTGACGCTTTGAGCTTAAGGATGTAGTGACTATTTCGCCCGAATTGCTTCTCTTTTTAAACTGCAGTTTTGCTACCTGTCATCGTCAGCTCAGTAATTCGCAAAAATTCATTAATTTTATGAATAGTTGAAAACCAACCAATTAGAGTAAAGTTAGTCCCTTAAGCAGTTGTTATCTATTTATATAAACCTTCTCTCTATCAGCTGCCAAGCAGATGGAAGGTGAACACGGAAAAATCGATATGATTTGTCCCAGTTTTTGTCAGTCCCTTTGAACCTGTGAAAAGTATTCCTGGGCTGTCTTAAATGATATTAATGAAAAAAAAACATATATACTTTTGTCCTGTTTTTTTTGTCATTTGATATTAACACCTATAGCTCACGGCATGATCATGAAACTCCAAACGTTAATTATTTGCTCAGTAGCATCATTATTTGCGGCCGACACCATTTTTTTTCATCTTTTTTAATTTGTCTAAAACACGCTATACATTATTGCCGGAAATTAAGATAATCAATAAGTTGTTATGTTTCAATCAAGCAACCTTACTGATATGGTAGCTTTCAGTTGACTAGCAAATTGCTTTTCATGCGGGAGTTTTTTTTAATTCATATTCAGTAAGTTTTATAGTGAGTAAGTTTAATTAGCATGTAATAATTACGAAATTTTGAATTCGGCCCGTTTAAAACGAACTTCGAACTTGCTGTAAATACAAGTGAAGGCGTAAATTATTTGCGCTTGAACTTTTTAAAAAACACAGTTATATTGAACTTTGTTAAAAAAAACACACACACACACAGACACACACGTATATATCGGAAGACATACGTGGTTAAAAACTTCTTTCTCGAAAATTTTACTTATTATTGGCAAGATTGAAATTTCCTAAATTTTTCCTTTCATCAACAAAAACCTCAGAGGAAAAAGGCTAAAGATGGTGCAATTAGACTTGATGCGTTTTTGAAGAGCTTTAATTTTCGAAAGCGTTTTGCTTTAGGAAACCTCACAAGTGAATAACGGATAACGGCAGGAGTATTGTTTTAAGGAAGATCCAGCAAATTGAAGTTTAAATATGTAAAGTAATCTCTCACTTGCCTGATTTAGGACTTCAGTTTTCCTTTTGTATACTTTACTAGCTTATAAGATTGTCAACGAAAGCCTTATTGTAGTGTTGTTACCCAGTCAGAAAAATTGGAAACAGTTTTTTTTATCATCGACAGTAAAATTGTGATCCTGTCAGAGAAGTGAGATTTTTAATTTCACTTGGAAACAGCCTGAATTTTTTAAGATTCTTTTACATCCTTTGACAAAGGTTGTTTATTCAACCGCGAGGATTATTTTCACCTTCATAGTTTTTTTTATTAACGAATCGGATAAAAAAAAACTTACTCAAAACATTAATGCTACACTAAAAAATGCACAACACTGGGTAAACATTAGCTCCAGTTAATTAAACTACTGAACTATGAATAGTTACGAAGACAGCTACCGTTCCATTCATGACAGCAAGAAACGTTGAGTGACGCGAACTGCAGATCCCGAGCAATCTACACCTATTTGTGGTTCCAACAGTTTCTTCCAAAACATTGTAGTGCAGTGCTATAAATTTGAAAATTCTAATTCTGTATTCAAAAAGAAACGAATCAGGCTCATAAAATAAGATTTATTGTCTAAAATGAACAATGTCTTGTCTTAAACAGGGTCAGGTTTTAAAGGCTTCAGCAGCACACTTCCACCCAAACTCGGCCAATGAGCTCCCCCCGGGATAAAAGTGTTTCTGGATTACCAGCTATCGCCGATTAAGAAATTTTACGGGGGACCTTTACTGATGATGTAGAATGTTCATAGTCCCTGATTTTTACTTAAAGATCGTCGAGAACGAGCGCTACATATTGACGAGTCTAGTTTAAGATGCTTAACCAACCTGTCAAACCGTTTTTAATGCAAATTAACGTCTACTGTCCAATAACCAATCCGATCCATCCTTAGCTAGACCATCGCACTCCTTAAACGCAATCTGCAGTGTTATTGCGAAAGTCCCTCTATTTTTCTCGCCTTCATCCACCCACCGCTATAAACACTGAAGCGTCCGCGCCCTCCGTACATTTGAAACCAATTACAAAATGGCGCTCGATCTCGATGATCTTGCAGAAAAAATAGGAGAATTTTAACAGTCTACTGATGATGGGGAGAAACATGGAATAATATGTAAGAGGAGCCAGATGCCACGTGATTCATTGCAACTTGTTATTTATCATTAATAAACAACAGAAAAAAGACTAACATATCACGATCGACAGGAACTTGTTCATTAGAATGAAAAAAGGCAGTTATTTGGACTGTCAAGTTACAAGGAATAAAATATCGCCTCCTTGGATAATCGCACTGGCTATTTCGATACCATTAAAAAAAAAAGAAATTAACCCCAAATTATATGCGCATTAATATACCGGGTAAAATAAAGACAAGTGGTTCTTCTAATTACTTTTGTTCTGAGTACAAACAAGCTACTCTGGCTCAATAACCAAGCTCATTCTATGTAGCTAAGATCAACACTTTCGAGGCTGAAGCCGCTGATAACGTACCTGTTATTACTATTTTTGTTTTTGGGGTCATAGACATTACCTAGGCCAGATAATAACATTTTAACCGCGGCAGGATTAGCTCAGTCGGTAGAGCGCTCGACTGCAGAGCGGGAGGTCGCGGGTTCGATTCCCGGGACCGGACCAATACTCAGGGTCTTAAAAAAAATGAGAAATGAAGCTAATACCTTTGCCCTGCAAATGGCTAGACCTTCGCGTGGCTCGGATGACCACGAGTTGACACTCAAATAAAAAGTGCAAAAAAAAAGTGCATGTCGTTCTCACAGTCCTCTCTAGCTTAGCAGATGTTCGAACGCTCAGTTATAGCTAGTTAGCTCTAGTTATGCCCTGGGAAGGAAGTCTCTAGTCAGCCTACACGTCTGTGCCTTGTCTGCTCATTTTTAGTTTGTTGAACACATTTTCTGGTGTTTGAATATCAGGCGTAACACTCTTCATTGAATAATAATAATAATAATAATAATAATAATAATAATAAACATTCAACACGAGAAATACGAAATACAGTAGCTTTGTCTCATATAAGTAAATCTGAAACTTACATTGCTTTCAGACCAGTAGAGATCCTCGTTTCTTTAAAGGTTTTCAGGGTTAAGGTTATCAAAAAACCGTTCGTCAAGAAAGAAAGACTACTAACTACTTTTTTTTGTCTTCTTGTTACACCTTTATTTTTCTTTCTGTCTTTGTTTAACAATTGACAGTTATTTTATATAACTCGTCGCTTAGCTTTTGCCAAGTGCCGCTTAACTCAGGTCGCCAAGCTCAGTTCACTCTCCTTCGGTTGGCATTCCAGCTCGCGTGCCATTCGGCATATGCTTCTTGGTGATAATAGTTGCTTCCCCTTAACAATAAAGTAAAAGAAACAAAAACAATTAGCAACTCATTGGGAATTCTCCGAGAAAGATGTGTTTTATTCCGGTGCCATTTTGACTGTAAACTTTGCCAACATATAGTTGATATGCCAGTTGCCAGCTGTGTGATATCATGATATCATGCGAAAACCGAATTCAATAATTGTTTTATTATACATTTTTTAAACAATTGACAAAAGAAGACATTCATCTGTCAAAAAATGGCTTTATTTCAAAACTAAGGTGAAAGTGACACTGATAAGCTTAAGCAAGATCATTTAAAAATTTTAAAATACAATAATAAAACCTTTGTCTGAATAAAGTATACATTACAATGGAAAAATCCTTAACGGAAAATCTTTATAAACATTAATTGAAAGTCTCTGTTCAGCCATTCTGTTTCTGAGGAGAACACTCCAAGGGGCTTGGTAACCAGACAGACGTTGAACTTGACATGAATTAATGCAATATCTGCAGCAGATATTGCATTAATCATGTCAAGTTCACAAGCTATTGTGAATTGATTAAATACTCTCGACCGATTTTTCATAGTGAGTCTGATGTATAATAAAAATAATTGGCCAAACTAGATATTATGCCGTTCAAGTTTCCGTTAAGACGTTCCTTAATGGCTTAACCCAGTAAAGAAGGTTTGAATTTATCATCTGTAGTTGGAAAGCCAAACATACTTTGGATCTTCGCAAAAGATTTCTCGTCAGTATATTTCGTAAAGATGTTGATTTTGCTGTCTTATATCAAATATTAAGGCACCGTTAACCAAGGAGACCTGGGGACGAGTTTGAGTTGTTTTGGTTGCGAAAACAAAAAATGGCGGACATTTCAGTCGTTTCAAGAGTAAGAACTAGGCGAAATTATAGCTAAAAACATGGCAAGAACAGCAAGAACACAACTCGAAGAGCGAGATCTGCTATTTGGAGAATTATGAAGAATTGTGGCGTCTCATTCATTAATTGTTAATTAGTAAAGAGCAGCCGAAGCAGATTAACATATTACGATCGACAGGAACTTGTTCATTAAAATGAAAAAAGGCAGTGATTTGGACTGGTGATAAGGAATATAATATCGCCTGCTTGGATAATCACACTGGCTATTTCGATACCTTTTAAAAAAAAAGAAATTAACCTCAAATTATATACGCACTTATATAAGGTAAAATAAAGACAAGTGGTTTTTCTTATTACTTTTGGTCTGAGTGCAAACAAGCTAATCTGCTCAATAACCAAGCTTATTCTCTCTAGCTAAGATCAACACTTTCGAGGCTGAATCGAAGCCGCTGCTAACGTACCTGTTATTACTATTTTTTGTTTTTGGGGTCATAGATATTACCTAGGCCAGATAATAACATATCGATCTGACAGTCCTCTTGGCTTAGCAGATGTTCGAACGCCGTTGATTTATTGCCGGACTTCTGTTTCTCTTAAACAAACACCATCCGGCGTGGTGATAAGCCATTTATTGGCCGCAACCAGCGCTTTTAACCTACTTCGTTGAGAGAGGATTGAGAAAGTTGGAACAGGTTATCCAGTTGGTCATTTACAGCTGTATGAAGTTCGTTTTAAACGGGCCGAATTCAAAATTTCTTAATTATTATGTACTAATTAAACTTACTCACTAGGAAACTTAGTGACTATGAATTGAAAAACTCCCTCATGAAAAGTAATTTGCTCTGAGTCAGTTGAAAACTATCAGCTGCTTGATTGTAGGCAGTATTCCAACTTATCAATTATATTTCAATAATGTATAGCGTTTTTTAAACAATGATGCTACTGGAGTGAGCAAATAATTAATCATGCCGTGAGCTATAAGAGTTAATATCAAATGACAAAAAAGAGAGCAAATGTATTAAGGTTTTTTTCATTGATATCATTTGAGACTAGCCCAGATATACTTTTCCCAGGCTCAAAGGGAGTGACAAAAACTGGGACAAATCAGATCGATTTTTCCGTGTTCAGCTTCCATCTGGTGGCAGGTGATAGAGAGAAGGGTTATATCAAACGATAACAACTATTTAAGGGACTAACTTTCCTGTAATTGGGCTGATTTTCAACTATTCATAAATAAATTTTTGTGAATTACTGACATATAAGTGAAAGCCTAAATTATTTGCGCTTAAACTTCTTTAAAATCAATACAAACATACACTGAACTTCCTTTAAAGAACACACACATAACGAAAGACTTGTATTTCTTAGCAAGGAGACGACAAATAATTAAGGTTCTGTTAAAACGCTTACAAAGGTTGTTTATCCAACCGCCAGGATCATTTCTACCTTCATAGTTTTTTATTATCGAATCTGATTTAAAAAAACATACTCAAAACATCAGAGGCACCCAACGTCGCTTTTCGGAAAATATCTGTTCGGAAGACCATTTGAGATCTAGAATTTTCGGAACATTTGTTGTAGATTTTCTTGCTTGCCTGCCTCTCCTGGGATTTTCGAACATCTAAAAAATGGTGTAATTGCCCATTTTAAACGGATTTTTACCCTAAAAAGGTCACCTAGAATTTTCGGGAGCCTTTTTTCTGGCTGAAATTTTCCAAAAGGTAAGTTTTGATCCCTATAATTTTCGGATCACTATACTTTCAGCTGGGAAATCCGAATAGATGAAAAATTTTTAGGGGATAAAAATATGCCTATATCTACTGTTTAAATACGAAAATACGTTCAACAATGCTATGTTTAAGTGGTTTTGAACTATATTTTCAATGGGTGCCCCTGAAATATTAATTCTACACTAAACAATACACAACATTAGCTAAACATTAACTCCAGTTAATTAAACTGCTAAACTATGAATAGTTAAGGTGATATCTACCGTTCATTAACAGCAAAGGAAACGTTGAGTGACGTGAACTTCATTAATTCTCAAACCTATATTATTTAGACTTTCTAAAAGTCCTCGCGACTTCGTCGATCGCTCTGTCTTAACCTCGATGAAGCTCAATCGGGTAAGAACTAGGTCGACTTTCAGCAAGTCTAACCTTTATTTAAAACAGTGTGAAGGCTGCAGATCCCGAGTGGTCTACATTTTTATTTGCGGCATCAACATTTTTTTCAAAAATGATAGTCCTTTGATATAAATTTTAAAAAATTTTCCTAATTTTCTATGCAAAAAACGAATCAGGCTCATAAAATAAGTTTTCTTGTCTAAAATGAGCATTTTTGTCTTAAACAGGGTCAGATTTTAAAGGCTTCAGCAGCACACCTCTACCCAAACTTCCCGTGAGCTCCCCCCCCCCCCCCCCCCCCCCTCTTCGGGATAGAATGCCTCTGGATTACCAGCTATCGACAATTAAGGAATTTTATGGGGGACCTTTACTGATGATATAGAATGTTCATAGTCCCCTATTTTTCCTTAACGATCGTCGAGAACGAGCGCTACAGGCAGCCATACTGACCGAGTCTAGTTTAAGATGCTTAATCAACCTGTCAAACCGTTTTCAATGCAAATTAACGTCTACTGTCCAATAACCAATCCGATCCATTCTTAGTTAGACCATCGCGCTCCTTAAACGCAATCTGCAGTGTTATTGCGAAAGTCTTTCCATTTTTCTCGCCTTCGTCCACCCACCGTTATGAACACTGAAGCGTCCGCGCCCTCGGTACATTTGAAACCAATTACAAAATGGCGCTCGATCTCGATGATCTTGCAGAAAAAATAGGAGAATTTTAACAGTCTACTGACGATAGGGAGAAAATGGAATGATATGTAAGAGGAGCCAGATGCCACGTGATTCATTTGCAACTTGTTATTTATCATAAATAAAGAGCAGGCAAAAAAAAGACTAACATGTGACGATCGACAGGAACATGTTCATTAGAAGGAAAAAGGTAGTTATTTGGACTAGTAATAAGTAGTAAAATATCGCCTCCTTGGGTAATCGCACTGGCTATTTCGATAGCTTTAGAAAAGAAATTAACCCCAAATTATATACGCATTAAGATAAGGAAAAATAAAGACAAATTAAAGTGGTTCTTTTTATTACTTCAGTTCTGAATATGAACAAGCTACTCTGCTCAATAACCAAGTTCATTCTATCTAACCAAGATCAACACTTTTGGTGCTGAAGCCGCTGATAACGTACTTGTTATTATTATTTTGTTGTTTTTGGGGTCATAGACATTGCCTAGTCGTTCTGACAGTCCTCTCTAGCTTAGCAGATGTTCGAACGCTGTTGATATATTAACTTCCGTTTATTTTGAACAAAGAAAGATGATCATGATAACGATCAAAGTTCTTACCATCCGGCGTGGTCGTAATCCATTTATTGGTCGCAAGCAACGTTTTTTTTTTCTTGAGAAAGGATTGAGAAAGTTGGAAAACGCTCGTTTTTCCAATTGGATTTGCTATGCAGGCAGACTAAGGTATAGCCTGCGCATTCTCCTCCATTTAGAAATTGCTTACGCACATCTTTTTATGATGTATTGTAGGAAGAAAATGATCTGCTTCGTCACCAGTCGCTCGCGATACCTTTTTAGTGAATCCCACGTTCGATATATTTAAATTCTAACATGACTCCTGGGCTTTCTGGACATTTTTCGATATTTAGTCTGGTTTTCTTTGTACTCAAGTCTCTTCTGGGAATTGGGAGACAATGGAGTCATGAAAAATTTGCAATTTTGACCCTAAAGCCTCGGCTGAGTCATGTTAGAATTTTAATATATCGAATGTGGGCTTTTATTCAGGAAAGCGAGGGCGAAAGTAGTGATAGGAAGGGGAGAAAAAGCGTGCTTTTTGTTTGTCTCCAGAACCAGTAAGTATATCGTGTTTCCATACTCTCCACTAAGCTTTGGGATGCCTGCGGAAGAGGCAAGAAAATGATGCCAATACTTGCAAACGTTGAAATTGGACTTCGAAGGTTTTTCCCACCTTGATTTCAAGAACCCAAGGGACAATATGTCTAACTTAGAATGCGTCTCGTTGTTAATATACGAAATTAGATTCTTAAAATCTCAAATTCCTTTGAATCGTTAGGACGATCGAAAACTAACTATTCGCTTGTCTGTAATATTAGCTTCACAAAGTGTCGCACCTCATGTTTTCACAGGAAAAACCGCTCGCCATTTGTACTTTTTAGAAGGATTCCTCGCCTAAGTAAACACACGTCGGAAGCATGAATCCCAAAATAACGGAAATAGGGCCTTGAAATGCCGTTTTATGCTATTCTCTGCCGGTATTGGAAATAAAACAAGCATATTTTCACGACAATAAATATTCCACAACTTTTGTAGTAGTACAAATAAGTACCAATCTTGCACAAATTGTGTGCATTTGTCTAATAACATCGTGAGTGCATGCCGCAGTGATCCACCCTCCCGACCCTCAGCCATGGTGACGTGTACTACCTTCAATGTATGTGAATACACTAATGTACACAGTTGCTAAAAGTCAACATTTTTACCCTTCCAAACATGAGCGTGCATTCTACAATGTAACTGAAATTCGTTTCCAGGTGGACTATGAATTGACAACGCTACGATTTCTTAATTCATTCAATTTTTATTACTTTCTTCAAATTTTTAAGAGATAACAACAACTAAAACCTTCTCTTTTGGTCAGTACTATCTTTTCCTAAGCGCCATTGTGTTTGTTATCTTCTTGAGAAGTATCGTTTACTGTGGATTTTCAAAGTTTCTGACGCATTGCATCTGGCGTGCCATTCGACATATTGTTCTTCTGGACAACGGTAACTTCTCCTAAAAAGGTTAAAGAAAGCAAGCTAAGGCAAGCACAAATGTCATTATTATCAGCAAACAGGCAATAAAAACCGTTTTGAGCCTTTCACTTGCCTTTCTATCACCAGAATTCTTGATTATAGGACATACATCGCTTTCTTTATTAAAACACTGCCTACCGCTTCATGGAAGGTAAATCGCGCGTCATCCCGAACATTTTTGTATGTGGAATCCGGACTCCCGGAAACTTTCGCTAGTAAGATATGGAATCCTGGGCTTTGGAATCAGAAATTCAGGCCAAGGATTCCAGAATGCCGCTAACGGTAGGAATCCGGAATCTAAGTTCCACTGACAACAAAATCCAGAATAGATTCATCGTTTCAGCTGATCTACCATGATCCGAGTGATTTTGGATTACTGATCCTGATCCGGATCATCTCAATGGAACGCACCCCAAGACTGTGTTGGATAACCGACTCGCGGCCACGCTGCTTAGGTAGTGCAATGACACTAAAAGATGTACAGAGGTTATTCCCCCCGGGGGGGGGGGGGTCTCCCATATGAAAGTGGCGGGGATGCTCGTTGTCTCGCTTAGCGGTATAAATTTCAGATTTTGGACTCGCTTAGGCAGGGGTGTTCTGGGCAAAACACCATATTTAGCCGTAAAGGTCTCTTTTAGGGTTGCACTCGAAGAAATTATACATTTTCAATTCGTTTTATTTACTCGATTCATGTAATCAAAGTTTAAAATGATCGCTTTTAGGGGTAAAAAAAAAGGTTGGGCCACCCCCAGATTAGTCTCCTTAAGGGGTTTGAAATTTCCGAAGAGCATCGTCATCCCTTTCATATGGGATTCCCCCTCGGGGGTTATTCGACCTTTTAAACCCTTTGGGTGACCAGTATCTAATTTCCTCATGACAATACCAAACAATAAGATCGTGAAATTTCAAAGGCAAATTAACCTCCTCAGTAACAAAAAAAATTAACCTGGAAAGTGTGCAAGCTGGTGTAGCGATAAACGAGGGAGGGGAGGGATGACGTACACTGTTCTGTTTGGGATAAATTGAAAATTTAAAAAAGCCGTTTTTGAATAACGGACGGCAATCTAAAGCAGCCGTTTTTTCATTTTCGGGAAGTGGGCCTGCTTAAATTTCAGAAAAATTGTCTCTTTAGGAGAAAAAACATTTTACAAGTACAAATGTGGTAATTTTAAGGCTTCTCGCTTAAACTCTCAGACACTGCCTTTTTTGGGTCCCTTGTATTAGTATCATAACCACTTTTTCTCTACTCAATATTGCGGTTTTGTTTCAATGTTCACCTGCATGGATCGCTTGCCATTTGCTAACTTATATCCTGCAGTGTCTTTGCGTTTTTGAGAATCCTAGAAAGCAAGAAATACAAAACATTTATTGATTTATAAAACTTTTAGTGACAAGCCGGACAGATAGAGAGGCAAACTTCCCCATTTCACTGATAAGCTTTCCAATGTGATCAGATAAAAGGTTTATTTATTTATTTGTTTCTTATTTATCCTTTTATTTTTATTTATTTTTTTTTTTTGTTTCAAACAAAATTTTGTAAATTGTCCTCAGAAAGCCACCCGAAAGCCTGGAATTGGTGAAAATTTTATTTTCAAATCCCCTTTAAAATCCTGCTGAGGGCAGGGTATGTGGGTAGTCCCCGGGCGATCTCGGCTCGGTTAAGGAATTTTGGCCAATGTTGCCTTCACCGCAAAAATTACTCCCACATTTCTTTAAATCTTTTTTTTTTTTTTTAATTTTTGACTTCAACCAGTCAACGAAAATCGACCGAAATTGCCGGCGATTTAGCCGAACTTTAACTCTTTTCTTTTTTTGCTCTTGAAGAACATATGGCCGACAGAACCGATAAAAGTCGCCAGTGAGGCAAAATGCAAAACAAATGTTTTCTTCAATCGATTTTTGCTCCGATTCCGAAGTAGATGGTCTAATAGCTTCCATTTTCTCATGATAGCACTTTCGCCGTCGACATTCTTCTTGACTGCTAAAACAGCTCCGAAAACAACCAAGTTCATTTTTTTTTGTCGCGTATTATTGCTTGGCAACTGTGGACAAAACCTAAAGCGATAGAAATTTAGCAAAACGGTGCCGATTCACTCTGTGTCGCTCAGGGATACACGCATGACCCCGTACCAGGTAAATTTCGACAAATTTATAAACAAGATAGTTAACTTGTGATAACTAGCCGCTCTCTCCAGCGAAAGTGTCGGTGGGAATTAGTATGGTTAACTGTTCCTTGACACAAGTTTAAAACTGAAGTGAAATTCTCTAGCCGGTAATGTCCGGAAATCTCTAGTAATCGGCTCCTAGTCAACAGGGTCGCACCGGAGCCCCAGAAGTGGTGATTTCAGAATAGCAATAGCGTCGCAAACCAATCATTGCCTCATGATCATGAAACTGGGAGAAAACTGTATAATACGCGATCAGTACTTACCAGAAAAAACCTCCCTGTATTACATGTAGAGCAAGTTAGGGGTGCTATGGCCTTTATCTCCAGCAATGAACTAGAAAAAAGTATCCAAACAAAACCAAGGACTGTAAGACTTCCCTCCATCTTGATTTCTTGGCAGCTTGTTAAAGAATACTGAAGTATATTCAGTAATATTGGTCCCCTAATATAACAACCAACACTTTCAAAGACAATTAAAAGGATATGAAAACTAGGTTTTTGACAGCCAATTTGCAATAATAAGGCTCGTCAGCTAGATAAACTAAACAGTTCCCGAAACATTTTTTAATTTAGAGAAAATAATTTATGCGAACTAAGTATTTA
Organism: Porites lutea; assembly: GCF_958299795.1. Classification (NCBI taxonomy): domain Eukaryota; kingdom Metazoa; phylum Cnidaria; class Anthozoa; order Scleractinia; family Poritidae; genus Porites; species Porites lutea. Next base: position 4,671,964 of record NC_133207.1, on the reverse strand, counting down.
TTTCTAACAATTCAATTCCAGCACATGTCTTAAAAGATATTAAAAGTGTACAAATATATTTGTTCATCTGTATACAGCTGGTCATACAAATTGAAAACTAAACTATGCCGTAAAGGTTATCACGCTGACATGAAAAATATTCCACGTGGGTGAAGTCTGACATGTCTCCGGGCGCTCCGCACATGCCCGTTTAAAACTAGGAACGTACCAAAACGTTGAATCGTAAATTAAAAGGCGTATTTCGTTTCCATTCTCCTTTCTTTTATGTAATTTAATTTTTGTTCCTTTTACTTTTATGTTTCCGATTCGTCATAACATTAAGTCTCCGTATGTTTGTTCATTATGAGCCATTAAAAGAAGCGAAAACGCCTACATGGGAACCATTAAGGGAAGACCTAAGTGGCCGGCAGGTCTTCCTTTCGCAGTTATGACGCGATTAAAAACAGGAGAATTTATTATAACAATTATCAACATTTTATGCGAACAAACTAATAACACAGCAATAAAACTGCAAGCCAGAATGTTTTTTGATAATCAGTATTTATCTAAGACATAGTTAATTGAGTGGAATGGTTGTGAAACCCGTCAGACTCCTTTGTTATATGTTTTTGTGGACCTGAAAGTGCACAACGTTCAAAAGAATTCCTATCATTTTGATTGTATTGACCAATAAAAACGTTGCATTAATTTATTCCGTAACAATTTGCCAACAGAAAACAAAGGATTGTGGACTTTCAGGGTGCTTCCAACATAAACTGCAGCACTGTTGTTTTTATCATTGATGTTTGCCGCTTTTCATAACCAGTCTCCTCTAATAACTATGTCTAAGATAAAGAATTAACGCTTATTGTTGGGGAATTATCAACATTTTATGCGAACAAACTAATAACACAGCAATAAAACTGCAAGCATAAATGCTTTTTGATAATCAGTATTTATCTAAGATTAAAAATTAACACTTATTGTTGTGGCAAGAGAAGATATTGAAAGTGGCTCAAAAATATTTTAGTTTTATTCTTTTTTACTCGTTTAACTCTTATTTTCCTCGTTTTAAGATGCTTTTATGATAATGGCTCTAAGACGAAAGAAAACCAAAAACGATAGTTGACCTTGACCGTGTTTGGAAAAAAATGATTGTTAAGTCAAATGTCGAGGGACACTACAGACCCTGCTTTGTGAGTATGACTAGCAAAGCATCTCACTAAAGCTTAAGTGTTTTGTATTGAGAACGCTCGCTTATAAGAGCCCTTAGCAAAGACCTTGACTAATGTTTTAAATTATTAACACATCCAGGCTTTTAGCATTTTCGATTTATTATTCACCTCAGTGATTCGAAGTTAACGATCCATTAGCGCTCTAAATAAGCAGTTGATGCAGTTGATGCTTTGTTGAAGTTAATATCCTTTGAGCGGTTGCTTGAGATAACTTAGAAATCAAAAAACAGGTGGTGATTCGAGAGTGATCAAAGAATATATCTTAAATACATCGCTATTGTCACGGCTTAGACATAGGTTTTCCATTCATTTGTCGCTTTTATACAACTAAAAACGATAAAGTCGTCTAGATGTATTTAACGTCAAAAGTCGACTGGTGTAAAATTGGGACGCGTAAAAGTACATGTATTTGTATTTGTGTTTTGTCTTTTATTTTTACTCCATCCTATAGATAATACATTAGTTGTACAATATATATCAATTAATACAAAGTTGCTTAAACTACGTGTACATAATAATAATAAAAGAAGAAAATTAGAATGGAGAAGGGCACATTATAGTAAAGCTAATCGTGGCCCTTTAACAAGATCGACTTTATTCTATTGTAGCTTTGTTATTCATTAAAAACACAAA